>NC_044041.1:29161003-29477526 GCF_901765095.1 Microcaecilia unicolor | reverse complement strand
AATCTCCTGCTTTCCTGTTCAGTACATTTTTTTTTCTATCACAGTTTACACAACCGCCAGTGTTTGGCTCATCTGTTGCAAGGCCATCGTGGACCTGCTCCACTGTTATCATCTGTTTTACCATTTCAAGACATAATACAATTCACTGCAAAGCTACAGTCAAATCCGGAAGCAGCTGGCTCTGACGTTACTCTTATGCACATTAGATGCCTTTAGCCTTCTGTGGTTGCAGGCCCATTTAGAATTACTTTTTTGGGGGATTGATAATGGTGCCACTGACCAAGAGTTACAGTGCCTCAGCTAAAATGTATCACTGGGCTGTAACCAGGGGCGTAGCCAGACCTCACGGTGGGAGGGGGCCAGAGCCCGAGGTGGGGGGGGGGCTACATTTTGGTGTGCCGCTCCCCCCCCCCCCCACTTCGCCACCCTGTTGCTCCCCCAACCCCCGCCAGCTGAAGCCTTGTCCAGCGCCGGTCTCCAGCGCCACAGCGTTACCTGCCCTGCTCTCTCTTCCCCCTCACGCCCTGCACGCTCCTTTTAGTAAAACTGAGCATGCTCAATTTCACTAAAAGGCGCATGCAGGACGTGAAGGGGAACAGAGAGCAGGGTAGGCAACACGGCGGCGCCGGAGACCGGCACTGGACAAGGCTTCAGCTGGCAGGGGTTGGGGACCGCCGCCAGCAAAACCAGGGGCCCGGAGGAAATTTGGGGGGTCCCAGGTTCCTGTGGCCCCACTAGCTGTAACGTATATGCTTGGAATGCCCTCCCACGGGAGGTGGTGGAGATGAAAACGGTAACGGAATTCAAACACGCGTGGGATAACCATAAAGGAATCCTGTGCAGAAGAAAGGGATCCTCAGGAGCTTAGCCTAGAATGGGTGGCAGAGCTGGTGGTTGGGAGGCGGGGATAGGGCTGGCCAGACTTATACGGTCTGTGCACTGAAGAGGACAGTACAAATAAAAAAAGTAGCACATATGAATTTATCTTCTTGGGCAGACTGGATGGACCGTGCAGGTCTTTTTCTGCCGTCATCTACTATGTTACTATGTATAGCTTTTACCAATAAAAACAAGGAATGCCAAGCCAAATGCAGAGTCATGGAATCGGAGGTAGGGTATTATTATGGATTAAGAACTGGTTGAAAGATAGGAAGCAGAGAGTAGGATTGCGTGGCCAGTATTCTCAGTGGAGGAGGGTAGTTAGTGGGGTCCCGCAGGGGTCTGTGCTGGGTCCGTTGCTTTTTAATGTATTTATAAATGACCTAGAGATGGGAATAACTAGTGAGGTAATTAAATTCGCCGATGACACAAAATTATTCAGGGTCGTCAAGTCGCAGGAGGAATGTGAACGATTACAGGAGGACCTTGCGAGACTGGGAGAATGGGCGTGCAAGTGGCAGATGAAGTTCAATGTTGACAAGTGCAAAGTGATGCATGTGGGTAAGAGGAACCCGAATTATAGCTACGTCTTGCAAGGTTCCGCGTTAGGAGTTACGGATCAAGAAAGGGATCTGGGTGTCGTCGTCGATGATACGCTGAAACCTTCTGCTCAGTGTGCTGCTGCGGCTAGGAAAGCGAATAGAATGTTGGGTGTTATTAGGAAGGGTATGGAGTCCAGGTGTGCGGATGTTATAATGCCGTTGTATCGCTCCATGGTGCGACCGCACCTGGAGTATTGTGTTCAGTACTGGTCTCCGTATCTCAAAAAAGATATAGTAGAATTGGAAAAGGTACAGCGAAGGGCGACGAAAATGATAGTGGGGATGGGACGACTTTCCTATGAAGAGAGGCTGAGAAGGCTAGGGCTTTTCAGCTTGGAGAAGAGACGGCTGACGGGAGATATGATAGAAGTGTATAAAATAATGAGTGGAATGGATCGGGTGGATGTGAAGCGACTGTTCACGCTATCCAAAAATACTAGGACTAGAGGGCATGAGTTGAAGCTACAGTGTGGTAAATTTAAAACGAATCGGAGAAAATTTTTCTTGAACCCAACGTGTAATTAGACTCTGGAATTCGTTGCCGGAGAACGTGGTACGGGCGGTTAGCTTGACGGAGTTTAAAAAGGGGTTAGATAGATTCCTAAAGGACAAGTCCATAGACCGCTATTAAATGGACTTGGAAAAATTCCGCATTTTTAGGTATAACTTGTCTGGAATGTTTTTACGTTTGGGGAGCGTGCCAGGTGCCCTTGACCTGGATTGGCCACTGTCGGAGACAGGATGCTGGGCTAGATGGACCTTTGGTCTTTCCCAGTATGGCACTACTTATGTACTTATGTACTTATGTGTAAAGATTTCATGATGTGTATGGGTTCTTTCTCTGAGGCAAAAATTCATAGCGGTTATGGCAATGCTTATGTGAATTCCTGTATAATCACTACACTATCGAACGATTAGAGCAGGGGGTCTCCAAGCCCGGTCCTTGAGGGCCGCAATCCTTCAGGTTTTCAGGATTTCCACAATGAATATGTATTTACTGCCTCCATTGGCCCAGGTACAAAATAAGTACCTGAATATAATTTGTAACCCACTTTGATTGTAATCACAGAAAGGCGCTGTATCAAATCCCATTCCCTTTCCTTTCCTTGTCCAAGATGACAAGGAACCATTGGTGGGATTTGAACTCGGTTTCCCTTTAAGAAGTACAAAGAGGCTAGAGGGAAGATATTCAATGGTGGCAGTCAGGGTTTTAACTTAAACACCAAAGCATTTAAGAAATGTATTCAGTAGTGTCAAATCAGGGGCGTAGCCAGACCTCGGCGGGAGGGGGGCCAGAGCCCGAGGTGGGGGAGCACTGTTTAACCGCCTCCCTCCGCCGCCGACCCCCCCACCACTTTGGACCCCCCTGCCGTCGCCGCCGCCACCGCAAAAACCCTTCCTTAAAGGGTAACAGAGGGCACCTACATGTGGGTACAGTGGGTTTCAGGTAAGTTTTGGAGGGCTCCCATTTACCACCACAAGTGTAACAGGTAGGGGGGGATGGGCCTGGGTCCGCCTGCCTGAAGTGCACTGCACCCACTAAAAACTGCTTCAGGGACCTGCATAGTGCTGTGATGGAGCTGGATATGACATTTGAGGCTGGCACAAAAATGTTTATATATTTTTTTGGGGGGTGGGAGAGGGTTGGTGACCACTGCGGGAGTAAGGGGAGGTCATCCCCCATTCCCTCCAGTGGTCATCTGGTCAGTTGGGGCACTTTCTTGAGGCTTGGTCCTAAAAATAAATGGACCAAGTAAAGCCGGCCAAATGCTCGTCAGAGCCGGCCTTCTTTTTTCCATTATCGGCTGAAGCTGGCCATCTCGTAACCACGCCCCCGTCCCGCCTTTGGTACCCTGCCGACACGCCCCCCTTGAACTTTGGCCGGCCCTGCAACGGAAAGCAGTTGATGCCGGCCAAAATCGGCTTTCGATTATACCGATTTGGCCGGGTTTAGGAGAAGGCCAGCCATCTCCTGATTTGTGTCGGAAGATGGCCGCCCTTCTCTTTCGAAAATAAGCAGGCAGGCTTAGCAGCCAAATAAGGGCACATAAAAAGCAAGCCTATCTCTGCCACTAAGCCATGGCCAGTTAAGTCTGAATATTGACTTAACCAGTCATGTGCTAGCCGGTGTTGAAAAACCCAGACATTCGATGCCAGTCACCAGAAACGGCCCAGCATTGAATATCCAGGTTGAACGCCAGCAGCGGGCAGTCAATTAGACTATTGCAATTTCTTACCTAGGGGACTCAGATGGAGATGTTCAAAGGTTACCTTGCTTGCAATATTTAATTTAGACTACAGCTAATGCACAGAAGCTTTTGGCCACTTCTTTACCGCACATGGAAGCAGTGACCGAAAGGCTAGCTTGCTAATATTAAAATGAGCTCATTAGCAATTCCTTGCAATGCACAGAGAAACAGCGCACGGAAAACCCCTGCCCTCACGACTGAAATCTACTGACAGCTCCAGAGCTATCCGCAGGTTTTAGTTGTTACGGCAGGCCGCCGTGTGTTTTTTCTAGCAAAAAAAGTGCCGGTACTCAAATGCTAGGCCACCCTTCAGGGGTGAGGTGATCACTGAGGGACCCACCCCACAATGGCCAAACGTTCCTGCAACCAGTCACAGAATCTATGACAGGGCAGAATTGGTGTGTAGAGCCTGAGCTCTTTCATTAAAACTTGGGGTCCATAGGTCAATTTTAGTAGACAATAGAAAAGGTGCCAGTACTCAGTACCTCCTCAAAAAAAAGCCCTGCAGCAGGGTGACTTTTTCAGCCCTCTCTGCCCAGTATTTCTGTTGGAGCATGAAAGCAAGGACACAGAAAGGCAGAAGGCTACACTGCCGGGACTGTCAGAGACGCCTCCAGCGACTGGTGGAGGAAGGTGAGAGTTCTGGCTGCTTCTTGTTTGTTTGTATTTATTTATTTATTTCTTGCGTTTGTATCCCACATTTTCCCACCTTTTTGCGGGCTCAGTGTGGCTTACAATACATTATGAATAGTGGAAATACAATTTGTTACAATTCAGGTTATGGATTACATTGTGAAGAGTTGACATTTGTATCCCACATTTTCCCACCTATTTGCAGACTCAATGTGGCTTACATAGTACCGGAAAGGCGTTCGCCAATTCCGGTATAAACAGTTACACAGTGATGTTATGGTAGAATAAGGTTCATGTGGAACAAACATATTAGGGAATTGTATAGAGGAAGAGTTAAGTTATGTCCATTACGTTCTTTGGTTTCGTAGTGTTGCGGGGTTCAGGTATTTAGGGTCGGTAGGGTATGTCCTTTTGAACAGGTAAGTTTTTAGTGATTTCCGGAAGTTTAGGTGGTTATACGTTGTTTTCACGGCTTTTGGTAGTGCGTTCCATAGTTGTGTGCTTATGTAAGAAAAGCTGGATGCATGAGTTGATTTGTATTTGAGTCCTTTGCAGCTTGGGTAGTGGAGGTTTAGATATGTTCGTGTTGATCCGGTTGTATTTCTGATTGGTAGGTCGTGTATCCCGGGGCCTCGCCGTAGATAATCTTATGAACCAGGGTGCAGATTTTGAAAGCAATACGTTCTTTGATTGGGAGCCAGTGCAATTTTTCACGGAGGGGCTTTCTAAAGATCAGGCAGCAACTGGTAGAGGAGGCCACCGATTTCCTGCTTCTGGAGAGTGCAAAGTCCTATTCCTTGTTTAGAAGGGGGGTTTGTTTAACAGGAGGCTAAGCCCATGACTCTTAGCCCCCCTCCTCCGTTCACTGGACATGTCCACAAGAGCTGTGCCAGGAACATTCAGACCCCTTTAGCTGTGTGCATATCATTTTGTGCAGTTTAGTGTTGAGCAGGGCCAGTCCTAGGGTCTCTGGTGCCCCCCCTGCAGGCTATCAGTTGGCGCCCTCCCCCCCCATCTAGTATCTTCTTTCTCTCTTCTCCCTCCCTCTTCTCCCACCCTGTCCCCTTTTTTTAAATTCTTTTATTTATTTTTTTTTGTTACATTTGTACCCCGTGGTTTCCCACTCATGGCAGGCTCAATGCGGCTTACATATTGTATACAGGTACTTATTTGTACCTGGGGCAATGGAGGGTTAAGTGACTTGCCCAGAGTCACAAGGAGCTGCCTGTGCCTGAAGTGGGAATCAAACTCAGTTCCTCAGTTCCCCAGGACCAAAGTCCACCACCCTAACCACTAGGCCACTCCTCCAGCTCAGTGCCTTAAAAGGCAGCAGCAGAAATAAATAATAGATCCGTGCCGCAGGGCCATTACCTGGCTTAAAGAACTTAAAGATTCTTCTTCTCTTCTGCTCTGCCAAGTCCCGACTGGTGGCGTAGTCTGTGGACGGCAGGGGTGGAGGAGGAGTGCACTAGCCAGTGCAGGAAAGGCCAGGACAGGGGCGGAAGCTTAGGGCAGTGAGTCAGGCAGTCAGCTGGGAGCCTCAGCGTCTGGGACGGAGGAGCGAACCGGCCGGAGGACTCAGAGACGCGAGACGCTTCAAGGCCCGGCCACAACCGCAAGGCACATTGGTGCACACGCAGGGTGTCGTAGGGGGAGGAGGCGTCATCGTGACGTCGAGAGGGGAGCCGCTGGCCAGGCTGGAAGGAGACAAGAGTAGCGCCGCGGAGGTGTAAAGCGCACACGTGCCACCGCGTGCAGCATTACGGGAAGCAGGAATGCACTGGGCATGGGCAAGCCAGAGCAGAGGACACCCCCCATGGCCCCATTGGTTTGCACCCACCGTCAAACAGCTGGGCAGGCCGCGGGAGGGAGGCGCATGCGGCGCCCTTTAAGGCAGGCACCCTCTGCGGTGCTTACCCCGCTTACCGGGTTGGACCGGCCCTGGTGTTGAGCATCGGTTGCTATTTGTTTCTCATGAGAGCTGGTATTCTCTAGCGCTGTAGGGAACAGTGCCGGAGTTCTGTGCATCTCCCCTTTAGGGTCAAAGATCTTCATCATCTCCAAATAATTCAAAATATGGCAATCAAGTAAGAAAATATGACCATATAACTCCCCATTTGAACCATGCCCACTGATTTCCCATTTTTCTTCATATTACCTATAAAATACTTCTTCTAGTTTTTAAATAGCATTACCTAGATAAGCCAGCATACCTCTCATGCTATCTAATGCCATACTGTCCACCCAGGGCACTTAGATCTGCACCGCAAAACTGTTTCATTGTCCCTGGTTATAAGGAAATAGTTTATGAGAACACCAATCTATTTCCTCAGTCCAGGGCCTTGAATTATAGAACCAGTTGCCCTATCATTTAAGGATACAATCCTCCTTGGCACAATTTAAAATTGACCTTAAGACTTTTCTCTTTAAGCATGCTTTCTGCTGACTTTCCACTTTAATAGTGTCATCTGTGAACCTAACGCGAACCCCTGGTCTCCGAGGAATGTGCCTGTCCCTAGTGATTAAAAACACAATATTGAAACAGCACCTCCCACTGGCAGCAATGCAGTTACAGGCATAGGCGTAGACTGGGGGGGCGAGGGGGGGCAATGCCCCCCCAAACGACGACGAGGCGCCGCCGCGCCATTAGTTAAAAAAAAAAAAACACATGCAGGCACACGCTCCTCTCCATCCGCTTGGCTTCCTGCCCTCTCTGTCTGCGTCCCACCTTCCTCTGACGTCAGAGAAAGGCGGGACGCAGACAGAGAGGGCAGGGAAGCCAAGCAGACGGAAAGGAGCATGTCCGTCTACCCCTCTCTCTTCCTCCCTCCCTCCGGCGCAGGCAGCAGTCTTTTTCAGCGTTCCTGGCAGCGGTAGCGTTGTACACGCTGCCTTTGGCTCTGCCCCGAAGCCTTCTCTTCAAGTTCCTGTTCCCGCATAGGTGGGAACAGGAACGTGAAGAGAAGGCTTCCGGGGCAGAGCCAAAGGCAGCGTGTACATCGCTACCGCTGCCAGGAACGCTGAAAAAGCTGAAGACTGTTGCCTGCGTCGGAGGGAGGGAGGGAGGGAGGAAGAGAGGGGGGTAGACGGAGTCACGATCTTGGATCTCGCGGGGTGGGGGGCAGTAGAAGGAAGATGGATGGAACTGAGAGGGGTGGGGAGCAGAGGGAAGATGGATGGTACTGGGAGCAGAGGGAAGGTCCAGGAGATGGATTGGACTGGGACAGGTCAGGCACAGCAGAGGGAAGGAGCAGAAGATGGATGGGACTGGGAGGGGGTGGGGAGCAGAGGGAAGGAGCAAGAGATGGATGGGACTGGGAGGGTGGGGAGCAGAGGGAAGGAGCAAGAGATGGATGGGACTGGGAGCAGAGGGAAGGTCCAGGAGATGGATTGGACTGGGACAGGTCAGGCACAGCAGAGGGAAGGAGCAGAAGATGGATGGGACTGGGAGGGGTGGGGAGCAGAGGGAAGGAGCAAGAGATGGATGGGACTGGGAGGGTGGGGAGCAGAGGGAAGGAGCAAGAGATGGATGGGACTGGGAGCAGAGGGAAGGACCAGGAGATGGATTGGACTGGGACAGGTCAGGCACAGCAGAGGGAAGGAGCAGAAGATGGATGGGACGGAGGGATGGTGAGCAGAGGGAAGGAGCAAGAGATGGATGGGACTGGGAGGGTGGGGAGCAGAGGGAAGGAGCAAGAGATGGATGGGACTGGGAGCAGAGGGAAGGACCAGGAGATGGATTGGACTGGGACAGGTCAGGCACAGCAGAGGGAAGGAGCAGAAGATGGATGGGACGGAGGGATGGTGAGCAGAGGGAAGGAACAGAAGATGGATGGGACTGAGAGGGGTGGGGAGCAGAGGGAAGATGGATGGTACTGGGAGCAGAGGGAAGGTCCAGGAGATGGATTGGACTGGGACAGGTCAGGCACAGCAGAGGGAAGGAGCAGAAGATGGATGGGACTGGGAGGGGTGGGGAGCAGAGGGAAGGAGCAAGAGATGGATGGGACTGGGAGGGTGGGGAGCAGAGGGAAGGAGCAAGAGATGGATGGGACTGGAGCAGAGGGAAGGTCCAGGAGATGGATTGGACTGGGACAGGTCAGGCACAGCAGAGGGAAGGAGCAAGAGATGGATGGGACTCGGAGGGTGGGGAGCAGAGGGAAGCCTACTGGAAAGAAGGCACTGCATAAAACAGAAGACACTGGGACCAAAGCGAATAGAAAAACTAAATGATCAGACAACAAAGGTAGATAAAAGTATTTTATTCATAATTTATTAATTGAAATGTGTCAGCTTTTTGAAATGTGCATCTGTGATATTTTGCCTGTAAATTTCAATTCCTTCCTCCATATTAGCATATTCATTTGCATATGTATATATGCAAATGATATGCTAATATGCTCCGCCCATTCTTTGCCCCCCCCCCCCCCCCCAAATGAAACAGTCAAACTACGCCTATGGTTACAGGCCTCCCGCTCAGCTTGAAGGGAATAGTGAGGGGCAACTATGAGCCTTTTAATAGATATCCCCTCTGATATAATAGAATAGGAGAATTAATACATTTTAGTAGAATAAAGGGGATTAGGCGGGGCACGGGGGTATGAATGCATGCATTTAGTTTTAGAGCCAAAGAAGAAACCACAGCAGACAAAAGCAGAGGCTAAACAAGGACGAATCCAACACTGGAGATGTTGTCCAACAATCGTTAAATGATGCAGATAAAAAAAAGGGACCCGACACAGTGTATATCAACGCCTACATCAGGGGTCAAATTACTAACTCTAGTTAAAAGCAGGGGCCACTGGGGCATGGGCCCCCGTAGATATGGCCTTGGCCCCCCGCCACCGACCCTTTCAACCCCCCCTCCTGCCGCTAACTCTCCCCCGCCGCCCCTGCCGCAGTCGGGTACCTTTGCTTGCGGGGGTCCCCAACCCCCACCAGCCAAAGTCCTCTTCTCCGGTGTGGTTGCATTGCTGATCTGCAAGAATTCTGTTTCTGTGAGTCTGACGTCCTGCAGATCAAAAACGCGGCTGCACTGGAGAAGAGGACTTTGGCTGGTGGGGGTTGGGGACCCCTGCCAGCAAAGGTACCCGACGGCAGTGGCGGGGAGGGTTAGCGGCGGGAAGGGCTGGCACCAGGGGGGGGGGGTCAAAGGTGGTGGGGTCAAAAATGGTGGGGGGGGGCCAGCGTCGCCAGGGGGGGGCTTATATGTGCCCCTTCACCTCGGGCTCTGGACCCCCTCCCGCCGAAGTCTGGCTACACCCCTGGTTAAAAGTACTGGTATTCAATTCTGCATGAATTGAAGAGTTTTGAAAAGAGTCAAGCTATTCGGAGCTCAATCGCAAGTAGACCAACCAGACCCTACTATGTTTGCCAGCGGTGGTCTACTTGCGATTGATCTCCGAATAGCTTGACTCATTTCAAAACTCTTCAGTTCATGCAGAGTTCAATACCAGTACTTTTAACTAGAGTTAGAAATTTGACCCCTGATGTAGGCGTTGATATACGCCGAAACACGGACCGTGTCGGGTTCCTTTTTTATCTGCATCAATTAAAGATTGTTGGACAACATCTCCAGTGTTGGATTCGTCCTTGTTTTTAGTCTCTACTTTTGTCCGCTTTCGTTTTAGAGCTCCATGGCAATCACTTGTCATTTTCATGAAAAACTGGACTGAAGTTCTGTATTTCCTTTGCCAATAAGAATCCGTGCTCTCTTCATTATTTCCTTAAACGTCTGTACATGTTGGCACCAGCTCATGTGGTTTCCACTTATTTCATTTAGAAAATACAAAGTGCCACTTAAGACCTTCCCCATGCAAGATACAAAAGTACAAACCCATCTACAGATTATCGCCCCTGATTTAAAATGCATAAACAGGGTTTGATTTTCTGTAGCCAAGGGCAATTAGTGAGAGAATTCTTTTTAAAAACTTTTATAGTTCCTGGGATAACACTGGATTAGAGGACGGTGACTTTGCTTGCAAATGTGTTGTAACTGTACACAGTCTTTGCAGGAAATGTGCATTTACTTGCATCAAATGGCCTATTAAATGACTTGGAATCTCATTCTGGTGCTTCATCTAAACAGTGAAACATTCCTTCCCATAGTGTTGATTCCTAGGGGGCTCCAGCGTTTTGTGACCCTCATGCCAGGTTTGATCTTTGAAACCATTTTGTGCCAAGAAAAGTGTCTGATGCTGAGCCAGGATGTCCAGATAAGAGCAAAAAGCAGAAAAAAGGGCCAATATGAATTTTATGAGTTCCTGTTTCTCTAGAAGTTGGAGGGCATTATACTTAAGGCTTCTTATTTTTAGGTTTTTAACTGATAAAATACTCCTTGCCCGGTGCAAAAACAGAAAATAAAAATAAAAACAGGTGTTTTGTTGGATAAACACTGGAAAAATCCCACTTCCCCTGGTACTCTCTCACCCCTTCCCCGGCTTGTCATGTATCCTCCGCTCAGGATTTTTTGTTTTTTGCTTTTTCTGCACAGACGACTCCTACATTTATTTATTTATTTATTTATTTATCGCATTTGTATCCCACATTTTCCCACCTATTTGCAGGCTCAATGTGGCTTACAGAGTTTGGTTATGACATAATCATTCCATGATATCATACATACATGATATCATACATGTTTATTCCACGGGACCAGGTACCCAGCAAAAACAAGGGTGGACACAGATTTTGCGTACCCTCCGAGAACCTCTAATTAGCTGGAAAATAAACACCTACATTTACAAATTATAAGCACCTAAGAATGGGAGTTTTAGATATGTGCTGAGCTGTTTAACCTTTGCTGCACTGAATGGAAAGTGATTTCTAGTTTCTTAATTATTTATAAAATGCAATGTATGATTTGTTTGAAGTACCCTGGTACTTGAAGTTCCTTTAAGGATCACTTAAACTGTGATCTCTTCCATGATTTCTGGTGAAGCAGTTTTTCACCTCCTGTGGGCTACATTGTCATGGCTATTTCGTGTTCTGTAACACCCTCCCTTCGCCCACGCCTCCCGTCTATCCCAGTCATCATTTACAGAAATCATGGGCCGATGATCAAAAGCCGGCACTATTAAGGATAGCGCTCTCAAAATACCGCCGTTCCACCGCCGTAGTAGCGCGGAATAGTGGAGTTAATATATGCGGATATAAGCAGCGCTGTCTTAGCGCTAACCCCCCTCTAAACCGCGTGCTAAAATATACTAAGCAGCCGGGGCGCACGCACACTAATCTGATGCGCTAAAAAGAAGCCAGGAATAACGCTCATGTGCATAGGTGGGGTGCGCCATCGTGTGCTTCCTTGCGTAGGCCAGCTCGTAAAGTGCACCCTGCCGTAAAGCGTGACAAAACACACTGTCTGAAAATACTGTAAAAAGATAGCTTGCCCTGTTGGTCTATAGGTGGCCCTAGTCTGTTTGCATTGGCTTTTGTACCTCGTTTCACTGTGCTTGTAGCGCCTTTCCTTCTGGCTTTTTTGTCGCATTACAGGCCAGTTTCAGGTAAGTGACTAGACATGTGTATTTGAGTAGCCCCATCGTTTGTGTGGGGGCTTAAAAGTAATGTTTTTTTTTTTGTTTGTTTTCTATTTTTTTTTGGGTGCCTGTCCTTGCTCCCATTGGCGCTCTCCTTGCCTTCTTGTGCTGTTTTTGAACTTTAGAGGTTGGTGGTGATTGTGCTCAACTCCCAAAAGATGTACTGTAATTACACATATATAACTTTTTTTTTTTTTTTTTTTTTTTTTTAGCTCTGATGGGATCTGTTTAACAATAGGAGTGGGGGAGTGGCCTAGTGGTTAGACCACTGGTCTTGTAATCCAGAGGTGGCCAGCTCAAATCCCACTGCTGCTCCTTGTGATCCTGGGAAAGTCGCTTAACCCAGTGGCGTTCCGAGGGGCGCTGACACCCGGGGCGGATCGCCGATGCGCCCCGCCCCCCTTGGGTGCAGCGCCCCCCCCCCGTGCAGCGTGACCCCCCCTGGCGAAGAGACACCCCCCCACCCCGGCGAAAGAACCTCCCCGGGTGCATGCCGTTGACCGGCGCGCAGCACCCCCCCCCCCAGCGGCGTGCACCCGAGGCGGACCGCCCCCACCCCCCTTGGTACGCCACTGGCTTAACCCTCCATTGCCTCAGGTACAAACTTAGATTGTGAGGCCTCCTGGGACAGAGAAATATCCAGTGTACCTGAATGTAACTCACTTTGAGCTACTATTGAAAAAGGTGTGAGCAAAATCTAAATAAATAAATTTTTGAGATTCTACATGGAATGTTGCTACTATTTGAGATTCTGTTGCTAGTGTTTGAGATTCTACATGGAATGTTGCTATTCCACTAGCAACATTCCATGTAGAAGCCTGCCCTTGCAGATCAGCAATGCAGCCGCACAGGCTTCTGTTTCTGTGAGTCTGACGTCCTGCACGTATAAATAATAACACCAGCCAGGACCTGGTATTACTTTGCAACATTCTTTTCTGTCTAATGTCGTTCATTGCGGTGCTAGTTTTTGATAATGCAGGAGGAATAGGAAATGACCTTATTTACATGAAATTGATTATATTTACATGCCATCTGCGCAAGTGCCTGGCACACTCGCTGTTTACGGCGGTAACCCCATTGATCATCCCACGTTGCTGAGTGCATGCGCAAAAATGATGCTAATGGCCTTTAGCGCTTGTGTTGGCTTTTGATCATCGGCCCATCAGAGTGTAGTGACATCCTGAACCCTGCTATGCATGAACATCTCACTCCCAATCTAATTCCCCTTCATAAGTCTGCCACAACCCACTGCTAGATGTGTGCAGTACTGTTAACATTATATGCAGGTGGAGGAGTAGCCTACATGGCCTACATGGCTTCTACATGGAATGTTGCAAGTGGAGGAGTAGCCCAGTGGTTAGTGCAGTGGACCTTGCTCCTGGGGAACTGAGTTCAATTCCCACTGCAGCTCCTTGTGACTCTGGGGAGGTCACTTAACCCTCCAGTGCCCCTGGTACAAAATAAGTACCTGAATATATGTAAACTGCTTTGAATGTAGTTGCAAAAACCTCAGAAAGGTGGTATATCAAGTCCCATTTCCTGTAGAGGGTTCACACTTTGTTTGTCTTTTTGCAATGGAGGGTTAAGTGACTTGCTCAAGGTCACAGGTAGCTGCAGTGGAATTGAACCCAGGTTGCCAGGATCAAAGCCCACTGCACTAACCATTAGGCTAATCTCCCTCCCTTTGCGTAGAACTTCCACTCTCAAACACAAGCCCTTATTTGCCCCCACCTATACACCTACCCCCCCCCCCCCCCACACTTTGCACATATCCACTCACACCTACCACACTCATGCACCCCACATGGATAAAAAAACACAGCTCTAGCGCTGGGCAACCCTATTAAATGACACATGCAATTAATGTCCAGAATACTGCACTTTGGGAAAGGGTACACTTAGCACCAAATTATATATAAGGCGCCAAAAAAAAAAAATCGGCTCTGAATAAATGAGTTCTAAGCACTATTCCAGTGGTTCTCAAACTGGTCCTGGAAGCACCCCAGCCAGTCAGGTTTTCAGGATATCCCAGTGGCGTAGCTAGAGGTGGGCACAGGCCCACCCAGCGGCAGCATCCCACATCATCTCTCCTCCTCCGTGGCGTCCTAGCATCTGTCTGCCCATCGCTGACTCCCGTCCCTGATATACATTAAAGGCGTCCCCAGCGTCTGCAGTGATTGTTATTGCTGTCTGCACCGGCCCTGCAGGCTTACATTGGTTGGGTCCCACCCTCGCTTTCATCATTTCCTGTCTGGCGGAAACCGGTTGATGGAAGCCTGCAGAGTCAGCACAGGCAGCAATAATTGAATCACTGCAGGCACTGGGGGGTCAGGCCGCTGGCGCTGCAGTCCACGGTCTCACCTGCCTGCCTCCTCAGCTCTGGGCCCCCTGCATTCGAAGCGGCAGACACAGATTGCCTCCCTTTGGGCCTTCCCTCCCTGTGTCCCGCCCTCGTGGAAACAGGAAGTTACATCAGAAGAGGGCGGGACACAGGGAGGGAAGGCCAGAAGAGAGGTGATCTGTGACTGCCGCTTTGAATGCAGGCCCGGAGCCTTGGAGGCAGGCAGGTGAGACTGGGGATTGCAGTGGCGGAGGGAGCGACGAGGGGGCGGCAGCAGCAAGGGAAGCGACGGAGGGCGGCAGCGGCAGGGTGGCAGAGGTGGGGCGGCCTTGCCCCGGGCCCAGCCTAGTCTCTCGGCGGCCCTGGTGCCCACAATTACACCAGCCATAGACTTGGCATAACTGTGGGGGGACCTAAATGTTGGAAGGATGTGCATAACTTACCCCTCTCATGCTCCACCCATGTGACCACCCCCTTATATTTACATACTTTCTTAGGGACCCTTTTACTAAAGGGTTATCATTTGTCAATGGTAGTTTCCCACCTCCAGCACATGCCATTTCTGATGCTACAAAAATATTTTCTTTTTTTTGTGGCGCCGGTGCTTACCTGGTGGTAATCAGCACGGAAGCCCTTACTGCTACCTCAGTGGGGAGTGGAAAGTGCTCCCCCTCTGAAATGTCTGTGCGGCAAGTGGTTCACTTACCACACAGCCATTTCTTTAAAAAAAAAAAAAAAGAAAAGAAAAGAGGCAGCGGTGAAAGGGACTCAGGGTGCATGAAAAACACGTGCTGACCCTAGCGCAGGCTCCCTTTTCCCGCACTTTGCTTCCACTTATGAGCATTCAGGGTTGGGTTTTTTTGAGGGGGTACTGAGTACCACCTGGAGTATTGTGTTCAGTTTTGGAGGCCGTATCTTGTTAAGGATGTAAAAAGAATTGAAGCGGTGCAAAGAAAAGCTACGAGAATGGTATGGGATTTGCGTTACAAGACGTATGAGGAGAGACTTGCTGACCTGGACATGTATACCCTGGAGAAAAGGAGAAACAGGGGTGATATGATACAGACGTTCAAATATTTGAAAGGTATTAATCCGCAAACGAACCTTTTCCGGAGATGGGAAGGCGGTAGAACGAGAGGACATGAAATGAGATTGAAGGGGGGCAGACTCAAGAAAAATGTCAGGAAGTATTTTTTCACGGAGAGAGTAGTGGATGCTTGGAATGCCCTCCCGCGGGAGGTGGTGGAAATGAAAACGGTAACGGAATTCAAACATGCGTGGGATAAACATAAAGGAATCCTGTTCAGAAGGAATGGATCTTAGTCAAGATCGGGAGGCGGGGCTGGTGGTTGGGAGGCGGGGATAGGGCTGGGCAGACTTATACGGTCTGTGCCCTGAAGAGCATAGGTACAAATCAAAGTAGGGTGTACACAAAAAGCAGCAAATATGAGTTATCTTGTTGGGCAGACTGGATGGACCATGCAGGTCTTTTTCTGCCGTCATCTACTATGTTACTATGTTACTATGTACCGGCACCTTTTCCACTGTCTGATAAAATTGACCCAGGGACCACAAATTTTAATGAAAGAGCTCAGGCTCTACACACCAATTCTGCCTTGTCATAGATTCTGTGACTGGGTGCAGGGGGCCTGGCTATTGTGGGGTCGGTCCACAGTGATCACCCACCCCTGAAGGGGGACCTAGCATTTGAGTACCGGCACCTTTTTTTTGCTAGAACAAATGCACAGTGAGCATTAATCCCCAGATTCCATATATGGTGCACAATTTAATTGAGACATGGCCCAATTAGCGCTGATAATTGCTAAGAACTATCAGGTGCTAATTGACAGCTATTAGAATTTACGCATGCGCCTTGCTAGGCGCTATTCTATAAAGATGCATGTGTCAGTTCTTGTGTGTGGATCCAGTGGTGGCCCTACCATTAGGCCAACTGAGGCAGGGACCTCAGGCTCTCCAGGCAGTGGCATTCTCCCCTTCCCTCCTCAACCCTCTTCCCCATGATTACTTTATATTTTTTCTTTTGCAAAAAGCAGCAGTGGCAGCAGTAACGGTAGCGATTCCCATAGGCTGCCCTGCCGCAGTAGCGCAAAGAGACCAGTGCCGGCGGCACCACGCAGGGCAACCGCTGCTGCCTTTTGGGAAAGAAAAAACTAGGGTAAACACAGGGAAGAGGGTTGAGGAGAGAAGGGGGAGATGCCAGACTGGGCTGGGGCGGTATCTCATCCCTGCTTCGGGCGGCAGATTGCTGCTCCTGCACAGATCCAAAAAGGGGTTGTAGCCATAAGAGCAGCAAGGGCGGGTCATGACAGTGGCGTTCCTAGGGGGGCTGACACCTGGGGCGGATCGCCGATGCGCCCCGCCGGAACAGCGTGACGCCCCCCCGGCGAAAGAACCCCTGGGTGCACGCCGCTGGGGGGGGGGTGCCGCACGCCTGCCAGCTCTTCGTTTTCATGCTCCCTCTGCCCCGGAACAGGAAGTAACCTGTTCCGGGGCAAAGGGAGCATGAAAACGAAGAGCCGACAGACCCGCAGCACCCCCCCCAGCGGCTTGCACCCGGGGCGGACCGCCCCCACCGCCCCTCCCCCCTTGGTACGCCACTGACCGCATTCCAAGAGTATGGGAGATCCACACCTAATTTAGGTAAGGGAATTAACACCAGGTTTCAGTTGGTGGAAATCCTCAAGCCTAAAGGTTAGGCACAGATCCTGGCACTGGGTGCTATTCTACAAATAGTACCAAAGTCGAAGTGTCATTTATACAATAGCGTAGTGGTTCCCACAACTGGTCCTGGAGGCACCCCAGCCAGTCAGGTTTTCAGGATATCCACAATGAATATTCATCGTGGATATCCTAGTGGTGTAGCCAGACCCAGTATTTTGGGTGGGCCCAGAGCTAACTTGGATGGGCCCCTTCCACTGCACAGCACTCCACAGCTACCTCCCCCCCACCCCCATCCGAGGTATAAAAAAATGTATAGTATTTTTTTCATCTACCTCACATCAACATCTCTCCTCCTGGGCGGCATCAGAGTAAGTGGTGAATCTAACTGTATTCCAAGATTCCTGACTTGTGATTTGAGGGGGAGTTCGTACTTCCCAAAAGGGATTTTGATGTCAGGTATGTATCCACTTGCGTTAGGGACCTAGAGAAGCTCAGTTTTATTTGGGTTCAGGCAAAGTTTGTTGTGTTTAGCCCATTCTTGAATTGATGTTAGACAAGTGATCAGTTTATTCAAGGCTGTAGGTAAGTCAGGTTCAATGGGTATGAGAAGCTGCACATCATCTACATAGATGTAGAACGGAGGGTCCATTGACCGAATCAGCTCAGCTAGTGGCTTGAGGTAGATATTTGCATGAGATCACCAATATTCCCAGACTGCCAGCACACTCTTCAATGCCTCGATTTTGGGAAGCATTCCAGAAGCCAGGCATTTTATTATTATTATTATTATTATTTTGTTCTCACAAAATATTCTAATCCCTCACAAAGAACAACCATATCTCAAACAATTAATTATTACCCAAATTGGTTATTGCTCTATTTAAGCATACATTGTTTAATTATACAATTTTAATTTCATTATCTGCATTAATACAGTGTTCATTTGTATAATTAGATGCATTCAAAGCATCCATGTATTGTTCAAAGTATTAACCATGCGTTCTCACAATAATAATTTTTTAACCCTAAAAAAACCCTTTAAAATTTTACATATATGTTTTATTATTATTATTTTTATTATTCGAATGAGTCACAGATAATTACATGTTTGTTCATTCCATGCTATAATTTCAGACAATGTCTGTTGTTTTATTCATTATATTTATGTTCATGAAATATTTGTAATAATTTTTTTGATTTGTTTCATTGTTCAACTTAGGTTACAAAGACCCCTGAGGCAGGCCATTGCGCCGAAACACGGCCGTGTCGGGTCATTTTGATGTACACTGATATTTTTTAACTTTTTTAAGTGAATAAATATACAATAGTTGGTATCCTCATCCATTCTCCTCACTTTTTGTTTCATTATTGCTCTATTTACCATGAACCTTCTTTTTGCTTCATGTACAATTTCTCATTCATAACAGATTTTCTAAATGTTAAACATCCATAGCTATCCCAGTATGTTTATGATACTGTATTGTAAAACTGGATTCTTATAACAAATTACTTTCTTATGCATTGTTCTTTGTTATGTATCCTATACTGTTTATTGTAAGCCACATTGAACTCAAACTTGTTTGGGATAATGTGGGATGTAAATGTTGAAAATAAATACATAATCATGACGCTAATTTTCTGGTGTCTATCAATTACTACAATGTAATGGCCTTGCAGAATGAATAACCATTTTTCAAACATCATCTGACCATGCATTGAAGTCCTTTTGAAATGCCACAAACATAATGAAATGTCATTTTGTTGCTGCTGTGCAGAATGCATTAATGGCCATTAAACCGACCACATGCCAAATGGTTAGAACGTGTTAAAAACATTTAGTGTCAGCTAAATGGCAGAAAAAAAAAAATAAAAACTAAACTAGAAATGAGGAAACAAGAAACAGAAACATGACACAGAATGAAAGATTTTAACATGTATGCTCTGGCTAAGTGGCGTACCAAGGGGGGGGGGCAGTCCGCTCCGGGTGCACGCCGCTGGGGGGATGCCGCGCGCCTGTCGGCTCTTCGTTTTCATGCTCCCTTTGCCCCGGAACAGGTTACTTCCTGTTCTGGGGCAGAGGGAGCATGAAAACGAAGAGCCGACAGGCGCACGGCACCCCCCCCCCCAGTGGCGTCACGCTGTTCCGGTAGGGCGCTGCACCCGGGGGGGGGGGCGGGACGCATCGGCGATCCGCCCCGGGTGTCAGCCCCCCTAGGAATGCCACTGGCTCTGGCTAAGTGGGTTGCCAAGGAAAAAAAAAGACCTAGGACCATATAAGGAGTGGCCTAGTGGTTAGAGCACCAGTCTTATAATCCAGTGGTGGCCGGTTCAAATCCCACTGCTGCTCCTTGTGATGTTGGGCAAGTCACTTAACCCTCCATTGCCTCAGGTACAAACTTAGATTGTGAGCCCTCCTGGGACAGAGAAATATCCAGTGTACCTGAATGTAATTCACCTTGAGCTACTACTAAAAAAGCTGTGAGCAAAATCTAAATAAATAAATTTTTGAGATTCTACATGGAATGTTGCTATTCCACTAGCAACATTCCATGTAGAAGCCTGCCCTTGCAGATCAGCAATGCAGCCGCACAGGCTTCTGTTTCTGTGAGTCTGACGTCCTGCTACTATCTGGGTTTCTGCCAGGTACTTGTGACCCGATTAGCCACTATTGGAAACAGGATACTGGGCTAGATGGACCATTGGTCTTACCCAGTATGGCTATTCTTATGTTCGATTCAGACATGGGAAAACCTGTTATAACTTAGGTCAGCTGAACCAAACATATAACTTATACCTATAAGACTCCTAATATTGGTGCTATACAGATCTCTTTTACAGGTTGGGCCAGGTGAACATTGAATCACAGGATGTTGGCGCATCCTTAGACCTAGCTCCAGTGGATGAAACGGCGATGAGCCTAGAAAGCATCTGGAAGACCCTTGAAGAGTTGTCTGTGACTGTGGAGAAGTTGGCGCATCCTTAGACCTAGCTCCAGTGGATGGAACGGCGATGACCCTAGAAAGCATCTGGAAGACCCTTGAAGAGTTGTCTGTGACTGTGGCGAAGTTGGCTCAAGACACAGCGCTGTTGGTAAGCAAAGTGGAGGTTCATTCTACTTCTTTGGACTTAAATAAGCAGACCTATTTGAGATCTACTCTGCAGACTGAAGGCAATATTAAAGATCTTAAAGGATCAGTTGCTTCAGTTGTTAAAGATAATCTGCTCATACACTGAAAGTTGGAACAGTTTGAAAATTTAAAAAATCTTCGGATGTTGAATTTCCCTAAGTCACCCGGTCTGTCCACTGTGGAAATCTTTAAAAAGTACCTTATTGAAATTCTGAAATATTCTTCTTCCACTATTCACCTTTTGGCTGCGTGCGCAATTCAACGCACGCTACTCGCTGTGCCTTATATAGAATCTGGGGATAGTGGCTGCCACACTGTACGAAAATGTGATTTTGAATATTGACCGGAATGTTTTATTGTTACCGTGTGAGTACCAATAAGTTTTAGCTTTTCAGATCCTGCCAGTTTTCAGCAAATTTTATGAATCCGTTGCAGGATAATTGGCTAGTAGGTAAACTCGCTGTTACTATGTAAAAATGAGTGAGAGGTTTAACTAGGGGTCTCTCTTAATCAGGAGTGTGGGAGTTCACATCCTGCCATGCTGCTCAGCAGTGAGAACCTCCATCCAGTTTTTCATCAATTCCTTTTGCGGCTATTTTTCTGTCTTGTACGGTTTATCGGATCTAATCTCCTCATCTTCAGCACATGCTGGCATTTCTCTTCTCATATTCGGCACAGGAAGTCATTCAGCATCAATCACTTTCAAAATGAATCATTTCAAAAAAGTAGCCAAAGATAGCATAAAAATGTTATGTTAGCGACCTCCTACCCCCACTTGTTCCCCCTCACCCCCCCTGATCACATTTCCCAGAGAAGCCTGGAACAGAGCTCCTCATTGTGTTACATAAATGTTTCCTTTCCCTAATCAAAACAAGAAATATTTAAGCAGGGCTTAGACCTTTGGTGCTGACCCTAAATCGAGACTAAGAACGCCGAGCCAGGGAAAACTTGAAGGAAGATGGCTGTATTGTAGGCAAAGCTGCCAATTCCGTGGTTCGGCCACACAATTGGGTGGGTTTCACGCGACTGCCGCGGTTTTCTTGGAAAGCCGCAGGTCACGGGATATTGGGCAGCTTTTTGCTGCTGCGGCTTGGCTGTTTTTTTCCCATGGACCAATAGAAGCTCCACGGAGGCGGGCTGCAGGCTTCTTTTAAATGCCTGAGTGCATCTGCGCGGCAGTGGGAAGCGTTTCAGAGTCTCACACAGAGTCACTCTTTACCTCTTCGGTCTACCATGTGCGGTGAGTTCAGTAAGTTCTTTTTTCATAGAGGGGGATCTGTTTATGATTGCGGTTACTTTATTAATATTTATTTGGCAACACTGATTGTAGGATGATACCTAAGTAACGAAAAGTGGGAACTGGGGAAATAGGGGTTCCAAACAGTAGGAAAGGGGAGGACGGGGGTGTCAACACACCTGAAATCCAACAGGCAACTATTTTGTCCATATTAAGCACTAAGTGGTTTTCTCTTAACAGTAACGCAACTGAATCAAGAGAGGATTGCAAAGGTTTGAGTGATGGGGATAGAGTGGAAGTAGGAAAGAGGCAGAAGAATATCGTCAGCATATACATGAACTGAAATGCCAAAGGACTGCATCAAAGTAGCAAGGGGACTAAGGAAGAGATTGAAAAGCAGAGGAGAAAGAATTGATCCTTGAGGGACACCGCAACAGGCAACTCCTGTTTTGCTGAGATAGTATCAGAAACATGAACCTGAAACAACCTGTGTGAAAGAAATGACGTGAACCAAGATAGCACTGTGCCAGAAAGACCCAGAGCAGCCGAATAAGCAGTGGCGTACCAAGGGGGAGGCAGTGGGGGCAGTCCGCCCCGGGTGCACGCTGCTGGGGGGTGCCGCGACGCGCGCCTGCTGCGCGAGTTCGCTAACTTCTCTCGTTCACTGCAGCTCCCTCTGCCCCGGAACAGGTTACTTCCTGTTCCGGGGCAGAGGGAGCTGCAGCGAACGAGCAAAGTTAGTAAACTCGCAGCAGGCGCGCGCTGCGGCACCCCCCCAGCGGCATGCACCCGGCGGGGGCTCTTTCGCGGGGGGGTGTCTTTTGCCGGGGGGGTCTGCGCTGCATCGAGGGGGGGGCGCCGCCCCGGGTGTCCACCCCCCTAGGAACGCCACTGCAAATAAGAGAGGAGAAGAGAGTTGTTGACAAGATCAAAGCCTGCTGTTAGATCAAGAGAGATTGCAGGAACAATTTTAGGACGTTCAAAATGTGTGTGTAGTTCAGTGATGAGTGCTGTCATAATTGTTTCAGGCAGTGGCGTAGCCACAGGTGGGCCGGGGCCCACCCACTTAGGGCTCAGGCCCACCCAACAGTAGCACACATTTAGTGGTAGCTGTGGGACGCCAAGCTTGGCCAGCTGAAGATTTCCTCCAGATGGTAACGAAAATGCTACTCTCCATGATACCCGCACCTGCGTATGTTCGGTTTTTAGCACATGCCTGCTGCAGACTGCCAAGGTGGAAAGAAGCATTTTCCCACCAGCTGAGATCTTTTTTTGGTGGTGGTTGGGGGGGGGGGGGAGAACGATTGGTGCCCACCCACTTTTTCCCTAGGCCCACCCAAAATCTGTTGTCTGGCTACGCTCCTGCCTGAAACCAGGGGCGTAGCCAGATGGACAATTTTGGGTGGGCCTGAGCCCAAGGTGGGTGGGCATAGAATTCACCCCCCATCCCCCTCTGGTTTGCGCCTCTCTCCACCCCTCCCTGCCCACAAACCCCAAATATTAAATACTCCACCCCAAACCCTGCCAGCTGAAGATTTCCTCCTCCTTCTCGAGGAGCCAGCACTCTTCCAAACGGCAGCCAGCATGCTCAGTGCTTTTGTATGTGCAAAAACTGAGCATGTGCAGAAGGGCCGGTCTCAGTGTCAGCTCAAGGCAAGAGCTGTTAGCTGACATTTGGAAGAGCGAGGGCTGCCCAAGGAGAAAAAAATCTTCAGCTGGCAAGGTTTGGGGATCCCCACCAGCCACAGCAAGAATGTCACAATTTTGAGTGGGCCTGAGTCCAAGGTGGGTGGGCCCTGGCCCACCCAGGCCCACCTGTGGCTACCCCACTGTGTAGTAGTCAAGCAACCTACCTACCATAATCACATAGCAACCAGCTGCTAATCTACAACCTGCCATAATCAGCAGGTTGCTTACCTTCTATACCCACGCCTAAATTGCAGCTAGTTATACCAAGTTATCAAACTGGTACAACTAGGTAATCAGAGGCAATAATGTGCTACAGCTTTTGTATTGATCCCTCCTCTCATTTCCCAAATTCAAGACATCTGAACTTAAGAAAGTGCTGGGTATTTCATGGTGAATGCAAAATGGCCAGTGACATTTGACTAGTTCCGGTCTTGAATCATAATCTAGCCTTTTCAGCCTGAGATTTCAAGCTGCTTGCCCTATTTGTTGAACTTATCCAGTGCACTGTACAGTAAATAAGTTTTGAAAGTTAAGACACAGACAGTGAAATGCGTGTGCGCTTTATCCCTTCTAGGATTAGCTGTGGCTCGGTTTCTGTTCTTCAACATCAACAAAGCAGGTAAATTACGAAATGATGTCGCCAGCTTTGATACTTAGACTGTCATGTCTGGTAACACAATATATAGAGTCTAAACAACTCTCCTATAATGACACTGTACAGTATCGGCGAAGTGCAAAGGGAGTGCAACCAGCAGCTATCTTCAACGAAGAGCCCCATCTAGTGGTGGATGTGACAACCTGTGGTCATTTTTATTTATAATAATTTTTTTTTACAGTTCTTTACAGTCATTCACTTGTTTACAGCAACACAGCATAAGAAACTATTAATAAGGAAAATTTAAAAAAAAAAATAAGAAATATAAGTATTTCAGCTTTCTTAGACCACATTTTGAGGGACGTGAAAGGAAAATATAGGACTATCTTAGGAAATTCTAACATATTTAAGGCTACTGTGGAGACTCTATTTATTACTTATCCAACATTACTTTAATCTTTTCAAATCTAGAAAAGCTTTTAATTGTTCAGGTGTATAGAATATGTACTTAGTATCTCCCAATCGTATCGAGCATTTACCTGGATAAGCAAGGAAAAATGTAACCTGTGGTAATTTATAGCCATAAATAGAGCCTCTTGCTTTGGGCATCAAAGGTGGACTTTTAGGCATGATTTGAGTGAGCTTCTTTGAGTAAATGTGACATGAGAGACGATCTCAAGAACTGCTTTTAATTACGCTATCAGCCCTGAAGAAAGAGGCTACAAACAGGAACAAATTGGAAAGAATGACACAAAAGACTGTTTCCCCTCCTCTGAGGAAGTGAGAATCAGCCAGGGGATGGAAACTATAAATTATGAGGCTGGGGTCATTTTGGAGTCTGGTCCTAGCCCTGTGGGAGCAACTGTGGATTGCTCCTCCCCCTTTCTGACCTGCCCATGGGGAAAGATGCAAGGGGTGGGGTAAAAAACAGCTGACGATATACATAGTAACATAGTTACATAGTAGATGACAGCAGAAAAAGACCACGGTCCATCCAGTCTGCCCAACAAGACAACTCATATGTGCTACTTTTTGTGTATACCCTACTTTGATTTGTACCTATGCTCTTCAGGGCACAGACCGTATAAGTCTGCCCAGCACTATCCCCGCCTCCCAATCACCAGCCCCGCCTCCCACCACTGGCTCTGGCACAGACCGTATGAGTCTGCCCAGCACTATCCCTGCCTCCCACCACCGTCTCTAGCACAGACCGTATAAGTCTGCCCAGCACTATCCCTGCCTCCCAACCACAAGTCCCACCTCCCACCACCGGCTCTGGCACAGACCGTATAAGTCTGCCCCACACTATCCCCGCCTCCCACTACCGGCCGAAAGCCTGGAGATGGTGGTTCATTTTAGCAGCATCACTTTTTCAGAATGGGGAGAAGGGGCAAGACTGGCAGCCTGCTTACTGAAAGCATAACAATAATAACAAAACCCACATATTGTTATTTTCTTTTTCTTTCTTTTGATTTCCAGTGAAAATTAGGGTTCCCTTTGAAATCCTGTGTAGCCCATGTAACGCCGATATTTAAAAAAGGTTCCAGAGGGGATCTGGGAAATTATAGACCAGTGAGCTTGATGTCGGTGCCGGGCAAAATGGTAGAGACTATTATAAAGAACAAAATTACAGAGCATATTCAAAAGCATATGGATTAATGAGACAAAGCCAACATGGATTTAGTGAAGGGAAATCTTGCCTCATCAATTTATTACATTTCTTTGAAGGGGTGAACAAACATG
Organism: Microcaecilia unicolor; assembly: GCF_901765095.1. Lineage (NCBI taxonomy): Eukaryota > Metazoa > Chordata > Amphibia > Gymnophiona > Siphonopidae > Microcaecilia > Microcaecilia unicolor. The sequence goes on along the minus strand of NC_044041.1, from coordinate 29,452,216 downwards.
TGGATATGGGCAAGCCGGTTCATATTGTGTATCTGGATTTTCAAAAGGCATTTGACAAAGTACTTCATGAAAGACTCCAGAGGAAATTGGAAAGTCATGGGATAGGAGGTAGTGTCCTATTGTGGATTAAAAACTGGTTAAAGGATAGAAAACAGAGAATAGGGTTAAATGGTCAGTGTTCTCAATGGAGAAGGGTAGATAGTGGGGTTCTCCAGGGCTCTGTGCTGGGACCGCTGCTTTTTAATATATCTATAAATTATCTAGAGATAGGAATAACTAGTGAGGTAATTAAATTTGCTGATGACACAAAGTTATTCAAAGTTGTTAAATTGCAAGAGGATTGTGAAAAATTACAAGAGGACCTTACGAGACTGGGAGACTGGGCGTCTATATGGCAAATGACGTTTAATGTGAGCAAGTGCAAGGTGATGCATGTGGGAAAGAAGAACCCAAATTATAGTTATGTAATGCAAGGTTCCACGTTAGGAGTCACCGAGCAAGAAAGGGATCTCGGCGTCTTTGTTGATAATATGTTGAAACCCTCTGCTCAGTGTGCTGCTGCAGCTATGAAAGCAAATAGAATGTTAGGTATTATTAGGAAAGGAATGGAAAACAAAAGTGAGGACGTTATAATGCCTTTGTATCGGTCCATGGTGCAACTGCACATCGAATATTGTGTTCAATTCTGGTCACCGCATCTCAAAAAAGATAAAGTGGAATTAGAAAAGGTACAGAGAAGGGCAACAAAAATGATATAGGGGATGGGATGACTTCCCTATGAGGAAAGGCTGAAGCATCTACGGCTCTTCAGCTTGGAGAAAAGACGGCTGAGGGGAGACATGATAGCGGTATATAAAATAATGAGTGGAGTGGAATGGGTAGACATGAATCGTCTGTTCACGCTTTCCAAAAATACTAGGACTAGGGGGCATGCAATGAAACTACAGTGTAGTAAATTTAAAACAAATCGGAGAAACTTTTTCTTCACCCAACGTATAATTAAACTCTGGAATTCGTTGCCGGAGAAAGTGGTGAAGGCGGTTAGCTTAGCAGAGTTTAATAAGGGGTTGGACGGTTTCCTAAAGGACAAGTCCATAAACTGCTACTAAATGGACTTGGGAAAAATCCACAATTCCAGGAATAACATGTATAGAATGTTTGCACGTTTGGGAAGCTTGCCAGGTGCCCTTGGCCTGGATTGGCCGCTGTCGTGGGCAGGATGCTGGGCTCGATGGACCCTTGGTCTTCTATGGCATTACTTATGTACTTAGTTTTACCACAGAGGTATTTAAACATCTCTATCATATCCTCTTTCTTGTACCTCTCCACTAGGATATACATGTTTACGTCTTTCCACCTGTCTCCATAAGCTTTATGGCAGTGTTTTTCCATCAGTGTGGTCTCTAGCACTGCTGAGAAATGAAGTCTCACCAGAGACACCTCTCAGCCTGCTTGGTCATTCTTATCAATATCAAAGTTGGACTCAACCACTGAATTAGAAATAAGTATGACTTCAATACAAAACGTGGCTGTATATGGCGTGGCTATTGCTATCTTATTTCTGATGGAGGAAAAGCCTCTGTTTCCCCGATCCGGAAAACGTTTACTTCTGGTTTTTTCGGGATAGAATCTTCATCGGCTCAAAAACCTCCTTAGGTGCAAACTATACTCCAAATTCATCTATTGCATTTTTTTATGTAAATTGTTTTGCACTTATCTTAATTTTGGTCCAGCCACATTGCGGTAATGCGTCCGACGGGGTCCCGTTTCACCGTCTTCGGCTTTCTCAAGGAAATGACCTCGTACTGCAAACGCTCTAATATTTGCTCTTGCCTCGGCGTGAATATTAGAGCGTATGCAGTACGAGGTCATTTCCTTGAAAAAGCCAAAGACGGCGAAACGGGACCCCGTCGGACGCAATACTGCAATATTGCTAGACCAAAATTAAGATAAGTGCAAAACACTTTACACTAAAAAATGCAATTTTTTGGAGTATAGTTTGCACCTAAGGAGGTTTTTGAGCCGATGAAGATTCTATCCTGAAGAAAACAGAAGTAAACGTTTTCTGGATCAGGGACACAGTGGTCATTCTTATCCCCATTCACCCAAGCATCACAGTGGCTTTTGCCTTATCTGCTTGTTTGATACCTTAAGATTATGAGATATGATCACTCCCAGGTTCTGGTCGTTGTTGTACTGCTCCCTTACACACCGATGATCAGAAGCAAACGCAGGCGCTAGAGGCTGTTAGCGCCAAACTAGCACCTGCGTCTGCTACCACCCCATGATCAGAGCCCCCCGAGTGCATGGCCATTTATTTTTGGCATTAAATTTTAGCTGCAAAACTCATTCCTCAAGCTTCACTGATGCTGCCTCCTCCTTTCTGTACCTTCCAAGGCACCTACTCCATTGCAGAGTTTTTATTGTCTGCAAACAGGCAAACTTCTCCCAACTGTTTCTTTCATATCCCTTCTTTCCCTTCAGTATCTTAAGTCTCTCTTTGTAGGGTTGCGTAGTGTTGCAGGACTTATATCATTTACTAGCCCTCTGGATTGATATGAAAATTCTAGAATACCTGCAGAGAGTGAAATACATGGAACAAACCTTTTACGCTCTTACAAAAAGGACAGCTCTGGGGTAACCCGCAAAGGGTGGCAGTTACAACCCTGAAAGGCAGTGGTACTATTTTGAAAGGTTATGGGACCGGGCGTCAGTTGACACATTTTAAACAAATTAGAGAAAATATATTTTTTTCACTCAGCATAACGTTAAGCTCTGGAACTCATTGCCAGAACAAGTGGTAAAAGTATTTAATGTTGCTGAGTTTAAAAAAAGGTTTGGACAAGTTCTTGGAGGAAAAGTCCATAAGCCATTATTAAGGCAGAGCTTGGGAAAGAAATTGATTATCCTTGGGGTGGAATAACATGGAATCTTGCCACTTTTTGGAACTCTGCCAGGTACTTGTGACCTGAACCGGCCATTGTTTCAAACAGGATACTGGGCTAGATAGACTCTTGGTCTGACTTAGTATGGCAATTCTTATACTCTTAATTTGTATGCACGCTTTCCCAAAATACTAGGACTAGGGGGCATGCGATGAAACTACAATGTAGTAAATTTAAAACAAATAGGAGAAAATTTTTCTTCACCCAACGCATAATTAAACTCTGGAATTCATTTCTGAAGAACGTGGTGAAGGCGGTTAGCTTGGCAGAGTTTAAAAAGGGGTTGGACGGTTTCCTAAAGGACAAGTCCATAGACCGCTACTAAATGGACTTGGGAAAAATCCACAATTTCGGGAATAACATGTATAAAATGTTTGTACATTTGGGTAGCTTGCCAGGTGCCCTTGGCCTGGATTGGCCGCTGTCGTGGACAGGATGCTGGGCTCGATGGACCTTTGGTCTTTTCCCAGTGTGGCATTACTTATGTACCCAAAGGCAGACAAATTGCTAATGGGCATACTAGATGAGCCATGTTGGTCTTTATTATTTACCGTGTCACTGTTTTGTTCTATTTTACTGGGGCATTTTCAGCCATTATTGAAATGCTTTTGAGCAGAGCATAACAAAATGATCTCTCTTTTTATGGTTTAATATTTTATTTATAATGCTGTTTATCAAATAAATCATCTAAGTGCCATACAAATTTAAAGTCTTTTTTGGAAGATAAGGAGGGGTGGTCAAGAAACAAGAGGAAACCTAGGTTGCAGTATACTCATAAAAAGCTGATAGTAGACTAAGATACAATTGGGAGGGGAAGGAAACACAGAAATACGTGGATACACAATACCAGAACAGAAAAGGTATAAAGGCCAATGTGTCCATGGATGGACATAAGAACAGCTATACTGGGTCAGACTAATGGTCCATCTGACCCAGTATCCTGCTTCAAACAGTGGCTAGTCCAGGTCACAAGTACCTGGCAGAAACCCAAATAGTAGCAACATTCCAGAACCTCAAAGAGTAACAAGATTCCAGAATCTCAAAGAGTAGCAACATTCCAGAACCCCAAAGAGTAACAAGATTCCAGAATCTCAAAGAGTAACAAGATTCCAGAATCTCAAAGAGTAGCAACATTCCAGAACCCCAAAGAGTAACAAGATTCTGGAATCCCAAGGAGTAGCAACATTCCATGCTACCAATCCCAGGGCAAGCAGTGGCAGTCCCAAAGACCTCCTTTACAGAACAGGTTTTAGGAAAACAACCCCTAGCTCTAAGACTGGTCCCTTTATAAGCATTTGAGAAAAAGGGAAAACTGGCAGAAGGAAGGATCAGTATTCCTCACCCACAGGAGTGGGAGTTTCTGAGACCAGAGGATAATGACAAGGCAGAGTATATGGACTAAAAGAATTACAAATTTCTTGTTGCTAGAGTTTTTTTTTGCTTTTGCTTTGGGTAAAAATAAAGGCGGGAAAACCTGGACTGGCTTACTTTAAATCCTTGGAGTGAACTCAGTGAGCAGTGAATGATAATACACCTGGAATTGTGCTGGCAGAGAGGCGGACCTGGACGCTACAAGTCTTTCTAAATGGGGGAATAGTTGAATGATGAAATATTTAGCAATTGTTTTTCTCTCTATCCATTATTTAATATGGTCTCTAGAAGGTATATATTCCCCATTTAGCTGGGGAAATAAAAATAAATAAAAAAAGAAGTTGCTGTACAGTGTTAAATACCCCATGATATGGATATTGCTAAAAGACATAGTAACATAGTAGATGACGGCAGAAAAAGACCTGCATGGTCCATCCAGTCTGCCCAACAAGATAAACTCATATGTGCTACTTTTTGTGTATACCTTACCTTGATTTGTACCTGTCCTTTTCAGGGCACAGACCGTGTAAGTCTGCCCAGCACTATCCCCGCCTCCCAACCACCAGCCCCGCCTCCCACCACCAGCTCTGGCACTGACCGTATAAGTCTGCCCAGCACTATCCCCGCCTCCAGCTCTGCCACCCAATCTCGGTTAAGCTCCTTAGGATCCATTCCTTCTGAACAGGATTCATTTATGTTTATCCCACGCGTGCTTGAATTCTGTTACCGTTTTCATTTCCACCACCTCCCGCGGGAGGGCATTCCAAACATCCACTACTCTCTCCATGAAAAAATACTTCCTGACATTTTTCTTGAGTCTGCCCCCCTTCAATCTCATTTCATGTCCTCTCGTTCTACCTCCTTCGCATCTCCGGAAAAGGTTCAGTGATAGAAAAGACAGCAGTGATAGATTTTTCTAGAGGCCCTGGGGGGAGGGAGGTTCCTGCCAGTGGGCTGGAGAGAAAGTTGGAGCCTGCCCAGGGGAGGGGTTGGCAGAGAAGTTGCAGACAGGGAACTGCCCAAGGCAAGATGCCGCCTGAGGTGGAGCTTACATGCCCCCCCCCCCCCCCACACACCCAGGCTGAGATGCCGCCTCCCTCCCCCACCCCGGGCGGCGTTTTACCTTATCACGGTGACGTTCCAAATCCAGCAGCAGTGATTCCCATATGCTTCCCTGCCGCCATCTTTTCCCTTTATTGCAGCTGCCTGACGAAACAGGAAGTAACTTCAGATGGCCGCAGCAAAGGGAAGAGGCAGGTGCCGGTGGCAGCAGTGCAGAGTGTGGGAATCGCTGCCACTGCTGGGTTTGGAACATCACTGTGATGAGGTAAAACACCGCGAAGCCGCCCCCTGAGATGTCACTCCTGAGGAGTGCCGACTGAGGCCCCCGTCTCAGGTGGCCTATTGGTCAGGCCGTCCCTGGTTGCAGAGAATAAGTGGTTCCCTGAGGTGAGTGACAGCAGAGGTGGAGTTGTAAAATAATAAAAGGGATTGGAGTGAGGGACATGAGGTCTTTGGTTGCCTGTACCCCTGCCAGGACCCTTGGGAGCATCCTGGAGTGAAAGAAATAAATGCAGGCTGAGTAAAGGAGTAGTCACTGCCCCTATAAGTGTCAACTGAGAAGGAGATAGAGCTCCAGGCAGGGCCACCGAGAGGGGGGGGGGGGGAAAGGTGGGACAAAATTCCCCGGGCCCGAGCCTCCAAGGGGGGCCCGGCACCGGGGTCAGGTTGCCGGCGCTGCAGTTCCCGGTCTCACCTGCCTGCCTCCTTGGCTCCGGGCCCCCTGCATTCGAAGCAGCAGTCACAGATCGCCTCCCTTCGGGCCTTCCCTCCCTGTGTCCTGCCCTCGCGGAAACCGGAAGTTACATCAGACGAGGGCGGGACACAGGGAGGGAAGGCCAGAAGGGAGGCGATCTGCGACTGCCACCTTGAATGCAGGGGGCCCGGAGCCGTGGAGGCAGGCAGGTGAGACCGCGGACTGCAGTGGCAGGGGGGGCGGCAGCAGGGGGGGGCGGAGGTGGGGCAGCCTTGCCCCGGCCTAGTCTCTTGGTGGCCCTGGCTCCAGGTGGATAAGGGGAATCCAGCCTGGAAGCAGGAGCCAGAACAGGAGAAAGGCAGCTGAAGGTTCACCTAGAGCAGTGATGGTGAACCTATAGCACGCGTGCCAGAGAGGGCATGCAGAGCTCTCTCTGTTGGCACGCGCGCCGTCGCCTCACCTTCGAGTTCCAGGCCCCCTCCCTCCGAATTTTAAAAGTCATCTATTTTACCTCATCGGGGTTAGGGTGGCAGCATGCAGGCTCAGCTCGGTGCTTAGTTCCGTTTACACTTCTCTCTCTCAGCTCTGGTCCCGTCCTCATTTCCTGTTTCCGAGCCGAGCCTGCATGCTGCCACCCTAACCCCGACAAGGTAAGATAGATGACTTTTAAAATTTGGAGGGAGGGGGGACCCTGGAACTCGAAGGGAGGGGGACCCTGAACTCGAAGGGAGGGAGGACCCTGGAACTGGGAGGGAGGGAGGGGGGCCTGGAACTCGGAGGCAGGGGGAGGGGGGAATGCACCACCTGTTAAATTGCCCTGTTGATACTTTGCGATAAATAATTAGATTTTGGGTTGCTGTTTGGGCACTCGGTCTCTGAAAGGTTCGCCATCACTGACCTAGAGTGTTATGAATGCAAGTCATTGGCCACCAATGGACCCGCAAATAGCCAATATGAAAGGAATGTCTACAGAATCATAAGTCACAAATATAAAAGAACTAAGGCACTTTACAACTCACTCCAAAAGCAACACCAGAGAGAAAAATGCAGAACAGAAAACAAGGAACTTAAGAAACCATAAGCAAAAACAAGAAAAGAAACCTTGTACATTGTGAATTACAGAGACGGTTCAGGTGGACCATCCTAAAAAGTGGGCTAATCCTCAATTTTGTCTCATTTCTGCTACTATTTCCTATAGACACACAAACACTGTGGTCATATTAGTTATTTATATACTTTAACGAATGTAAGTTACCACCCAAATTACTTTGAACCATCAACAGTTCTGGAAAAATTAAGAAGAAAAAAACTTGATATCTCGATAGATGTGAAAAATGGGTTAGCCCACATGTCTGCAAGATCATCCCTTTTTTCTGTGTCATATTGCTTTGCAAATGAAATGAGCAGAATAAAATGATATTTGCTTCTCTTTGATGCCTCTGAAAAGATGTAAACATAAAAGGAGACAATAAAAGCAATTTCCAAAGGAATTTGCACAGGTCACCAGAGATGCCAGGGGTATGGCTCTTCCCAAATGGTGAGTTTTTGCAGGTGGTGTGTCCAGGGTATAAATCTGTAAAGATATGAATATTGTATTGCTTTGCAAATTAGCAGTACAAAATATTAATTAGGTCTCTGATTTTATTGTAGGCTACCTGTGAAGTTCTGCTGGTCCAAATCACTTTTCCTAGACGTGCAGCACACTGATGCGGGGGAGGGGGGTTCTACACTGTCCCTAGGAGGCTCCTGTGGTTAGAATCAGGACAGCTCTCCTGGACCCTCTGCAGGCTGCGTCCTGTGCCAGGGGAAACAAGTGGCATTTTCCCTGTCTTTTCCAGGTGACACTAAACACACTCAGGCCCAGAGGCTCAGAACTCGGCCAGCAAAAAAACAGCCTGAACGAACACTGAAGAAAAATTACTGCACAATGCTGAACACTAACAACATGCAAATTATATGCATACTGTTAGTGTCGAACATTGGAAGTTAAAGGGGAGGAACGTGTCTGCTATGTGCTCACAAGAGGGTGGCCTGGGTGGGCACAAGCCTACCTATTCTTGGCTCAGGCCCACCCAGCAATGGCACCTTACTCCCCTCTCTTCCTCTCCTCCTCCTCCTATGGCCCGGCAAAGAAGTGTCCGTGCAAGAGATTCTCACCCTTCCTTTCATCTTCACCAGCATGGCCTAAAGAGATAGAACTAGGTAATATTATAGGAAAACCAAAAAAACGGAGAAGCGTCCCTGAGCTGATTCATGCCACCAGAGGAGTTCCTTCTGGCTTCCATTTTGTTTTGACCTCATGAAAAGAGTGTAACTCTTAAGAGCTAATCAGAAAATATATTTTATCTAATAAAACAAGGTATCGCTTTTTAAATATTTTTCTTTATATGGCAGTGGTATCTTAGAGGAGCTGAAGAAGAGAGGACAAACCAAAGGAAGTGAGCTGCTATGATGGGGTGTAGCCAGAAGTCCATTTTGGGGGATTCCCAAAGGTGGACTGAGGGGGCCCGATATTGTCTCTCCCTCCCTCCTGCCCGCAGCTACTGCTGCAATAAAATATTACCTTAGATGGTGTGGATGCCAAGCCTCGCCAACTGAAGACATCTCTTGCCTGCGTTGCGTCTGTGCTGAAGAAGCAGTACTTAATTCAGCAAGAACGCTTCGGCCACTAATGCCGACTCTCCCACGCATGCTCAGTTCAGGTCTAGCTAGGGCTCTTCAACTTAGAGAAGAGACAGTTGAGGGGAGATATATAAAATACTGAGTGAAGTGGAACGAGTAGACTGAATTGCTTGTTCACTCTTTCTAAAAATACTAGGACTAGGGGGCATGCATTGAAGCTAGGTATAAATTTGAAACAAACTGGATAAAATATTTCTTCACTCAACGTATAATTAAATTCTGGAATTCCTTGTCAGAGAATGTGGTAAAAGCAGTTAGCTTAGCAGGGTTTTAAAAAAGTTGGATAATTTCCTAAAAGAAAAGTCTATAAACCATTATTAAACTAATCTAATCTTGCACTTAATATACCACAAAATTCCTCAAATGGGTCCGAAGTGGTGTACAATAATATTGCTCAAGCATACAGTTAAGTAATCATAAATGTAATTTATATACATCAGTATAAAATAACACAAATTATCTATACAACATTTACTACTAGATATTCCTGAAGATGGACTTGGGAAAATCCACTGCTTATTTCTATGATAACCAGCATAAAATCCGTTTTACTCTTTTGGAATCTTGCCAGGTACTCACGATCTGGATTGGACACAGTTAGAAACAGGATACTGGGCTCAATGGATCTTTAGTCTGTCCCAGTATGGCAATGCTTATGTTTACATGCGATTAATCTGGTCATTTAAGTGCTGAGTGTCAGCATTAACTGGCCAAGTGACCACTGTGACCACGGAACACCCCCAAAATAGCCGGTTTTTAGTTTGGCGCTAACTGGCTATTTTCAGTGGCAGTAACCAGTTAAATGCCACGGAAAATTAGGTTAGTTCCAAACAGGATACTCTGCTAGATGGATCATTGGTCTGACCCGGTATGGCTATTCTTATGTGGTTTGCTACATCCTATATAATAATTCTCACCTCCAATGTTCTATTGGTCTTGCTGCCTGTGTTCATGACTTCTTCGGAGTTGGTCTGCTAGGCTCCGTAGCACAGGCTGACGTCACTGTAGCCATTATGATGTCAACATCAGATACCCGCCCAGTTGAGCAGTCCCTGAACATAAATATCCGTGCCTAACGTCAGCAGCTGAGTCCCGCCCGCCGCACACAGACACACTGACAGAGAGGGGGCCTGAACAGCGCCAACATAAGCATAATCTGCCGCCAATGCACTCGCACCACCACACACCCGCGCTACGAGTTTGCACTACCATCTCCACCCCCTCCCAGTTGAGCAGCCCCTGAACATGAACAGCCGTGCCTAACGTCAGCAGCTGAGTCCCGCCCACCGCACAAGGGGGAGTCAAGGGGAAGATGCTGGATAGAGGAGTAGAGAGGATAGGGAAGACAGGAGATACTGGATCAAGGATGGAAAGAAAGGAAATATGCTTGCTCAGGGAGAGAAGGGTAGATAGTAGACATGGTGGGAGTAGGGTGACAGAAGGGAGATGCGGAATTGGGATGGGGAAGCGAGAGGGAGGGAGAGAGGGGTGACCCTGAAACTCGGAAGGGGGGAGGGAGGAGACAACCCTGGAACTTGGAGGGAGGGAGGGGATGACCCTGGCACTCGAAGAGAGAGAGGGAGGGAGGGAGGGGGGATGACCCTGGAACTGGGAGGGAGGGGGGCCCCTGCCACACACTCTCATTCTCACACACACACACTCTATCTCTCACAGACACACTCGCACCCAGTCTCACTCTCTATCTGTCACACACACACACTCGCACATTCACTCTCTCTCTCTCTCACAGAGTCACTCTCACACACACTCTCTCTCAAACATAGACGCTCCGAGGAAAACCTTGCTAGAGCCCGTTTCATTTGTGTCAGAAACGGACCTTTTTTACTAGTTTTTAATAAGTTACTGTTCTAAGGTTGGGTGCAACATCTTACAAGAAAAAAAGTTTTCAAATACAGTCCCAGCCTTAAATATTTCAGTGATCTGGCATAAAGCTATTGAGGGTTGTGTTATCTTCATCACTATCGTATGCATTGCCTGCAAAAGTCTTCATTTTCCTCGGCTTCAGTTTACTCCGTTCAGCTGCTGGATCATGGTCTTGTAACAGAGTAGAGATACACATCATCTCTGTGCTGTTCTCTTTGTGCAGTCTGGAGTCCTTTCTAATAGTGAGTTTGATAGAAAGAACAATCGTGCAAACAATGAAGAGAGTCGCAAGAAATGCAAGAATAAGGATTGCCATCAAACACTGCCCCATGGTGGAGTGGGTAGGGTTTTTTTCAGTTGGAGATCCTGGCCTGTGGGTCACCGTAGTTTCTGATGTCATATTAGATTCAACTTCTTGCGTGTGACTGAGGTTGAATGCGGAGGACGTGATTAGAGGTTGACCTGAAGAAATGGTGGCTAGTTCAGAAGATCCATTAGCTGAAGTAGTTACATTTTCGACCAGGACAGCAAGTTTTGTGGTTCCGTGGCTTTCTGTAGTTGGTTCAAAAGATCCATTAGCTGTAGCAGTTGCCTCTTCAACCAGGTCAATAAATTTTGTTGTTCCATGGTTTTCCGTGGTTTGTTCAGAAATTCCATTAGCTGTTGCATCTTCAACCAGGTCAATAAATTTTATGGTTCCTTGGTTTTCGGTGGTTAGTTCAGAAGATCCATTAGCTGTAGCAGTTGCCTCCTCAACCAAGTCAATATGTTCTGTGGTTCCTTGGTTTTCTGTGGTTCGTTCAGAAGATCCATTAGCTGTAGCAGTTGCCTCTTCAACCAGGTCAATAAATTTTGTTGTTCCATGGTTTTCTGTGGTTCGTTCATAAAATCCATTAGCTGTTGCAGTTGCATCTTCAACCAAGTCAATATGTTCTGTGATTCCTTGGTTTTCTGTGGTTGGTTCAGAAGATCCATTAGCTGTAGCAGTTGCCTCTTCAACCAGGTCAGTACGTTCTACGGTTCCTTGACTGTTTGTGGTAATGATCTTTTCTCTTGTGCTAACCTTGGATTCTTCAAACTCAATCATAGATTTCCAAGTAGCGATGTCATCTGCAGATGTCTTGAGTATCATAGCTACAGCACTAGTTGACTCAACAGCTGTAGTTCTTTCTTCAGGCCTCCAGTGTAAAAGGAATAGGCCCTTGTAGCAGAAGTGTGGAAATCTAGCTGTGTACTAGAAGAATCAAGAGCACCTTGATTGTTAGAGCTGTCTGATGTTTTCATTTTTGTTAATTTATAACTTGGTACTTGTGGAAGACAAAAAAGAACCAGCAGCAAAGTGATCCTAGTGAAAGCCATTTTGCCTAAAAAAAAAACCCACAAAAAACAAATGCAATTCAAATTGTCTATATTAAAATACGTGGCTTTTAGCATAAATGAATACGGTTATAAGATGTTAAATATTCCATGGTGATGTGTCACCTTTAGACTCAAGTTTTCAAAAGATTTGCGCAGCTAACTTTGGAAGTTAGATGGGTAAACCTCCGAGTGAAAATTCCTCCTCAAATCTGCAGGGTGCGGACAGTAAAGGAACAGTTCTGAATTAGTTCTCTAAGCTGACTTTTTTTTTTTTATTTAGTTGGTCAGTGTAAATTTTCAGTGCTAATCAGACAGTTCTGATTGCGCTAATACCCAACTTAAGTCTAGCTGAAAAAACATGTCTAGGTACATGTAGGCGAACTTTCGGCCACAAACCTAGTCAGTTGGGTGCAACTGAAGATTCAGCTAAAGTTAAGTAGGTAATGCTTTGCCTCTCAGCAACTTATTTAAAATTAAGCGGAACTAGTAATGATGAGCTCAAAGTCATAGTAACATAGTAGATGACGGCAGAAAAAGACCTGCACGGTCCATCCAGTCTGCCCAACAAGATAACTCATATTTGCTACTTTTTGTGTATACCCTACTTTGATTTGTACCTGTGCTCTTCAGGGCACAGACCGTATAAGTCTGCCCAGCACTATCCTTGCCTCCCAATCACCAGCCCCGCCTCCCACCACCGGCTCTGGCACAGACCGTACAAGAAGACTTTTATTAGGTGGTTAGGAGATAACTCTTCTATTAAGAGAAGCAGTTACAAGCCAAGGTCCACGTAGTAAGAAATGTGGTCAGTCTTAGATTTTGTACCTACCATACCAGTGCATTCTGGTCCTTGTAGTTCAGAAGGTAATATTTGCAGTTCCCACCACCTCCTATCTTTCAAATAAGACGTATTCGAGTGATACAATCTCTCATCAAAACCTTAAATTGTAAAATCTGGCCACGTTACAGAAATTATGGCAAATTACCTCACAGAGGAGTAAATTCAACCCTCATGGCCTGGTGCACCTTCTCAGCATAGAAGTGATTAGTGCATGAAAGCAACAATGAATTATCCCTCTGAAAAGTCCATACCTTTAGGGCATATAATTGCTGGGAATGAGATCATACTCAGATGCCTTGAACCTTGGCCCCAAAATATATGGGACCTCAGCAAAACCTATGGGGTTTGACATGCAATGTGGCAGGTATATTACTTAAGTGGAACAGGACTTTTCTTTAGATAAATGTCTCTAAGAGCAAACATGTCTTTGCCAAGAGGCTGAATGTGCTAAATGATTTATTGTGCCCCTGCAAACTGCCTTCTTGAAAATCGTGGGTCAGCAGTAACGGAAATAACACCACTGTGTGGAAACAGTGACCCTATGCTCTTTATAGGAGCCGACTGTGTGAGTGCTGTGGGTAGTTGACCACCCCCAATATTGAGGGGTTATTTCCACTGGGCATAGCATCCCCAATTATTTTGAAAAGTTGGCTCCTATGCTTCGTGGTGTTCTAATGTAGAGTACATGCGATGCCTGTCTTGCTACAAAACAGTTTATTTTATTTATTTATTGCATTTGTATCCCACATTATCCCACCTATTTGCAGACTCAATGTGGCTTACAGAGACCTGTTATGGCGTCCATTCCAGGATGTCAAATACAAGTTCCCGTCTTCCACTCAAATAGTGGTTCTTAGCAGAGAGAGCATCTCATGTTCAAGGGTAGTGTTCTCAACCCATTGCTTGGGACACGCCCAACCAGTCTGGTTTTCAGGATATCTGCAATGAATATGAATGAGAGAGATTTGCATACAATCGAGGTAATGCATGCAAATCTCTCTCATGCGTATTCATTGTAGATATCCTGAAAAACCTGATTGGTTGGGTGTGTCCCAAGCACTGGGTCGAGTCCCCCTCTTCTAGGGACGGGGCACTTCCATTAGATAGGAAAATGCTTAGCAGGAATCTGGTCTAGAAATCTTCATGCTGCTAGGCAGGGCCGGAACTAGGTATTTTAGCTCACAGGGCTAGCAACACAAAATGTGACCTCAAATGCACTTCACCTGCGTTCTCTCAACTCACTCCTCTGGCCACACCTAGCCAGTCTGGTTGTCAGGATATTCATAATGAATATGCATGAGAGAGATTTGCATACAATGGAGGTACTGCATGCAAATTTATCTCAGGCATATTCATTGTGGTTATCCTGGCTAGGTGTGGCTGAGAACTGAGTTGAGAAAACCCTGCTTCTCCAGGCTATGGCCCTGGATGATCCGCCATAGTTCAGACTCTGCCACTGGACAATCATAAGTTTGATCAAAGGATTAGTGCATTTTTGGGCAGGCTACCGTAGCAGCCCAGTGGTACTTCCCACCCCCAGCGCGTCGTCATATCAGATGCTACAAAAATATATTAATTTTGTAGCACTACTGTGTACCCAGCGGTAATCAGGCAGTGCTGCGTGCTTCCCGGTTACCGCCGGGTTAGCACGGGAGCCCTTACCGCCACCTCAATGGGTGGTGGTAAGGGCTCCCCTCGAAATGGCCACACAGCAAGTGCTTCACTTGCCACTTGGCCATTTCTTAAAAAAAGAAAGACCTACCTTTTACCTGCTGCAGTAAAAGGGGGCCTCGACGCGCATCAAAAACATGCAGGTATTTGTGACCTGGATTGGCCATTGCTGGAAACAGGACGCTGGGCTCGATGGACCTTTGGTCTTTCCCAGTATGGCAATACTTATGTACTGATGCCAGCACAGGCCCCCTTTTGCCGCTGCTTGGTGAAAGGGGCCCTTTGTCTAAAGCTGCAAGTGTTCTCTCAACATTTGGGGGCAAAGTATCTAAAACGCTTAAGGTAAAATTAATTAAGCCAGACCGTCTATTAAGTGGTGATCTTGACCTGTGCATATTTACTTTTGTAAATCTGAATTTTAAGCAGTTTTCCTGCAGAGTTCATGAATCCATATGTTCTCATATATAAGCACAGATGTGGAAATATTATATCTCAGTGATGCTGTACAGGAATTAAGGGCCAAATGTACTAAAGACCTCCAGACCGCTCAAAACACTGCTGCAAGGCTAATCTTGGGCAAATCGCGCTTTGACCATGCTTGCCCTCTACGTTACATTCTACACTGGCTTCCCATTAAAGACCCTATTACCTTTAACATCTGTTCATTGACTCACAATATAATATATGGGGAAGCCCCTGTCTATATGCTAGATTTGATAGATCTACCATCCAGAAATGCTTCGGTGTCTGCTCGATCCTACCTTAATTTACACTATCCAAGTTGCAAGAATGTTAAATATAAATTACTCTTCACATCAACCTTCTCCTATGTCAGCCCGAAATCTTGGAATGTTCTGCCTAGACATCTGAAAGAGATTGATGACCACCAAACCTTTAAGAAATCCTTAAAGACATTTTTAATTGAGACAGCTTATCCCACTGACAATACTAAGCCCTAACTTTCCTCATATCGTCTGTACCCGCCTAGTCACCGACTACATCACCCCTGTCCTATCCTCATGTTCTTATCTCTCCCTCTGATTGCTTGAATCTGTATCCACCCTGAATTGTAACATTGTAAGCAAGGGTGTGCTGGTACATTTTTAAACAGGGGGCTCTCTCTCGCCAGCAAAGTAAAAGAGAATTCAGGAGGGGCCCAAGCCCACATTTTGGGATCCATTTGTTAAAGTAGCCATGGAGAACCGGCTCCCAAATTCTTAAAACTTAACAAACGGCTCTCGAGACCCTGCTCCAGCACATCACTGATTGTAAGCCACATTGAGCCCGCTCTTGTGGGATAATGCGGGGTATAAATGTACCAAAAATAAATAAATAAAGTGTCTCTGCCAAATGAGAAAAATGCTTAGTGCACAGACCCCTAGATCAGTGTGACTTAGACTTTTAAATGTGATTCTCCTTAAACTTTAGATGTGATTCTCTTTAAAAGGCACACACACTATTTCAACATGAATGAGCTGTAATCTGAAAGGTAGATATTACCCTTTCCCTGAGGCTAAATGATCTATAGCCTGTCTGCACTATTAAACGGGTAACCTTTCATTGGTTATTCTGAAATTACTGCGCAGGGCTTTACTAAAGCACTTTTTAACAAAAGTGAAAACGCATCACACTGGGACAATGTAAAGATACTTCTTGATCAATAGCAATTATATAAAACCTTGAGGGCGCCTCGTTTAATACATCAAAGCATATGTAAAGACTGGGTGTGGGTTAATTTCCTCTTCCCTTACTCTGCTGTTAGCAAGCGTCTAGGCTCCAGCCATGTTGCACAAGCAGTTGTAAGAAGCTCCCTAGTACAAACACCATTTCCCCCCCCCCCCCCTTGTTCTACAATATTTTCTTAGCCTCACAGGAGAATTCCACAAGAAAGTTAATTAAAATGAACATTACCATAGAAAGTATCAGACTGCTGCCACTCACCATAGACCTCAGAAGCTCAATAAGAGACTGGGTGGTTCCTGGTCCCCATCAGAGAACAACACACCTAATTAATCCTCCGGGGGGGGGGGGGGGGGAGCCTTGATGCTCAAAGTTAAAATTGACAGCAATGGTTTGAAAGCTTGACTGGCTTTGCTGAGCTACCTGCAACAATACAGGAAATGCATATGAGAACTGGAGGAGGGAGAGCAACTGTGGTTCTTAGTCATGCCGCAAAGCTTATGTGGTCTTATTTCCTCATTTCAAAGGAAAGAAAAAGTATAGCGCAAACAGGGAAGCTAATACACAAACGTACAGGCTGCTAAAGCTTTCCTTCAGAAAGTGTCGTTCAGTAATCCAAAAGCAGACTCATGCTGGAGAAAATCTGTAAGATCAGCCACTGGTGATAGGCTGAAAAACTTTCACTGAGCAGCAGTGTCCAGTGGGGAATAGTTAAAAGTTCAGTTTCAGCAGCTACTGGTTAGTGAGTTTTGATGATAATTCTGAAGGATGTGCAGGGAGTAGGATTCCCCTCCCCCCACCCCCACCCCACCCCACCCACTGCATAACTATTATAATACTCAATTTGCTTTATTAGAAATACGAAAGGCTGCAGTACCAGCACTGGCCACAAGGTGTCATTATCCTATTCGTTTAATAGAAGATACTGACATCTTGTGACTACCACTGGTACTGTAGCCTCTCATGCCAAAAAACTACTATGGGGGTCTTTTACTAAAGGTTAGCTCGCGTTATTTGCAGCAGGGCCCATAGGAATAAAATGGGCCCTGCTGCAGATAAATCGAGCTAATCTTTAGTAAAAGACCACCTATAAATAGATAAGCGGCTTTTCTCTCTCTTGAAAATATATGAGTATGAGAAAGAAGATTGGTGGGGAAGATTAAAGGAGATTGACTGTATGTGTGTGTATATGTTTTTAGAAGAGAGAGAGAGAGAGAGAGAGAGAGAGAGGAGGGGGGGGGGGATTAGCTTCAGGGAAGTGTGTGTACTTGAGAATCTTCCATGGACAGGAACATGATAGCAGTGGTGTAGCCAAGGGTGGGCTTGGGTGGGCCCAGGCCTACCCACTTTGAGCTCAGGCCCACCAGTAGCAGCACGCCTATGATGTGGCCGGCAGAGATTCCCAAGCTGAAAACTCCCAACAACCATCCCTCCTGCATACCTTATAAATAGCAGATCTTCGCCTGCAGGAAGCAGTGACTGATACATACTGCTTACACCGGCCCCACAGCCTTCCCTCTGATGCATTGGAGCTGACTCTGTGGGTGCTGTGGGTGCTTGAGCACCCCCAATATTGAGAAAATTCCTTGCATGTGTCCAGGGAGGAGTTATTTCCATTGGGCTTAGCACCCCCAATAATTTTGAAAAGTTACTCCTATGCTCCGACGTATTCCCGCCTATGTGGAAACAGGAAGCTGCATCAGTGGGAAGGATGTGGGGCCTACATGAGTAGTGTGTATTAGTTGCTCCTCACTGAAAATCTGAAATTTAAAAGGTGTGCAGGAGAGGAGGGATATTTGAGAGACCATATGGCAAGCAGGCGAGAGGAGAGACCAAATCACCTATGGGATGGGGTGGGGTTCTTCTGCTCACCCATCTTGGGCCCAGGCCCACCCAGAATTGGGTGTCTGGCTACGCCCCTGCATGATGAGAGAGAGCACCAAGGCTGGGGGTTAGAAGAAAAGAAAAGAGGACCAGGGGTAAGGAGCAAAAGAAATATGAACGCAAGGGGAAGCAGGACTGGAGCTGAGAGAGGGACACCCTCTCCTGAATCTAGATCTTCCCTTGAAGCTTTGTTGAAATTTTGTCTTTGGTAAATAAATAATGAATTTTTATCTATTCTCAGAAGTATTCCTGTGATAAAGAACATTTCTAGTCAAATTAATACCTTGATCACAGGAATACTTCTGAGAATAAATAGAGTCTCAGGTGGTTAAATGAGAATTCCTTGATGGATAGTGCACACCATGCTCCATTTGGAGTCAGAATCTTATCATACCTTTTATTAGCTAACATAAAAAATGTTGCAGTACATATTAGGAAAAGTTAAAGGCCTGAAAAAAAATCTCAGCCTTTAAACCAGAAAAGGGCATTCATTGGCACATTTCTCTAATTCAAATTGAACATTATATTTAGCCAGCAATATTTATTACTTACAAAAAAGTTATTAATCTATGAGACACTGTTTATCATAAGACCACAGAGATTAGTACCAATATAGTTATCCAGGTTTGTTTGAAAGCTCTTTCTCCGTGGAAATGTATTGCAGGCAAATGGTAAGGTTTCCATCCAAAAGAAGAGGCGCTTTGTTAAGTAAAAGAAGCAGTTATAAAGATTAACAGAGTGCATAAGATATGGAAATTGTTTTAAAACATCATCTTGGAAGCCCAGATAAAATGTATTCCATAAATTAATAACAGGTTGAAAAAAACAAGAGTCTGCCAGCATAGCTATATGGTACAGTGAAAGAGGCCATCAAAGCCAGAAAGGTATCTTTTAAAAATGGGAAAGCAGGGACATGAGGAAAATAGATGTAAAACTTTAGAAAAGCTATTCAAAAGAGAACGTGAGGAGAGAAATGCCAAAGGCAAAAGATGATAAAACCATTTTTGTTCAATACTTTAAAATATCAAATTGCAGATCTGCCATTCATTCACAATTTGCCTGGAAGAAAGGCGGGAGAGGGGAGATATGATAGAGACATTTAAATACTTATGTGACATAAATGCACAGGAAGCAAGTCTCTTTCAATTGAAAGGAAGCTTTGGAACAAGGGGACATAGGATGAAAGTGAAAGGGGATAGACTCAGAAGTAACCTGAGGAAATACTTCTTCATGGAACGGTGGTGAGTTCATGGAACAGCCTCCCGGTGGAAGCGGTGGAGATGAAAACAATATCTGAATTCAAGAGAGGTTGGGACAACTATATAGGATCTCTAAGGGAGTGATTGGGAGAGTAGATGGCTTGGATGGGCAGATGGTCTTTAACTGCCTACATTTTTCTATGTTTAATGAGGAATAAAGGGACAGCAAATGTAACACCAATTTTCAAAAGAGGTTCCAGGAGTGACCTAAGTAACTACAGACCTGTGAGCCTGACATCAATGCAAGGTAAAATGCTGGAAGCATGGCTTAAATCAGGAAAAGTCAGCGTGGATTTATCAAGGGGTCATTATTTGAATCTGTGGATGAAGGTGAGCTGGTATTTGGATTTTAAGAAGAGAAACTGTAACTTACCTTAAACTACTACTGAAAATGCTGTGTACTAAATCCAAAATCCCTTGAGTTACTAAACCCCAAAGGAGGTGATGTCTTACTGTGGCTTGGTAAAAAAAAACAAAAAAAAACAGAGTGGGGTCCACACTCTCCACAGCAATTGAACACAACAGAAGAAAGAAGGGTGGAGAGGGCCCGATGTCAAGAGATCAGTCACCACACTCAAGGGTAAGATGCTCCAGAAAAATCTTTATTAGGACCCAACACGGTCCGTGTTTCGGCTGTATCAGCCTTCCCAACACGGTCTGTGTTTCGGCTGTATCATTTTGTTTGTATTTGTTAGCAGTGTGATATACGAGGCGCTTGTCAAGGCTTCATGTGATTTTCACTAATTGATCAGTAAATGCTCCATCAATCAATATATTACAGAACATCCATTGATTGACCCCTGAGGAAGGCTGATACAGCCGAAACACGGACCATGTTGGGTCCTAATAAAGATTTTTCTGGAGCATCTTACCCTTGAGTGTGGTGACTGATCTCTTGACATTGGGCCCTCTCCACCCTTCTTTCTTCTGTTGTGTTACTGTGGCTTGGTAACAGGATTAAAGATAGGAAACAAGTGGGATTAAATGGTTTATTTTCTTATTGGAGAGGAATCGTGGAGTGTCTCAGGGATCTATTCTGTACTGGGATCAGAATTGTTTAAATTATTCATTAACAATCAGCAATGGGAACAGTGAGTGACGTGATCAAATCTGCAGATGACTCAAAAAATATTTAGAGGAGTTAAAATACAAGCAAAGTGGCGCACGTAGAGAAAAGTAATTCTAATTGTATGTATAAAATTTCATAATTAAAAGTCATTGTCCAGAAAAAGAATCTTTGAGTTACTGTGGATCATATATTGAAATCCTCAGCTCAGGGTGTGGCAATAATAATAATAAATAAATAAAGTGTTCTGATATTTTCCTTTCCTGATTAATTTATTTGACTGGGTGACCAAACAGTTAGATTTAGGGGGAGCGTTAGATTGGTGTACATAGAGTTTAGCAAAGCCACATAGACAATTGATAAATACACTAAGTGCCCTTGGGTTGGGCTCTGAGGCAGGGGCGTAGCTACGGGTGGGCCTGGGTGGGCCCAGGCCCACCCAATTTCAGTCCAGGCCCGCCCAGCGCCAGCGCCAGCTCCCATTGCCGGCCACTGCTGCTTTTCCTGATGAGCAGCAGTGGCCGGCGCTACAAAAAGAAGAAGCGCTCAGCTGACTGAGCTGAGCGCCAACGCGTCGCTAAGGAAGAGGAAAAAATGTTTTTAAAAAAATGCGGCACCGCAGGCAACCTCAAAGCATTGGCTGCTGGCTCTGCAGGCTCCTCCCGTCTCTTACATCACTGCCCCTGTAGCGAAGCAGGGGCAGTGACGTAAGAGACGGAAGGAGCCTGCAGAGCCAGCAGCCAATGCTTCGAGGCTGCCTGCAGTGCCGCGTTTTTTTTAAAACATCTTTTCTCGTCGGGTTAGCGACGCGTTGGCGCCAGTGTTGCCAGGTGGGCGGTTTTACCGCCCAATTGGGCGGTTTTCTGCGACCCGCCGCGGGAAATTTTTGCCCGCGGCGGGTTGCGGTTTTTTGGGCTGTTTTTTGGGCTTCCGTGCGGTTTTTTGTGCGGCTTTTTCGGCGGGGTTAGTGACGTGGGAGGCGGGGCCGATGACGGGGGAGGCGGGGCCGGTGACGGCGGGGGCGGGGGTGATGACGCGGGGGTGGGGGTGTCGGGGGCGGGGTTTGAGTTTGGGCGGGTTTTGGGCAGGTTTTGTGCTGCATTGGGTGGGAAAAAAATTTTCCACCTGGCAACACTGGTTGGCGCTCAGCTCAGTCAGCTGAGCGCTTCTTCTTTTTGTTGCGCCGGCCACTGCTGCTCATCAGGAAAAGCAGCAGTGGCCGGCAATGGGAGCTGGGGCTGGTGGGCCTGAATGGGAGAGGGAAAATGGATGGCAGGATGGGGAGAAAGAGGAAAAATGGAAGGATGGGGAGAGAAAGAGGGAAAACAGATGGGAGGATGGCAGAGAAAGAGGGAAAACGGAAGGATGGGGAGAGAAAGAGGGAAAACAGATGGGAGGATGGCAGAGAAAGAGGGAAAACAGAAGGATGGGGAGAGAAAGAGGGAAAACAGATGGGAGGATGGCAGAGAAAGAGGGAAAACGGAAGGATGGGGAGAGAAAGAGGGAAAACAGATGGCAGGATGGGGAGAAAGAGGGAAAATGGAAGGATGGCGAGAGAAAGAGGGAAAACAGATGGGAGGATGGCAGAGAAAGAGGGAAAACAGAAGGATGGGGAGAGAAAGAGGGAAAACAGATGGGAGGATGGGGAGAAAGGGAAAATGGAAGGATGGGAGAGAAAGAGGGAAAACAGATGGCAGGATGGGGAGAAAGAGGGAAAATGGAAGGATGGCGAGAGAAAGAGGGAAAACAGATGGCAGGATGGCAGAGAAAGAGGGAAACAGAAGGATGGGGAGAGAAGAGGGATAACCAGATGGGAGGATGGGGAGAGAAAGGGACCATGGAAGGATGGGGATAGAAAGAGGGAAAACAGATGGCCAGGCTGGGGAGAAAGAGGGAAAATGGAAGGATGGCGGTGAGCGAAAGAGGGAAACAGATGGCAGGAGGCAGAGAAAGAGGGAAACGGAAGGATGGGGAGAGAAAGAGGGAAAACAGATGGGAGGATGGCAGAGAAAGAGGGGAAACGGATGGATGGGGACGAGGAAAGAGGGAAAACATGGGAGGATGGGGAGAAAGAGGGAAATGGAAGGATGGCGAGAGAAAGAGGGAAGCCGCTGGAGGAAGGGTAGGGAGAAAGAGGTGACACTGGATGGAAGGATGCAGAAGAAAAGAGGGGAGACTATTGGAAGGATGGGGAGAGAGAGGAGGAGACACTGGAAGGATGGGGATGAGAAAGAGGAGAGGCTGCATGGAAAGGGGGAGTAATGAAAGATTGGAGAATAAGAGGAAGGGGCATGGGGAGAACAAGGGTGAGAAAAGATGAAAAGCCATAAGTAGATGAAGGAAATTAAAGAATGGATAGTAAGAATGAATTAAATCTGGACACAGAGAGAGGCAGAAAAATATTGAAGAAAGCAAAGAAAAAGGAGAGAAAAATGACAAATGGCCAGGAAACCCTGGCAGAAGAGTTAAGCGAAAACGAAGGAAAGCAGAATCTAGAGACTGGGAGCAACACAATGAGAAAAAGTAAATGGCCATACAACAAAGGTAAAGAAAATAATTTTATTTTTAATTTAGGATAAAGTAATATGGTGTTAATAAAGTTTCAGAGACCAATACTTCCTTCCTTAGGTCAGGAGAGGATACCGTAACAGCATTATACTGACCTGAGGCAGGAGGTTTTGGCCTCTGAAAGCTCACTGAAAAGGGTGTTAAGGCTATTAAATAAATTGTCTGAAATCTGATGCACTGAAAAGCAGCACTTTACCCTGTGTGACAAATGCATCTGATTAGCGTGACTAAATTTTGCTGGGGGAGGGGGGTAGAGAGAAAATTTTGTGCCCACCCACTTTGGGTTCAGGCCCACCCAAAATTGGCAGTCTGGCTACGCCACTGCTCTGAGGTGACTGACTGAGTTAGAAACTGGTTAAATGAAAGGATACAAAGGGTTTAGTAAACAGAGTTCGTTCTAAGGAAAAGGGTGTTACCAGTGGTGTGCCACAAGGAACAGGTCCTTGAGCTAGCTTTTTTAAACATCTTTGTGAGTGATATTGCAGAAGGGCTGACTGGTAAGGTTTGCCTCTTTGTAGGGGATACCAAATTCTATAATAGGATGGACATCCCTGATGGTGTGGATAGCATAAGGAGGGATCCAGCGAAGCTTGAAGAATGGTCCAGAATTTGGGGGTGAGGTACTTTTGTGCAGGAAAGAGCAGGGCCGCCTAGAGGGGGGCCTGGGGGGGGGGGGAATTCCCCGGGCCTCCAAAGGGGGCCCGGCGCAGGGATCAGGCCACCGGCGCTGTAATCCCCGGTCTCACCTGCCTGCCTCCTCGGCTCCGGGCCCCCTGCATTTAAAGCGGCAGTCACAGATCGCCTCTCTTCTGGCCTTCCCTCCCTGTGTTCCGCCTTTGCGGAAACCGGAAGTTACATCAGACGAGGGCGG
Organism: Microcaecilia unicolor; assembly: GCF_901765095.1. Lineage (NCBI taxonomy): Eukaryota > Metazoa > Chordata > Amphibia > Gymnophiona > Siphonopidae > Microcaecilia > Microcaecilia unicolor. The sequence goes on along the minus strand of NC_044041.1, from coordinate 29,428,379 downwards.
GACACAGGGAGGAAAGGCCAGAAGAGAGGCGATCTGCGACTGCCGCTTTGAATGCAGGGGTCCCGGAGCCGTGGAGGCAGGCAGGCAGGTGAGACTGCGGAGTGCAGTGGCGGGGGGAGGGACGGAGGGGGGTGGAGGCGGGGCGGCCTTGCCCTGGGCCCAGCCTAGTCTCTCAGCGGCCCTGGGAAAGAGGACTGGGACTTCGGTGTGATCCTTTGTGTTAATGATCTTAAGGTGGCCAGACAGGTAGAAAGGATGACAGCGAGAGCTAGAAGGATACTTGGGTGGATAGGGTGAGAAATGGCTAGCAGGAAAAAGGAGGTGATAATACCGCTGTATAAGTCTATGGTGAAACCTCATTTAGAATACTGAGTACAATTCTGGAGACCGCACCTACGAAAAGATATAAACAGGATGGAGTCGGTCCAGAGGGCGGCTACTAAAATAGTCAGTGATCGTCCTCATAATGCGTATGGGGAAAGACTAAGGTTTCAGTATGAATACTTTGGAAGAAAGACGAAAGAGAGGAGATATGATAGAGATATTTAAATACCTCTGTGGCATAAATGCACAAGAGGCAGGGTCTCTTTCCACTGAGAGAAAACTCAGAAATGACAGAGCATAACGTGAAGTTAAAAAGGGGCAGGAGATAGACTCAGGAGTCATCTAAGGAAATACATCTTTATAGAAAGGGTGCTGGACGCATAGAATGACCTCCCAGTGGAGGTGATGGAGACAAGGACCGTATCTGAATTAAAAAAAAAAGCATGGGACAAAGCACATGGGATATTTTAGGGGAGAAGAAGCCTAGAGCCCTGTGTGATCACCCTATCTTGAGAAAAATATGGCAGAATTAAGAAAGGGTGACAAAAATGATAAAGGTGATGAACAGCTCCCTTATGAGAAAGGCCAGTTAGTTTAGGATTCTTCAGCATGAAGAAACAAAAGGGGATGTAACACTGGAAGTGTAGCCCTAGCGGTGAGTGCACTAGGCTGACAAAAGAAGCCTATTTCAAGCTCCTTGTGATCTTGGGAAAGTCGCTTAACCCTCCAGAGGGCCACTGAGAGACAGAGCCTGGCCCAGGGCAGGGTCACCCCCACCCCCACTTGGGCCACCGCAAGCCCCCCCCCCCTTACCTTCCTGCGTCTGCTTCTCCCTCGGTCTGTCACTCTCCTGCTCCTGTGCGCTGGGACCCAGGCTATTACATTAACGCAATCATCCGCCATTGCCATAGCCCCCCCCCAGGCCACCGCCACCCCCTCCGCTCGGGCTGCCACTGCCCCCGCCCCATTTATCTTCCTGCATCTGCTTCTCTCACAGTCTGTCATTCTCTTGCTTCTGTGCGCTGGGACCCAAGGTAGCGATAACCTGGGTCCCGACACACAAGAGCAGGAGACAGACAGACCAAGGGAGCAGAACCTTCTGCCTGCCTCCAGAAACCTTGCCGATGCTGCCCCCCCCCCCTTTGAGGCCAGGCACGGGGAATTTCCCCCCAACCCACCCTCCCCCTCTCGGTGGCCCTGAGCCTCCATTGCCTCCTCAGGTACATAGTTTGTAAGCCCTCTGGGGCCAGGGGAATACCTAGTCTACTTGAATGTAACTTACCTTGACCTACTACTGTTATATAAAAGGAGAAGTAAACAAGGAAAGGGTATATAATCCTTCAAATAGTCAACCCACCGCTCCATATTAAATTTACATAGTGACACACTTAATTAAATGTTACTATTATTCATTCAACAATACAATTTGCTGAAAACATTTTTGGACCAATTAGAGAGACAGCCACCCAGTCCAATAGATTTGCAAGGAGGGGGCTCATTGCATGTCGTAATCCTTCATTAGGTCCGATTTTTAACTCTTCATTTATATTTGGTTTATATTCTGTATCATTGTTCTTGCTGAGCAAAAAAGTTTCCATCAATTTAGTCCAAGCTGTAACAAAACTTCTCTTAAGTGCGCAGGAAGACCTGGCACTCAGCATAACTATGTTTTTGCTCATGTGTCACTATGTAAATTTAATATAGAGCGCTGGGATTTTTATACTGATTCCATTATATCCCTCGCTAGAGTTTGGGACTTAATTAATTAAGTTGCGCTGATACAACCAAGCTGTAGAATTTGTTGGCAGAGGATGGAGTCAAGGCTACTAGCATTTCAGGGGTTAACAGGTGTTTGGACAGGTCCACAAACAATTGGTAGCCAGTTGCGCTACAGAGAAAGCCACTGGGGATGTACAAAATGTACATCCATTCCTTGTTGTTTTCTGCTAGGTACTTCCTGTTCACCCACACTGGCCACCGTTAGAGACAGGATGCTAGGCTTGATGAACATTTGGTCTGTCCCAGGATGGTGTATATTATTCAGGGGGAGACTATTCGGGCAACCAGGCAGTGCCCAAGGACACAGAGGCTCTACCCAGTTGCCCGCTGCCACCGCACACTACGCCCTCCCCAGCGGTCCTACCTTGTGGTCTAGTGGCCTCTGAGGGGGGCAGGAAAGAATCCCACTCTTTCCTGCCCGCTGCCGCTAGACTCTGCCTGTGCCTGGCACCACTGTGTTTTAAAAATGGCTGGCGAGACTGCCGAGACCTATGAGACTACTGCGGGAAGTCTCGGCAGCCATTTTGAAAATACGGCGGCTGCCAGTGCCAGGCACAGGCAGAGCAGTGGGCAGGAAAGAATGGAATTATTTCCTGCCTCCCGAAGAAGCCACTAGACCACCAGGGACCTTCAAGGTAGGACCCACTTGCAGGGGTCTGTAGTGTATGGGAGGGGGGCAACAGTGTGGCAGTGGGCAGTGGCCAGGGGGGACCCAATGATCCTTACTGCTCGGGGGCCCCGATGACCCTTACTGCCTGGGAGCCCTGACCACTGTCAGTCCGCCCCTGATATTATTCACTATCTCTGCACACAAAAAAAGTAAATAATTCAAGGGAACATTAACTACCGTAAGAAGTGCGCAAAGAGCAAGCGTTCAAGGAATAGCTTTAAAGTAAAGCATAACAGATGAAAAGCAGAGGGGCCTGCTTTAGGGATGTGTGACCTGGGCAGCAGCACAAGGAGGTAACACCATGCTGGCACCCCTCTTTGTATCTTTCTACATCATGTGGGCAGGTGGAAAGAAAGAGGAGGTTATGGGGATAATAATGTTGGGCAGAAACAGAGAGAGAAGCTGTTCTGAAGCATTCACAGTTAACTGCAGCTGCCATCAATGAAGGGGGAGAACCCAAGTTCAGCATTTGCACAAGGCGCTAGTAAGCTAGAACCAGCCATGTTGAGCAAAGCCTGCAAAAGTTCTACTTGCCTGATCTGCGCTTCCTTAGCTCACAAGAGCTGTCCAAAATAAGCAGAGCTACAAATCCATAGAGGCGGTGAGACTTTGGATCCTGCTTTCGCTATACCCGGCTCCAGAACTTTCAGGGACTCGTCCTTCTGATTAGCGAAGAATGGTGGCTGCCATCTTCAACAGCTTGGGAAGAATACGCCAGCGCTTTTTCACTTCTCTTGAAGATGTTTTGTTCTATTTGTCTAGTCTGCAATCAGCATCTTTGAGGTCAAATATGGCAGTTAGTTACGTTTTGCTCTCCCTTTTATCTTCAAAGTTATAGTTATCAGTAGCTGCCAGTGAGGCTTCACATAAGATACGGTGTGAAACTCTCCCAACTGTACTGATGTAAACATTGATATAGACACGCTTTTTAAAACTGAATTAACACTTCATCCTATATAATAAAACGCACCTCCAACATTCTGAAGCCGAGAAAGCGAAGCCTTCAAGCCTTGAAGCATTCCTGCAACGTTCCGGAGCTACGTGTCGTCAATTGAGGAGATGGAGCCTTACAGAGCGCACGAATGCTTCACTGTCTCACACACTGTCTCTCTCTCTGACACAAACACACACTCTGTCTCTCTCTCTCATTCACACTCCATCTCTCACCCACACACTCTCAAACATACACACTCTGAGGAGAGGGGGGGGGCCATGGAACTCGGAGGGAAGGGGGGACCAAGAACTTGGAGGGGATGAGGGAGAGGAGAGGGGAGGGGAGAGAGGGCCTGCACCTCGGACGGAAGGGGGAACTGGAACTCGAAGGGGAGGAGAGAGAGGGAGGGGGTCATGGAACTCTGAGCCCCACACACACACACCCCATCTCACACACACGCCCCATCGAAAACCTTGCTAGCACACGTTTCATTTGTGTATAATATATTTGCTTTATTAGCATGACATGTATCTTAAGGATTGCATGAGTGTTTCACACTTTCTACTTGGTGTCTATCCTCCTGTTACAGTAGTTGTTGTTGTTGTTGTTTGAAAGATTCGTAACCATTTAACTGCACTTTTCAAAGTCAACAAAATATTTTGGAGCTGGTTGGGCAGGTCACGTACGTGCCACGGTGACACAAGCAAGCGTGGATGTGATGGTTACAGGCATTACCTGGAGATTTGACCTGGTCGGTTCTATTTCTTTATTAATTCAAGTTTGCTTTTGACAGGACACCACGTTCACCAACTCCAAAGCTGTCAGAACTAGTAGTGGATTCAGCCCTCTTTGGCCCAAGTCAGAACTTCTATCTTAGAATGAACTACAATTTCACGGTGAAAAACTGACAGGTTAAATAGACTCTGAGGCTTCTGACCCACACTGAGGGTTTCTCCTGCCTGCCGCCAGGCCCCTCCTTTGCACATGCTCCGACGGACTCTCCGCAGCTGCCAAAACAACCTTTTGCGGCCAGTACAGAGCTGATCAACACTGTGACCGCAGCGCTCTCCAGCAATGACACCAAAACCTGCTGCTACAACTCCCAGCCACCGTGAATAAAACCCAACACAACCTGTCATCGGCACTCCCATGCCTGCAGCAACATTGCAGTCCTGCACTCCAGTTCCCCAATCCTGCACCCGACCTGAGCTGTACTCCCAAGGAACATCACCCTCCCCCCCCAACCAGGTAATTTCTTTTTAACCCTTGGGGTTACATTATCATCATTGTTTTTTGGTCTGTTAATAAGAACATAAGAACAGCCATACTGGGTCAAACCAATGGTCCATCTAACCAAGTATCCTGCTTCCAACAGTGGCCAATCCAGTGGCAGAACCCCCAAAGAATAGCAAGATTCCAGAATCCCAAGGTTCCAGAATCCCAAAGAGTTGCAAGATTCTGGAATCTCAAAGAGTAGGAAGATTCCATGCTACCAATCCCAGGGCAAGCAGTGGCTTCACCATGTCCATCTACATAACAGACTAAATAACAATTTATGTATGTTTATTCACCTCTGTAGTTTGTTGGAATTTAATTGGTCCTCCCCTACTCCCTTCCCTGAGACCAGCATTGACTATCCAGATCTAATTCAGCCTGTGGCTCTCAGTGGTTTTAAAACCCCTGACGACCTTGAGTTGAGTTGTAGCCCCAGATTTTCATGTTGTTGCATTTTAGTAGCATGCCCTTTTTGCAAATAGGGCACAGTATTTCAAAACTTGAAATATACACAAAAGGTTTGGTATTGGTTTGTATCAGAAACAAAAACAAAGAAAGTTGGTATTCTTGTGTTTCAACAAGGCAAATCATGAATAAACAGAGTAAGACATAGCTCACCATCCTTTATTGCTGTTTTCTCTACACATTTCAGTGAAAAGGAGCCTGGTCTATGTGCTTATCTCAGTGCAGAACCCACCCTCACTCACTCACTCACTCACTCACTCACATGCACTCATGCTTTCTCTCTCTCTCTCTCTCTCTCTCTCCCACCCCTTCCCTTTTGCTCTTATCTTCAACTAGATAAAGAATCTGCAGGAAATGGGGTCCTCATTGCATTTTCCTGTTCTCTAGCTCATAGGGAGACTATTTGCATTAATGTTTCCAGTTCAGGCAAAGAACAGCCGTCATATTTTTGATGAGTTCATGTTAAACAAGTTGCATGATATGTATTGGGGTTTTTGTTAGGGTGGTGGACTTTGGTCCTGGGGAACTGAGTTTGATTCCCGGCACAGGCAGCTCCTTGTGACTCTGGGCAAGTCACTTAACCCTCCATTGCCCCATGTAAGCCGCATTGAGCCTGCCATGAGTGGGAAAGCGCAGGGTACAAATGTAACAAAAATAAAATAGATACTATTGGAGATTCTACATGGAATGTGGAGATTCTACATGGAATGTTGCTAGCAACATTCCATGTAGAAGGCTGCGCAGGCTTCTGTTTTTGTGAGTCTGACGTCCTGCATGTACGTGCAGGACATCAGACTCACAGAAGCAGAAGCCTGCGCGGCCACATTGGTGGAATAGCAACATTCCATGTAGAATCTACTACTACTACTATTTAACATTTCTAGAGCGCTACAAAGTGAAATAGTAGCAACGGTGGAGGAGTGGCCTAGTGGTTAGGGTGGTGGACTTTGGTCCTGAGGAACTGAGTTTGATTCCCACTTCAGGCACAGGCAGCTCCTTGTGACTCTGGGCAAGTCACTTAACCCTCCATTGCCCCATGTAAGCCGCATTGAGCCTGCCATGAGTGGGAAAGCACGGGGTACAAATGTAACAAAAATAAAATAGATACTATTGGAGATTCTACATGGAATGTTGCTACTATTGGAGATTCTACATGGAATGTTGCTATTCCACTAGCAACATTCCATGTAGAAGGCTGCGCAGGCTTCTGTGAGTCTGAAGTCCTGCATGTACGTGCAGGACGTCAGACTCACAGAAGCAGAAGCCTGCGCGGCCACATTGGTGGAATAGCAACATTCCATGTAGAATCTCCAATAGTAGCAACAGTGGAGGAGTGGCCTAGTGGTTAGGGTGGTGGACTTTGGTCCTGGGGAACTGAGGAACTGAGTTCGATTCCCGGCACAGGCAGCTCCTTGTGACTCTGGGCAAGTCACTTAACCCTCCATTGCCCCATGTAAGCCGCATTGAGCCTGCCATGAGTGGGAAAGCGCGGGGTACAAATGTAACAAAAAATAATTTAAGTGGGAAAATGTTATTGAAAGAATCATGAAACATACATCATAAAAGCAATAAGTACAGATCCCCAGCAACAAATGGGCCCCAAACAGGTACCCAGACATACAAAAAAAAAGACCTGCATTTTTGTTAATTAAAGAAAAACAGCAATCTACACAGCAGGAATCAAAGGTTAAACGTCTTATCAGGACACCCCAAATGATATGAATTGTTTTATGACAATAGCAGGATGATTTTCTCTAAAATAGGAACTTTTTAAATTTTTTTTTTTTTCAAATCAGAAGTCTTACATCTGCAGCTTTTGTCAATGCTCATTTGTACCCCCAAAGTGGTATACAACGCTGTACCCCGCAGCTCACCTTCATATTGTGTTTATTTTCAGTGTCAACCCGAAGGCTAGGCATGGACAGTCTTCAGCCCATAGCTCAAGCTTTCATCTTCATATTAGACAGAGAACAGAGTTTTCTCTTCCAGAAAAAGGCATTTATTTAAAGCAGGGGTTTTTATCCCAGTTCCCAGGGACCACCTGGCCAGGCAGGTTTTCAGGATACCCACAATCAGGGCCGGTCTTAGGCAGAGGCAACCGAGGCAGCCGCATAGGGCCCCGCGCCTCAACTCTGCCTCGCTCGTGCCTCCGCTGACCGCTCCGACCTCCGCCGCTGCTCGCCTGAGATGATCCCCATTCATTTACGCGGCCCGGCCGCTCCGCTCCCGCCACGCGCCACCACCGGCACGGCGCCCACCCCCGGCTTGGGCCCGCTGAGCCCGCCGTCAGCTCCCATTAAGGCCCCGGACCCCGGCGACTGAGCGATGCCAGCGAGGCGCGAGCCAGCCCAGGCAGCGACGGCCCCGCCCCCCCAACGGCAACAGTTGCAGCGCGACAGCTCCAGGCTCCAGCTTCCCGCTCAATGTCCCACCTTCTGATGTATTTTCTGTTTCCGCACCGCGAGGGTGGGAGTCACTGAGCGGGAAAAGTTCTGGAGCCTGGTCGGAGGTGGTGAGGACGTGAGGTGAGCCATCATCGCTGACGCCAACAGTTGTTCGGAATCAGGATTCCTTGCAGGCAGGAGGCAGCAAGCCAGGTATGAATATGAATAGATAGCTTTTTTTCTATAGGAAAAAGTCCTGTTGCTGCCTGGTGACCACTTTGACTTGAGACAGAGGGAAGAGGTAAGCGAGGGACTGAGGACTGGAGGGAGGGGCAGAAAGTGAGTGAGGGGTTCAGAGGAGAAATCAGGCATGGTGCTGGTCTACCTACATGTGGATTTTAACTCCTCATTCACCCCCCCCCCCCCCCCCCGCTCCAGGAAACTGAGAAGAGCAGGCAGGCAGTATGGAAAAGTCTCTCTCCAGAGGAGTCAGCTGATTCTGATGGAGGAAGAACCTTTTTAAATTAAAGTACTGTCTGTTAGTAACACCACAAGCACCACCTCCAACAACTTTGACCCCCCCCCCCCCTACCTTTACTGGTGGGGGACCCCAACCCCCGCCACCCCGTCTTCTTCCTTCATTTGGTTTCTGAGTCTGACATCCTGCACGTTGTACGTGCAGGACGTCAGACTCACAGAAACAGAACGAAGCCTTGCGATCTGCAGGGCTTCATTCTGTTTCTGTGAGTCTGACGTCCTACTCAGAAACCAATCAAAGGAAGAAGACTTTGGCTAGCGGGGGTTGGGGTCCCCCACCAGCAAAGGTAGCAGACGGCGACAGCGGGTTGGCAGTGGGAGGGGGGTTGAGAATGTCGTCGGCAGGGGGGGTCCAGGGCCAAATCTACGGGGCCCAGGCCCCCGTGGCCCCATAGTAGCTACGCCACTGGTAGCAAGATTCCATGCTTCCAATCCCAGGGAAAAGTAGTGGCTTCCCCGTGTCTGTCTTAATAGCATATTATGGACTTTTCCTCCAGGAACTCGTCCAACTCTTTATAAAGCCTAGACATGCTAATTGCTTTTAACACATGTTCTGGAGTGTGGTAGTCGGTGGCAACACTTTGAGCCACCGACATCACCACTGCAGGCATCAACAGCTCAGTGTTGGCCCACCCAAAAATTGCTTTCTGGCTACATTACTAGGTTGGAGGGGTGGCGGTTAAGGAGGTGGTGGCATTGGTTGAAATCTGTGCTTAATTGTTCACTAGAAATAGGAATCCCGATACCTCTTTTACTTCTGATATATAAATACTTCCACAATATTTCTCTCAAAAAACATTAAGAGGGCCCTGTTCAGTAAGGAAGTTCTCCTCGTTTATATGTATTCCAAAAATTACACACAGATAACATCTGTCCAAGTGCAGCTCAAGCAACCAGCAGTAGAATCATTGAGTTGTAAGATGTACAAAGGCAGCATCTTTTTCTGGTCAAAACCTGAGCAATTATGAAACTGCAGAGAATCCAAACTGCTTTCAGGGTTGGGCACTTGGCAAGAAAAGGTCAAACCTATTTTTTTCATTTTTTTTTTTTTTTTTTAAACATTCATAACGATAGTTACAGCTGAAAGTCGGTTGAAGGTAGATGTGGGAGCCATCTCAAGCCACTGTTGGGAATGTGGAAGGGAAATTTGAATACATGACTCACTTCACCCAAATTGTACCTAATCCCCCTCCCCCTTCCCCCCTCACTCACACCCACACACACAGCATTATATATTTACTCAATTCTGTACACTTTCCTTTTCTCTCCCTCTGCAGGAAAAATATTAAGACGATTAGTATTATGTTTAAAACTGTACAGAGTTCCAACATGAGGTAAACAGTACGAGTTTATTATATAAGCAGTGTATGTGTTTAATGGAACAGAAAGTGGATATGACTAATTAATATGTTATTGTTACTAAGCAATGCTCCAAATGCATTAGTAACTTGCTTACAATTCACCCAAGATGGCCGGCCCTTAGATAATTAATTGCGACTGACCCAGAAGTAAACGCTTTAATTCATGTAGTGAATCTTTAACTTGATGGTAACATGATTCTTTTGTCCTTTCATGGCTTCATACTCCAGCAAGTCAGACACCTGACACTGGTGAAACAGACCATGTAACAGTGCAACATGGAAGGCCTCACTTAGACTAAAAACTAGGCCATGTCACCTGCCTTATCCTGGAAAATCTTATGAGCCTGATAAGAGGACAGGGAATATGCAAAATAATCTGGTGCCTTATACCTTTTGAACAAATACAGCTCTGCTTGTTTACGTCTTCCCATGTTTAATATCACCCCAGCCCCAACACACCTAGTCTGGTCATTGCAGTGACAGTCCACAAAGACCACTCTTCACGGAGAGAGTGGTGGATGCTTGGAATGCCCTCCCGCGGGAGGTGGTGGAGATGAAAACGGTAACGGAATTCAAACATGCGTGGGATAAACATAAAGGAATCCTGTTCAGAAGGAAGGGATCCTCAGGAGCTTAAACGAGATTGGATAGAAGAGCCGGTAGTGGGAGGCAGGGCAGACTTATACGGTCTGTGCCAGAGCTCATGGTGGGAGGCAGGGCTGGTGGTTGGGAGGCGGGGATAGTGCTGGGCAGACTTATACAGTCTGTGCCAGAGCCAGTGGTGGGAGGCGGGACTGGAGGTTGGGAGGCAGGGATAGTGCTGGGCAGACTTATACGGTCTGTGCCAGAGCCAGTGGTTGGGAGGCGGGGCTGGTGGTTGGGAGGCAGGGATAGTGCTGGGCAGACTTATACGGTCTGTGCCCTGAAGAGCACAGGTACAAATCAAAGTAGGGTATAGACAAAAAGTAGCACACATGAGTTGTCTTGTTGGGCAGACTGGATGGACTGTGCAGGTCTTTTTCTGCCGTCATCTACTATGTTACTATATTAGGGCTGTTTCTAGACCCTTTAATTATAGGACCTAACTCTGACCTCCAGGGGTCACTCTTTATCAAATCTGAATAAATAAGAATGGGCCTTTTGTTCTCTTACTGGGCTGAGGATGGAAATGCCATAGACAGGGGTTCACAGCCCTCTGGGGAAGAGAGAATCATGGTTATTGCTTATCTGCCCTTCAATTCTAGGCTCAAAGAAAAGTGAAAAATACATTTAAAAAACCACTCCTAAAATAGTTATACTCACAATCAGGACAAATAACAAACCTAACATCCACACATTTCTTCAACTGTTATTACATAACCTCCAGGTAAGAATATTATAAATAAATAAATAAAAATTAGCCCAAACCTTGGTCCAGTTCTAAAGTGAGGGATAATTTGCCACGGAACAGCATTCTAAAGCACTAGGCCAGAAAACCCACTCACTCTGTCCTGTACGTACCAGCCTTGTCTTAACCAAAACCTAGAATAGGCAGATGACTGCTAAGATGATCTCAAATTTCTAATCAGAGCCCAAGGCTAGGACAACTGTGCGAGATAGGCAGGTGCAGCTCTGGCAGAAATACAGGGAGACCATTGATAGACTGGTCCAAAACCCTTGCCACCAGGTTCTGCTTTTCTTTAAGGTAATGGGCTGGTAGAGGGGATCGTCATCTGGAAACATACACAACATCACTTCTCCAAACCTCAGCTGATGTTTTTCCTGCTCTGCCTGTGATGCAACTTCCTGGCTTGCTGTATGTAAGCTGTTTCCCCGAAAGGTTTCTTTTCAAAACAGCTGTTACCACTTCAGAATACAACATTAGCTTTGTCGTTGAAAAGAAACCAATTTTTATCATCTGTTACCCTGCGCAAGGGTCAGTGTGAGAAGCTGTGCTAGCTTTTAGTGCTGCACAGTGCGTTGTTTTCTAGCGAAAAAGGTGCCGGTACTCAACTGCCAGATCACCCTTCAGCAGTGGCGTAGGAAAGGGGGGGGGGGGGGGAGGGGCGGTCCGCCCTGGGTGCACACGCTCAGGGGGTGCCGGCCCCGCTGGTTCCCTGCTCTCTCTGCCCCGGAACAGGTTACTTCCTGTTCCGGGACAGAGAGAGCAGGGAACCAGCGGGGCCGACGGAGCTCCGAGTGACGTGCACTCGGGGCGGATCGACCCTCCCGCAGGTAAGAATGCGCTCCGGGAGAGGGTGCGCCGCAGAAGGGGGGGGTCGCGCCATGCTGCACCCGGGGGGGGGGGGGTGCGCAGCGGCGACCCGCCCCAGGTGCCATTAGCCCTCGCTACAGCACTGCCCTTCAGGGGTGGGGTGATCACTGAGGGACCCACCCCACAATAGCCAGACCCCTTGCAACCAGTCACAGAACCTATGAAAAGGCAGAATTGGTGTGTAGAGCCTGAGCTCTTTTACTATAACTTGGGGACCATGAGTCAATTTTAGCAGACAATGAAAAAGGTGCCGGTACTCAGTAGCCCCAAGTAACCCCTCAAAAAAAGCCCTGGTGCTGCAACGTACTTGGGATTTTTCCCAGGCTAATATTAGCAGCTGTTCTAAGTGTTTCAGTGCAGAAAAACACTGCAGTAAACCACTGTACTAAAGGGTACCAGGGTTGGCATACAAACCTGCAGAATCGGTAGGTTGGTCCCAGTGAAAAAGTGTGCTGAATGGTGGCAGGTTTTTTTTTTTTTTTTTTTACATTCACTTAGGGGTCTTTTTTTTTTTTTTTACAAACGTGCACTAAAAAAAATGGCTTGCGGTAGTGTAGGCGCGGGCAGATCCATTTTTCAGCGTGCCTGCAAATAATGCCTCTTTTTTTTTTGCCGAAAATGGATGTGCAGCAAAACCAAAATTGCCGCGCGTCCAGTTTGGCTCCAAGACCTTACCGCCAGCCATAGACCTAGCGGTAAAGAATTTGGGCGGTAATGACCTACGCACGTCAGATGCCAGAAAAAAAAATATTTTTCAGACGCGCACCAAAATTGAAATTACGGCAAGGGCTATGTGGTAACCAGGCGGTAACTCCAATTTGAAGAGCGTTCGGCGCTCGTAGGCACCTACGCAGCTTAGTAAAAAGACCCCTTAGTAATGAATCGATTATGTCCTTGAGCTGTAGCAACGATATTATTGTGTAAACTAAAAGGTTGTCTGTAGTGAAGTGCAGCACTTCACCTCAGGTGACCCCGATTGAAAACAGGACCCTGGTAGCCCCAGTACGCCTTGAACACCCTCCAAAGTCAGGAGGCAGGAACAGTGGCTCCATGTGATACTTCAGAATGTACTGCTTGGGAAACATGGGAGCACTAGGGCTAAGGCACTGCCATTTTCCAACCCGATGACAAAGGAAGAGGATAAGAGCATAAGAATAGCCATATTGGGTCAGACCAATGGTCCATCTAGCCCAGTATCCTATTTCCAATAGTAGCCAATTCGGGTCACAAGTAGCTGGCAGAAACCCCTATACATGTCCAGAGCCGCCGCCGGGACTGGGGCAGAATAGTCATCACTGGTGCCACCCCCAACAAATCATCATCGCCACCTGCCCGAAGGCAGCGCCTTCCTCTGCCCAGCATGCGCGGCCTGAGGGCCCTGCAGCTGCTAGGCAGGCACTGCAAGGGGGGTCCGGCGCCAGAGTTTTCTCTCTCCTGCACCTGTTGGGACTCAGTTACCCAGGTCCCGTCAGGAGCAGGAGAGAGTCCCCCCTGGAGGCCCCAGCCTGGGGAGTTCCCCCCCCCCCCCTGCTCCCTCTTGGCGGCTATGCACCTGTCAGCACAAAGGGAGGCAAACTTTTTAGGTGTAATAAATGACCTGCTTCTTGAGGCAACTGGTCCATGAACCGACAAAACATAGTAGATGACGGCAGAAAAAGACCTGCACGGTCCATCCAGTCTGCCCAAGAAATGTGCCACTTTTTTGTGTATACCTTACCTTGATTTGTACCTGTCTTTTTCAGGGCACAGACCGTACAAGTCTGCCCAGCACTATCCCCGCCTCCCAACCACCAGCCCCGCCTCCCACTGTGCCACTTTTTTGTGTATACCTTACCTTGATTTGTACCTGTCTTTTTCAGGGCACAGGGGAGTTATTTTAAATCTAGTCCTTAGCGGAATGCAGGGCATGGTGCGAGAGGTAACGGTGTTGGATTCGCTGGAAAACAGTGATCGTATCAGCTCAGAGTTGATAATATTATCTGGAGTGCAGTCAATAAAGAGATCTACTGTTGCAGCATTCAGTTTTCGAAAGGGTGACTATGACAAAATGAGGAAAATGGTTAAAAAGAAGCTGAAAGGGCCGTCTGCAAAGCTGAGGATGTTAAAGCAGGCGTGGAAGCCCAGATCAGATTTATTTCACGTATTAACAAAGATGGAAAGAAGAGCAAACGACAGCTAGTGTGGTTAAAAGGTGAAGTGAACGAGGGTATTAGAGCCAAAATATCATCCTTCAAAGCAGGGGTGTAGCTAAGTGGGGCCACGAGGGCATGGGCCCCCACAGATTATGCCCTGGCCCCCTCTACATTTGACCCCCCCCCCCCGCCCTCGCATCAGGTACCTGATGCGGCGGTGGGGCAGGGGGTGGGCGGCGGCGGCGGCGGCGGCGGCGGCAGCGGGGGTTGCAGTGGCAGGAGGAGGCGGCTAAAAAGTGCCCCCCCACCTCAGGCTCTGGCACCCCCTCCCGCCGAGGTCTGGCTACGCCCCCAACAATGCAAACCTGCCAGCGACAGGGGACTGGAGGTCCGGCGGACCTCCGGTCCCCTCCCCAGGTTCAGGGAGAGCTGGAGATCCAGTGGGTCCCAGCCCTCCCAACTCCCCTCAACATGTGCAACCAGTCCCTGGTGGCCCAGTGGGTGACCAAACCCCCCTCCCTCAGCGACAGGGGGGCTGGAGGTTCGCTGGACCACTGGTCCCCCCCTGGGTTCAGGGAGGGCTGGAGATCCGGTGGGTCTCCAGCCCCCCAACCCCCCAGCAAAGGGTCGCTGGTGGTCCAGTGATCAATCCCCCCCTACTCCCCTACCTTGTGAGTTGGAGGAGGGAGGTAGCCTGCCTCCCTCCTCTTCCTTCGACGCAGCAAAATGGCAGTGCCCAGCCCTGCCCAGTGTATCCTGGGATGCGCTGGGTGGGGCTACACGCCATATAAGGGAGAAACTCGTTGAAGGGAGGAAGGCAGGCTATCTCCAACCCATAAGATAAGGGGATAGGGGTGGTGGGTAGGCAGGGAGAGGGGGGGCGGATTGATCACTAGACCACCAGCCATCCCTGAATTTGGGGGGGGGGAATCATCGGGGGGGACCGGCGGTCCAGCGGACCTCCAGTCCCCCCTGGCGCTGGGGAGGGCTTGGTGGCCCACTGCGCAACCAGGGACTGGTTGCACATGTTGAGGGGAGTAAGGGGGGGCTGGAGACCCACCGGATCTCCAGCCCTCCCTGAACCTGTGGGGGGGGGGGGGACCACAGGTCCTCCGGACCTCCAGCCCCTGTTGCTTGGGGCAGGGGCAGTTGGGGCCTGGTGGTCCCATGGACCTCCAGCCCCCATGTTTTGACAGGTTTGGGCTTTTGACAGCCCAGACTTGTCAAACAAGTGCGGGAGGATTGTGCTGAGCGCATGCTCAGGAACAATTCTCCCGCACTTCTACCCCATGATCAGAGATAATTACATGGTTAAATTTGCATGCAATTATCTCTGATCAGCGGTGCGGTAAAGCCCCGTGCTGTTCCAGCGCTATTTTAGAGCGCTGTTTGGAGCAGGCGGGGCTTTTGATCATCTGTCGGCAAGTGTGTATCTGAGACAATGGAGTGGGATTAGAACTCCGGCTTCCCTGGTCGGCAGTCTACTGCTCTAGCCAAGCCATTAGGTACAGCTGATACCTATTTCAGACATGTTTCATAATACAACAAACTAAATGCTGGTAGATCTAAAGCCTGGTGGCCATTTGGTAACCAATCCAGGCAAATCACATAATGATTGTTAGCAGTCTTGGTCAAAGTACTTAAGTAAAAGTAAAAAAGTTACTGCCTAATATAATACATTTCTAATATAATAATTTGCTCCTCCAACTTTCCAATGTGTCTCACTGGGATCGTAACCACCTGCTGACATCACTCCTCCAACGTTCTCCTCCAATGTTCCAATGTGTGTCACTGGGATTGTAACCACCTGCCGTCACTCCTCCAACGTTCTCTGTCCCCCCTCCCTCTCAGTTCCATGGGACCCTGGAAATGGGAGGGTGGGAGGGAGACACTGGAACTTGGAGGGAGGGGGGCCTGAAACTCGGAGGGAGGTGGAGGGGCAGGAGAGATGTTGTACATGGATGGATGGAGGAGGCAGGGCACAGAGGACGTTGCCTGCATATGGATGAATGCAGGGGAGAAAGCATAATGAAGGGGAGGGAGGGGACCCTGAAACTCAGAGGGAGGGAGGGAGGGAGGGAGACAACAACCCTGGAACTCGGAGGGGGGGGGGACTACCCTGGGCGGAAGGGAGGGGGGACCCTGGTACACACTCTCATGCTCACACACACACTCACACCCAGTCTCACTCTCTGTCACACACACACACACTTGCACATTCACTCTCTCTCTCACTCTCACACACACTCTCTCAAACATACACACTCCGAGAAAAACCTTACTAGCGCCCATTTCATTCGTGTCAGAAACGGGCCTTTTTTCACTAGTTGAGTAATAAAAGTACCGTAACTACAGTGAATGCAACTGTTGTTAACATCTTTATCCCAACAGTTTTATTGTTGTACAATTCAATCTACTTCACTTTTCGTAAAACTAAAGTTTGAAAATGACTGTCTTTAATCCACCACAGCTACAAAGGTGTTCAGCTACTACATTATCAGGAAGTGGATTGATCAGTCTGCTAAAAAGTTCCTTCAAAGCAGGCCGGGCTGCAATATTAATGAAGCCTTTTAACTGGGTCTGCAGGTATTGATCAAAGGAATCTGTGTCTGTAACACTTGACTTCCTGTGGTGGGAGGCGGGGCTGGTGGTTGTGAGAGGGGGATAATGCTGGGCAGACTTATACAGTCTGTGCCAGAGCAGGTGGTGGGAGGCGGGGCTGGTGGTTGGGAGACGTGGATAGTGCTGAGCAGACTTATATGGTCTGTGCCCTGAAGAGGACAGGTACAAATCAAGGTAGGGTATACACGAAAAGTAGCACATATGAGTTTATCTTGTTGGGCAGACTGGATGGACCGTGCAGGTCTTTTTCGGCCATCATCTACTATGTTACTATGTTACTTATAGCAAAGAATTCTTTATCATCATCGTTTCCATTAACATCTGCATTGGTAGCAGTGCTAATTCATCACTTTCATTTTCATCTTCGTTATCATTGTCATGCTGTGCCATTACAAGAAGACTTGGTCTGTTGTTCTATTTTTCGACTGATGGCAAACTCTGAATATCTTCAAGAACTAATGTCTGCTTTTTTTTTTCTCTTCCTTGCTCCTAAGTTATAGAATGACCTTCCCCCCTCTTTTAGATTGGAACTGTCCCTTTCCAGATTCAAGATAGCTCCCGTTGATTGGTAGACTGTGGGGCGATCCTAAGTTCACTTGATCCTGGACTGCCTTACTACTGCATAACTTGGATGACTGTGCTCTTGTATAATACATCTGCTCTATATCCTATCCATGCCTAGAGCTCCCCTTCTGCATCCTTTTTTTAAATTGGTTTTGTGAACCGTTTTGACATATTCATTGTAAAAGCAGTATATGAAATAATAAATAAATATAAAACAGATTTTATACTGCTCCTTCTTCATAAGGGCTTATGGACTTTTCTTTTAGAAAACTAGACAAACCTTTTTTAAACCATGCTAAGCTAAATGCTTTTACCCTATTCTCTGGCAATGAATTCCAGAGTTTACTTTTTGAGTGAAGAAGCATTTTTTCCAGTTTGTTTTAAATTTACTACTTAGTAGCTTCATTGCGTGCGCTCTAGTCCTACCTTTTTTGGAAAGCATGAGCAAGCGACTCACATCTACCTGTTCCACTCCACACAGACCCCAATGCTCAAAAGCAAATGTGGGCACTAGAGGCCATTGGTGCCAGACAAGCACCTACAAAACTATCGCAGAAAGCTCTAGTATGGTAAGCAACAAGCGCGTTAAGGATTAACGTAAATAGCAAGCTAATGTAGTCAAATCAGCGTAGACCCCTGGACAACCTATCTATCCTTCTCCGTTGAGAATACTGACCGTTTAACCCTACGCTGCTTTTTATCTTTTCTCCAGTTTTTAATGGCTACAGTAGGACATTACCTCCTATCCCAAGACTTGCTGATTTCTTCAGGCGTCTTCCTTGAGGTGCTTTGTCAAATGCCTTTTGAAAATCCAGATACACAATATCGACTGGCTCACCTTTATCCACATATTTATTCACCCCTTCAAAGAAATGTAGTAGATTGGTGAGGCAAGATTTCCCTTGACTACCTGTATGTTGACTTTGGGTCATTAATCCATGATTATGGATGTGTTCTGTAACTTCCTTCTCTACCATTTTGCCCAGCAGCAATGTCGGGCTCACCGGTCTATAATCTCCTGGATCGCCTCTAGAACCTTTTTCAAAAACGTCTTCCTAAAATTAGATCATTTTACAGGCGTTCTTCAACCTTTCCTGTACCGATGCTATTTTGTTGCTCCATGTGAAAGAGTGCCCTGGTGGTAATGGTTATGCAAGGTCTATGATCCCACATGTAATCACAGGCCTCATAATGGCTTCTTCCTCCTTGAGGGTTTCCTTACATCTTGAGGAAAGGGTGGATCCAATTAAAGACGTGTGGAGCATTTATCAACTCAGATTCCACAATCTGATGACTGCTGCCCTTTTCAGGAAGGAAGAGGGCGGTGTTAGAAGATAGTGGCCTGCTAGAGGAAGGAAGTGAAGGGTAGGACTCAGTCAGGGCCAGCCAATTGTGCTGTGAAAGATTAATTTTGAGGCCCCTCTCACTCTCACAGTCCTTCCTCAATTTTCATCACATTTTCCCCTTCTCGCCACCTCTCTCCCACCTTCCCCTTACCTTCTCTTCTTTCAAGCTCTCCTGTGTTTTATGATCCCCTATTTCTTAAGACCAATTACTGCCCTCTTGCCTGCCTCCTTCATCTCTCAGGGTCCACTTAGCTTTTCGCTTCTCCATCCTTCTTAAAAGCCCTGCTCTACAGTCTCTTCCCCTTTCCCCATAGCCCTAGTCCCGGAGTCACTACATCGATATTCAGAAACACTCATTTTGGAGCCGATTGTGTAAGTGCATTTATTTTAAACACAAATTTTAGACAAACAAGTTGATAGCTGCTCATAATGTAGCTGTTTGATTGTAGTTCCACTCCTATTAAATAGATAAAAAAGTTTTGAATACTGTTTACAGTTGAAGAGACCTACATGATCTCCAAAAGTCATTTAGAACAGTTTTTTTGAATGAGAGTCTGATAAGAGCCGAAAGCTGCTGAAAACATACCTCTTCAAACAAGCCTATCCAAACGACCCAACTTAATTTACGATCAAAATCCACACCATTAACATTAAACATGCCTCTACCTCCCCCCCACCTATCTTCATCCCATCCTTCTCTATACAATCATATTATCTTTGTGATTCTTTTTACCCATATATTGCATTACCTCTATAATACTTTGTACCCATACATTGTGTTATCTCTGCGACATTGTAAGCCGCACTGAACCTGCTATCGAGTGGGGAAAGAGCGGGGTATAAATGCTCTAAATAAATAAAAGCCATCACAGCCTGCAGAGCAACTGGTATAGTCTAGAAATAGCATACCATGTTAAAATATTTCATATTTTTTGGGAGCAGCAGTTAAATATGGTTTGATTTGGGATTCCCTTTTTTGTCTGGTTTTTCAAGTCATATTGATTCTGCCTTTTTTACAATTAGTATTATTGTCTGCCTTTTGTTCAATATTCTGGCAAAATTTTCCTAGCCTCTCCTTTTCATTTTACTTTTCTTCTCTCATCCATCACCCCCTACCCCTAAACCTCTTCCTCTTTCATCATCTCATTGTGCTACATTTTTCTTTCCTCCCTCTAAATCTCTCCTTAGCATCACCACCTTTTTTTGCTCTATCCTCACCGCTGGAGCACTATCTTCCCAGTTCTCCTTTCCATTCTGCCTTCACCAATCTACTCTGCCCCAGTTACTCCCTCTGACTGGGGAGTCATTATTCCCCACCATTCCTTCTCAGGGCCACCGAGAGACTGGGCCGGGCCCGGGACAAGGCCGCCCCCTGGGCCCCACCCCCACTGCCACCCCCCCAGGTTGTCGCCGCCCCCCCGAGGGGGCCCAGTGCCACAGTCCCACCCGCCTCCGTTACCGGGCTGGGCCCCTTCCAACCAAACCCCCGCCAGCAGAAGTGCCATCTTCTGACTCCACGCGCGGCCCACACAGACACGCTCCTCTCAGCTGATCTTCGCTGTACTCTGCAGGGCTTCTGTGCGTCTGATGTCCTGCGTGCAGGATGTCAGACGCACAGAAGCCCTGCAGAGTACAGCGAAGATTAGCTGAGAGGAGCGCGTCTGTGTGGGCTGCGCACGCCGGAGTCAGAAGACAGCACTTCTGCTGGCGGGGGTTGGGTGGAAGGGGCCCCTGTGGCGGTGGCGGGTGGGACTGCGGAGCCAGGCCCGCCTTGGAGGCCCGGGCCCCAGGAATTTTGTGCCCCCTGTTCCCTCCTCTCGGCGGCCCTGTTCCTTCTTACTCTCCCCTTCTCTTGAACATTTAATTTCACTCATATTTTCACATCCTGTCTAGGCTGTCTTCAAGCCCATCATCCCCACTTTCTAAACTCCCATCACCCTTTCTCTGATTCTCTCACTGGTCACACCTTTTTATGCTTTCCCCAACCCCCTTCCATGCTCTCTCACATACATCCCATCCTCTCTCTGTGTCAGTTCTTCCACCCCCAGCCTCATCACCAATCCCACCCACTTTATAACTGGCTGTTTTAACCCACCACATTGGTGCCATGACCTTTCGCTCATAAAATAGAGGAAAGCCCCAGATAATATAAAACACCCAAACTGCTCTTGGCCAAAGGTAGTGCTTGCCCTTTGCGGAGGACAGACTATGGTTCCCTGGAATCTGAGGTGCACATGCAAAATCCCATGGTAGAAAATCATTTTCTATTTTCTACCACGGGCTGCTTACCCAGCCGTAAATAGCAGTTGGCGTGCGCTGCGTGCTTATCGCACAGGTAGCACATGAGACCTTCTCACTAAGTCAATGGGCGGCAGTAAGGTCTCAGGTCAAAAATGCGCTGGTTTCAATTTTGGCGCATGTCTATTTTCCGGCCCCTTAAAAAAAGGCCCTTTTTCCTAGACGTGGGTAAAAAAAAAAAAAATACCCAGCGCACTACCGCAGGTCACTTTTTACTGTGACCTAGTCAAAGGACCCCTTAGCGTATAACTTTGTGCCAGCTTTAAGTTAATGTGAGAAACGAGCTGGAGCTCTTATAATTACTTGTAGCACAGATGACCACGACCAAAGATGTCAGAGCAGCAGAGCAATGCCGGTGGCTATCATTGACAAAGAAGGTTCCGGCAGCACGTGTCCTCTCACTTAAGAGCTACTTCCATGCTTGACATAGGCAGGGAGAAGTAAGCAACACCCAGTGATAGCAAAAGGTTCTCACATCTGGCATATACGTAAGAAGACTGAATACGAGGATGACATCAACGTCGCAGAACGTGAATGATCTTTAGGGAGAGTTTGTGTGTTAGAACAAAAATAAGTCAGACAGCAAAGAACCCAGCATAAAAGAATTGAAATATTACACTTGCACAGAAACAATGCAAACAAACTCGACCCCCATAAAGACACAAAAGTTCACTATAAGAGAATCTGTGATGGCTCTTTTCCTTTTCTAGCCAGTAAATTGTGAAATTCTATACTTACACAAGTTCGTGCGTTTCCTAGTTAATCAGCAATTTCATAAAGGATTGAAAAACTTAATCTTTTCAATAAGTATCTGAATGAACAATCTTGTAAGGCTTTCTTAACTTTTTCAGTATATGTTTTGTACATATTTAACCCGCTACTGATATTAGTGGGATATAAACACCCTGAATAGAACAAAAACACAGGACCAGAAAGTCTTTTGAAATCACTGAAGTTTATCATTGATAATGGAAGCAAATACTTTTGACAGAACAGCATGGTAACCCTATAAAAAGGGAAGACCTCCAAACATTTGTCTTTTTAAGGAACAGCTCAGAGAAGCAGTTCCCAAACTGTACACTGCGGCATCTCAGGGCACGGCAGCGAACTCGCAGGGGTGCTGCAGCATATTTTCTGCACCTCCCTCCCACTGCCATGAATGGCGCTGCTGCTGCTTCTCTAGACCAGCGGGAGTGGCAAAGCAAGCTTAAGTGTCCCCCTCCCCAACCTTAATAGGGAGCTAACCTTGGTCCAGGTTGCAGGGTGGTTTATGCTGTGGTTCCAGCTCTCAGTATTTTATTTATTTATTTGCTGCACTTGTATCTCACATTTTCCCACCTATTTGCAGGCTAACCGTGGCGCACAGTTTGAGTACTGCTTTGTTAGACTGCTACTGAGAGCTGGAACCACAGCATAAACCCTGCAACCTGGAACAAGGTTAGTTCCTTATTAAGGTGGTGGTGGGGGGGGGGGGGGTAGGCTGGATGGAAGAGGGGAGAGAAAGAGGACAGAAGATGAGTGGAAGGGGGAGAGGGGACAGAGACTGGATGAAGGAGGGAGAAAAGGTGGGCTGAAGCTGGATAGAAGAGGAGAGAGAAGGTGGGCAGAAGCCGAATGAAAGAGAAATAGAAGGTGGGCAGAAGGGAAAGGGAAATGGGACTTGATATACCACCTTCCTGAGGTTTTTGCAACTACATTCAAAGCGGTTTACATATATTCAGGTACTTATTTTTGTACCAGGGGCAATGGAGGGTTAAGTGACTTGCCCAAAGTCACAAGGAGCTGCAGTGGGAATCGAACTCAGTTCCCCAGGATCAAAGTCCACTGCACTAACCACTAGGCTACTCCTCCACTAGCAACATTCCGTGTAGAAGCCTGCCCTTGCAGATCAGCAATGCGGCCGCGCAGGCTTCTGTTTCTGTGAGTCTGACATCCTGCACGTATGTGCAGGACGTCAGACTCACAGAAACAGAAGCCTGTGCAGCCGCGTTGCTGATCTGCAAGGGCAGGCTTCTACATGGAATGTTGCTAGTGGAATAGCAACATTCCAGAATCTCAAATAGTAGCAACAGCAACATTCCATGTAGAATCTCAAATAGGGAACGGGAAATTGGACTTGATATACCACCTTTCTGAGGTTTTTGCAACTACATTCAAGGCAGTTTACATATATTCAGGTACTTATTTTGTACCAGGGGCAATGGAGGGTTAAGTGACTTGCCCAGAGTCACAAGGAGCTGCAGTGGGAATCCAACTCAGTTCCCCAGGATCAAAGTCCACTGCACTAACCACTAGGCTACTCCTCCACTCCAGAAGCTGAATGGAGGAGGAATAGAAGGTGGGCAGAGAAACAGGATGGAAGGTAGGACAATAACATCGGCGGCAGCAGCGGCAGGGGTGGGGGGTGGGGTGAGAGAAAATATGTAGTCTAGGGGTGCCATGACCCAAGAAAGTTTGGGAACCATTGGCTTAGGGCACTGCTAGACTCGCTCCAAAACCTGTTAGACTTCATTTCAGCTAAAATGTGTGCTTTACAAACCAAAAAAGGCAAATAAAATATTCTTATCCCCCCCCCCCCCCCCATCATTAACCATGCCTTTTATTTTATACCAAATAGCCATTTCTAAACCATTTTGTTTGGTTTCTGAGTAACCCATTAACTTAGTTTCAGAAAATGTACAATTTAAGAGATTCCCTGCAAAGCAGACTGTACAATGACATTCCAGAACCATCCCATTTCCAGGTACCTAAAAAACTGGTGTAAACGGCAGTTCTGGAATCACAGAAAAGTCTGGCACCTTTCCTGGGCTAATAGCTTTTGGACTTTTTGTACTGTTGGATACATCCCAAGGTTATAGGAAGGTCACCTCTTGGCAAACTGCACACTGCAATAAGAGGGAAAGGGGAATTCCCAAAATTGTCCACAAAGGCACCAAATCTAGAGATTCACTACCAAATTTTGAAAGGAAAAACATACACATGGAGGTAGGGAATTCTATACATACATTCTATAAACAGCAACTAAAGGTGCGCATGCAAATCAGCACGCATAGCCAATTTGCACGTGCAACTTAACAAGCTAATCAGCACCGATAATTGACTACTAATATGCAATTATCGGCACTCATTAGAATTTACACATGCAACTTTCTAAGCGTATTCTTTAAAGTGGTGTTTGTAAGTTCTAATGCTCAGATCACAAAAGGGGGCGTGGCCATGGGAAAGGCCTAGTTAGGCACTGGATGTTGTTGGTGTAAATGGTCAAGCCTAAATTTTAGTCACGGGGATGGGAGTTATGCATATTCTATAAACCATGCCTAACTTTAGGCACGGTTTAGAGAATAGCGCTAAGCACAGTTTTTTTTTCAGCACTGATTTATAGAGTTTGGTCCATAGTGCCAAAAGGTAGGTGCTGAAAAGATCCGTACGGAGCCCCCCCCCCCCCCCCCCAGAAAGGGGCCCAACTTTTGTCGAATACTGGCAGAGTGCACAGAACATGCCAAACTTCAGGAGCCAGATTTACACCCAATAGAAACATGGGCACATCCCCGTTTGGGTTGTGCATGGGAACATTAAGCACCAAGTTATAGAATAGCACCTAGGGGGGATCCACACGCAAGTTCGATTAGGCACCAATTAACACCCATTCAGCAGCCAATTGGTGTCCATTGCCTTGCTAAGTTGCACACGGATCGCAGATCTACACATAAAATCCTGCATCCAACTTGGGGCGGCCTTTATAGAATTTTGTGGCTACTTTCCCTTTCAAAACCATGCATCTGCTTTTCATGTAGCTGAAAAACCACTACGCAGAAAAGACACCACAGATTTGAATGTATTACATACATTTTTCTCCTTTTCAATCCAAATCACATCTCCCTTCAATCCGCACTGTGAAACACTGTGTATTCTTAGTGAGGTCACTTTTCAGACAGCTAGTTTACCCTCCTAAATCATCGACCTGGCTGAGTTTGAAAATTGGCCTTCTGATGCACAGTGTCCTGTCTCTCGTTAATTCTCACTCTTCACCCTCTGACACTTACACAACACTTGGTTTCACTGTTCTGTTGCTTCAAATGTGCTTCCTATATTCGGGCAAACCCCTTTCCCACACCCCAATAACACTTTTCGCCTCAACAGCAGCAAAACCATGCTCCTCGCCAGGTTTTAGCACTTATATAACAAGATGGAAATTTTCAAATTGAGCTAAAACGCGTAGACCCGAGAGTTTCCTTTTGGAATTAAGAACGGCATGCAGGGGTGTAGCCAGACACCCAATTTTGGGTGGGCCTGGGCCCTAGATGGGTAGGCAGAACTCCACCCTGTCCCGCAAGTGATTTGGTCTCTCCCTCTCTTGCCTGCATGCCATGTGGTCTCTCAAACATCCCCCTCCCCTGCATACCTTTTAAATAGCAGATTTTCACCCACAGCGAACAGCAACTAATACACACTGCACGTGTTGACCCCATAGCCATCCCTCTGATGCAACTTCCTGTTCCCACATAGGCAGGAATACATCAGAGGGAAGGCTGTGGGGCCAGTGCGAACAGTATGTATCAGTCGCTGCAGGCGACGATCTTCTATTTACAAGGTATGCAGGAGGGACGGGAGTTTTCAGCTGCTGGGCTTGCGGATCCCTGCCAGCCACATCATAGGTGTGCTGCTACTGGGTGGGCCTGGGCCCACCCTTGGCTACGCCACTGAGGGCACATCACCCTTTCTAGGCAAGACTTGGGTGGCAAAGCTTGAATGGAAGTTGCAGATACTTATGAAACTAGCAGCATATACACTTATCCATGCACAGTTTAGTGCAGTTTGAACTGTTTAATGAAAATGATTGGACTGCGTTAGGGTCTGATTTAGTGCAGTTCAATTCCCACAGAGACCGATAGGTCTGTCAGGTTTTCAGGATATCCACAATTAATATTCATTAATATACATACACGGGTTAAAATAGGTTTTATAATTAGTCCGCTGTATCATCTACTCTCATATCACACTAATTATTGATTCTCAACAACCTTATTATAGCCTCTATATCATTTATTACACTTCCACAAATTTCATACACAATTTGATTTGTGTAGTAGGTGTAACCGGAGGCAGAGGGACCCCAGGTGTGCCTAGAAGCTATAATGTAGCTGAGAAAGGTCTCCTGATGAAGAGATAATTGAAACACGGCCTGTGTTGAGACTGGGACCAGTTCGAGATGAATGGTGGATGCACAAGTGACGCTTGATCACATGCTGTTTCCGTATGGAAGAAAAGCTGGAATTAAGTAACACCCGCCGAAGGATAGAAATCACAGCGGGTTGATTGCTTACCTCTGGAGATTTGACCCTGTATTGGGGTTTGTGGAGAGGATTTCATCGGACAGTTTCCTTGCTTGAGATAATAACTTTGATGTATAAACTATTTATTGGAGTGTGAAGCCTTGGTAAGGGACTGTGGACAATTAAGACATTAAAGCTGATGCGGAGTGATTACCACGTCATGGACTGATGTTAGTTATATAATTGTGAGAAATCTATGTAATGGTGTAGAGCATGTTATTGGGGTAAAGCACAGCTTTGAGAAATATGGGAGATGGTCTGTGAATGTATGAAATTTGTGGAAATGTAATAAATGATATAGAAGATATAATAAGGTTGTTGAGAATCAATAATTAGTGTGACATGAGGGCAATTAATACTCATGAGAGACATTTGCAACAGTGCATGCAAATGTCTCTCATGAATATTAATTGTGAATATCCTGAAAACTGGACGGGCTGGGGTGCCTCCAGGACCAGGTTTGGGAACCACTGATTTGATATACATATACAAAATGCATCAAAAATATATTTCACATGAAAGTGCAAAAAAAAAAAAACGTCTGGAGAATTTGGTGTCCCCCTGCTCCCCCATTCTGATCATGGATATCCCAATAGGGGTGGGTCACCCGAAAATTCTTGTCATATTGTTTTTGGAAATGCTCATTGTCTTGTCTCTTTTGAAACAGTGCATACTAACGCACATAGACAAAATTTCTTGGTTTCTTGCTTCTCGTTTTCAAATGAATGCTCATCCCTAAGGAGCATGCAGCCAGAAAGTGTAGCTATTTTCACACCTATCAGTTGACTAATTTTTTTTTTTTTTTTTGGGGGGGGGGGGGGGAATTCCTTCATGTGCATTTTAGATTTGATTAGTCTCCTTTCCAAATTCAAGATCAATGCAAGTTATGTTTACATATAATAAATGGCTTGTAATCTAAGGGCTAGACTTATCAACATGCATTAATATATTAAAATGTCTTCCTTGCAATTAGCATGAGCTATTCTTAACGGGGTCTATGCTGAAATCAACATGCTACTGGCAAATCTAACCCAAAGCCGTGTACCTTCAGAAAAGAAGAACCAGTAGGATCTGAACGTTGGCCTCCTAGGCTCTTAGCCCATGAGGCTGCTACTCTTCCGAATTATGAGCCAGATGGAAGGAGCTATTTTACCAGGCCAGAAGCATTAGGTTTTTTTCCCCTTTGGGTATTAGGAATATGGGGTTACACGTGGCATATTATTCTAATTCATTTGGCCAGAATACAACCATGAAGCTCACATTTATTAAACAATGTTACTGCGGTGTTATTATGCAAAAAGGCAAGGATTTTTCTTTACCTTCATAAATGCAAGCTTAGGAGCTGGATTTCATATTTTGTCATTTCTAAATTCGTAATTGTAATAAATAGAAATAAAACCAAATAGACAAGAAAAAAAAAGCTGATAAGTCAGTCCAATAAAAAAAGATATCTTATTTTCTTGTCTATGTTCTGTTTCTATTTATTACCTTTAAAAGTGGACTAACCCGACTACCGCACCACTTTCCTCAAGTTCTTAATTAAACCTGGGGAATCTTCACAGTTTTAACATACAACATATGCATAGATTCCAATCAACACATTTTCAATTACAATGAATCTCTCGTGGCAAGACCTTGCAATGCTATTATCTTCAATCAAGAAGCCACTGTATAAATGGGAACTGAATGCCACTCCGATATCTATATCGATAAATAGATAGATATATACTCTTTCAAGAAGAAAAAGACTAGGGGACACTCAATTTACATGGAAATATATTTTTTTTAAATAGGAGGAAATATTTTTTCACTCAGCGATTAGATAAGCTCTGGAATTCGTTGCCAGAGGATGTAGTAACAGTGATTAGCATACCTGGGTTTTAAAAAGGCTTGGACAAGTTCCTGGAGGAAAAGTCCATAGTTTGCTATAAAGAGATGGGGAAGCCACTGCTTGCTCTGGGATTGGTAGCATGGAACCTTGCAACCCTTTGGGATTCCGGAGCCTTGCAACGGGATTACAGAATGTTGTGACCTAGATTGGCCACTGTTGGAAACAGGATACTGGCCTAGATGGACCACTGGTCTGCCCCAGTATGGCTATTCTTATGTTCAATATGATCAGTCTTCATTGTCTCCTAGGGATGGGCAGTCAGAACATTTCCCTTGTTTTTCTTCTAGTTTTGAAACAATGTCGTTAATTACTGCTCTTTCCATACAGTGTGCACTTTTCTTAAAGTGTGCACTATATGCACATACCCCCCCCCCCCCCCCCCGATTCTAGATATGGCGCCTAGATTTGCAATCAAAATTTGGGTGCACTCAAATTGGCCAATGAGCCAATCATCAATAACTGGGTGCCAACCACCAATTATTGGCTGTGGACCATTCTATAAGGCATGGTGCCTAACTCAGTGGGTAATTCAAAAAGGGGCACGGCCATGGGAGGGGCCTTCCAGAAAGTTACTCCCTCAGTACGCCTAACTCGGGCACCAGAAGGCGCAAGTCTGGAGCCAAACGTTAGGCGTAGGAATCAACGTTTAGCGCTGACTTTTTCTGGCACAGATTTGAGCGCCATCTATAGACTTCCCCCATAGTGCAAGCATGTGGCACTACTGGGAAGGAGTATATACTAATCATGAATTCTATAACCTTAGTGCCTCAATACTGGCATATCGTTCAACTAATTTGCATGGTTATCTCGGGAGCGCGCTCAAATTTGGGCACTATCTATAGAATTCACCCTATCATTGAACAACATTCATCTCAAATGACTGCCCATCCCAACTGTTTCTCCTAACACAGGTACCAGGGAGACAGAACACCAAATCCCACTCCTCTACTCTACTTAACAGAACATAGCACCCTACCATCCGGTTAAGTCAAGGAGTCTTCTTGCAACCCTCTCATCTGCTCTCACGCCACTGT
This sequence comes from Microcaecilia unicolor, assembly GCF_901765095.1. Classification (NCBI taxonomy): domain Eukaryota; kingdom Metazoa; phylum Chordata; class Amphibia; order Gymnophiona; family Siphonopidae; genus Microcaecilia; species Microcaecilia unicolor. The sequence continues at coordinate 29,399,176 of NC_044041.1, read as the reverse complement.
TAAATTAGTAGTAGAGCCATAGTTAAGAGGCATCTCCATGCCAGCCTACTAGAAGTATCATCCATCCCTATGTCAGGATGACCATCTCAACAGGAAAGGTCAGTGCAATGGGAAAATAACTTTTTAGAAGGCCAAGTTTCAACCTTTTATTGTATGTGTGAAAGGGCAGGGAAAGCGGAATGGAGAGGCACATGGCAAACCAGGAGGGGAGCAGCACCGGCTATACTCAGGGGAACATAAACCTTGACCACATGATGTCAAGGAGAGAGGAATCTTTCTATTTCATAATTACAAATGTTTCAGCAACTATAGCTAATGCTCCTCGATGAGTTGGCCAACAACGAAGCCCTCAGCTCTTCAATGCAATGAATTCACTACATTACGGGCGCTGGTCTGTAGACAGAAAATATTGAACAAGACCGGACCTCATGGGCATGAACAGTTTACTAGCACACTGGCATCTTAACCCTTGGCATTTTTATTTTACAGCTAAAGTGCCTGTAAACAGTTTCTGGCAAGAAATAACATGAAAACAAATATTTACCCTTTTAGAAACAGTACAATGAAAACATACATAGGCAGCTAAGTAAGACCCCGATCCCATGAGGACTGTATGTGCTGTGTTATCTGCACAAACGTTATTGACGGTGTTTACATTGAGAAGTTGGAGGGAGGGGAAGGACCCCATCTGTTAGGCAACCCAGGGAAGAGGTGAACAACAGGGTTAGAAAAAAGCTGTAGCCTTTATAAATGATCCTATGAATCTTTTTCAGGGACATCTAACATCTGGCCCTGCCCCAGCATTTCCCCCCGTGTCTCTGAACACCCTCTCCTACCCCAACTTAAATATGTACATTTCTCTGTAGAGGGCTCAGGGCAATTCATATGTCAACCACTGCCAACCCCAGAATCTGCTCTCTCTGCTGCATCCTGCCCCCTTTAGATTCAACTTCCTGTTTCTGCAAGGGTGGGACACAGCTCAGAACAGCAAAACATTGCCATTGTCCTGAGCCTTCTAAGGAGAAATGCACTTAATGTAGGACGAGGGGGTTCGGAGACACAGGGACATACTGGACCACCGGGGGAGGGGGGGGGCCTCAAATTGGTCCGCACAGGGCCCCGCAATTGGTAAGGCCAGCCTTAACGCTATTGTTCAGTCCTGTGAACCATACATTCCTACTATTCTGGGGGCAAAAAAAAAAAAACCCCAGATCAGATGCCAGTATAAAACTCAGTCTAGCAATCACTTTATCACCTGAGCACTGCAGCAGTGTTCCTTTTACAGTTAAAAAATAAAATAAAATTTAAATATTGCAAATTAGCAGTTGTGAAAAAAAACACTTTTGGTTTTGGCAACTTAAAAAATATCTCAAAAGAACAAATATAGCGTTGGTCCTAGTTTATAAAAAGTTTGGGCAGAATACTGATGATCAGAACATTAAAAATCGAAATGGAATCAGTGCTTAAATGTTTTTAAACATTGCTAAATAATGACATTTATTAAATATCATAAAAACTTTCTATTAAAAGAACTGGACTTGGGGAAAAAAAATGGTCCCCTTTTAAAAGGTAATGGAATCGTAGCAACACTTATCGCAAGGGATTAATATTTCAGTGGCAGTTAACCTGATATTCAGCTGCATTTAACCAGATAGTGCTGTGTCGCTTAATATCTACCTGGTCAGGGTGACTCTGCACTATCCAGACAGTACCAGGGCGCTTAGGATCAGAACAAAGGCAAAGCCGGAAGCTATGCAGGCAAGTGAGGCAGGATAGAAAGCTTGCCTGGCTTAACTTGTCTGGATAGTTTCCTGCTACCGGTGCTGAGTATCAATAGTACCTGTGTATCTTCTGGAGCTGCCGAAGCACTGGATACTAGTGCTGGTAGTCCGGTACAGCCCGGCGCTGAATATCGAGGCCTAGAAAAGCCTGAGGCGGTCAGCATTTTAAAAAAGGAAAAGGCGCTGAATACCGAGGCCTAGAAAAGCCTGAGGCGGTCAGCATTTTAAAAAAGGGGAAAAGAAAAGACGACGACCACCGCAAGCTGAACACTGAACAGTAGGGTTTTTTTTTTAATTTTCCCTCTGCGCATTTTAGAAGTAACTCTGGGTCATGCTACTAGATTGGGATTATCATAGAGGGCAGAGCAGCCCTTCGATATAGATTGATACCCGAGAGGAGAGTCATTCCTGAAATGCAGAAAATAGGCCTGTCCCAGGGAAGGTAACTTTCACAATTGGGGTACAGGATGGTTACCTGGCTCACAGCACTTGAGTGCACCAAATTTAATTTTGTTTATGTCCTTCAAATATAAAAAAAAAAACAAAAAAACAGATCACTTCCTAACAGGACAGCCATTGTGGTGGGTGCTTTGACTCAGTCGGATTGGGGCATGCTTAGAAAAAACTAGGGTCAGTCTGCCCAACAACGCAGATTGGTTTGACAAACCCACAAATTCCTCTAAGTGATGGGTTTTCAGGGTCCCCAGTTTTTGATCTTATGGGCCATATTCAATAAAGGTTTCTCCCTCCCCCACCCAGGCACAGAATAAGAGGAAAATCCTTTTCGAATAACGCATCTTATTACATCCACTTGACCTGTTTCTTCCATAAGTTTGGTTTAGAATGAATTGGCCGCAGAGCGCAGCAAACACAGAATTAACCACCTCTTCGATGTTACGCGATGACTTCCTGCAAGAAAGCACGTGTTAGCTATCAAAAATAAAAGATTAAAAAACTTCAAATGTTTGGCATCTTGGTGCTTTGCCATTTTTCCCTTTATCCTCCGAAGAAAATTCTGAGGGTGTTAACAGAGAGGAATTCTTAAATTAAATTTGTGAAGAATAATAAAAAGTTCAAATGAAAAAAAAAAAAATTTGCTATGACTGGTCAATGGTTGCCTGCAGTGGGATTTTTGTGAGTGAAGCGGGCAGCATCTCACTTCACGCAGGCCTGTTCCCCAGCGGTCAGTGCACCAGTTCAGGGGCTTCCGGATCTCAGCCCATAATCTTCGCCATCTGCTCTTCTAGCTTGGAAATGCGCTCATTTTGAATGCTAATAATGTCTTTTATAGATTTAATTTCCTTTAAAATTTCATCCAGCTTTGCTTCATTTTGCTGCAAGGAAAAACAAACAAACCAAAACGAAGTTTAAAAACAGGTGTAGGATACTCATCACAGAAAAGCGTTTGAGGTTAGAACATCGTTGTAGTAGTGTACAGGAAATGGTAGGGAGGTTCACAGACTGATATTAGCCTAAGTGAAATATCTCTTACAGAGGATGTTGAAAGAAAACCCATAAATCCTTCAGTCCTTTAAAATCACAGATGCTTTATTACATATTCACTTAAATATATAACTTTCCTATTGTATGAACTAAAAATTCTCAGCTACGTTGACAGAGAAAATGAAAACAATTGGGCTCATTTTCGAAAGAGAAGAATGCCCATCTTTCAACATAAATTGGAATGGTCGTCCTTCTCACAGGGTCGTCCAAATCGGTATAATCAAAAGCCGATTTTGGACGTCCCCAACTGCTTTCCATCACAGGGACGGCCAAAGTTCAAGGGGGCGTAGCGAGGGTGGGATTTGGGCATGACTAACACTAGGACGTCCTTGACCCATAATCAAAAGAAACAAGGATGTCCCTGACGAACACTTGGATGACTTTACCTGGTCGTGATTTTCTTACGACCAAGGCATAAATAGGTGCCCGAAATGACTAGTCGACCACCGAAGAGAATCAGGGATGACCTCCCCTTACTCCCCCAGTGGTCTCTAACCCCTTCCCACCCTCAAAAAATATCTTTAAAAATATTGATTGCCAGCCTCTATGCCAGCCTCAGATGTCATACTCGGGTCCATGACAGCAGTATGCAGGTCCCTGGAGCAGTTTTAGTGGGTACAGTGCACTTCAGACAAGCAGACCCAGGCCCATCCCACCTACCTGTTACGTTTGTGGAGAAAACAGCGAGCCCTCCATAACCCACCACAAACCCACTGTACCCACATCTAGGTGCCCCCCTTCACCTACAAGGTAGTGGTGTACAGTTGTGGGTAGTGGGATTTGTTTGGGGGAGGGGGTTGGGGGGGCTCAGCACACAAGGTAAGGGTGCTATGTACCTGGGTGCAATTTATGAAGTACACTGTAGTGCTCCCTAGGGTGCCCGGTTGGTGTCCTGGCATGTCAGGGTGACCGGTGCACTACAAATGCTGGCTCCTCCCACGACCAAATGGCTTGCATTTGGTTGTTTCTGAGATGGACGTCCTTGGTTTCGATTATTGGCGAAAATCAGAAACGACCAATTCTAAGGACGACCAAATTTCTGGATTTGGGCGTCCCTGACCGTATTATCAAAACGAAAGATGAACATGCATCTTGTTTTGAAAATACAGGTTTCCCCGACCCTGGATGGGGACGTTTTGTGAGGACGTCCTCATCAAAACTTGACCGTCCCTTTCGATTATGCCCCTCAATATGCTAATTTCTGGATTTTTTTTTTTAAATAAATTTTAGACAGTTGACCAACCATAATGCTGCAGTGGACATACAAAATGTTTGCAATATGTAGCATTAATGAATAAATTTTTTATCTCAAAATATATCATGTTTGTAATCTGAGGGAAAGAAATCAAGACAACTACAGTTCACTATATCGTGGTCTCCTTCAACTAATTTAGTAACAGTTATCCTAGTGTGATGGAGACTGAACAATACAGATGGTGATTACTATGTGAGAAACTGCATTAGGACCAGTGGCTGCAGTGTCTGGGGAATGAATGACACACCATGTACTCAGAAGCTAGGCTGGCAAATTAGCTGATCCGATACTGAAGAGACTGTTCCGGGGCAGAGAAGAAGCATGGAACGAACGGAGGACAGGTGCACACGGCACCAACCCAGCGGCGTGCACCGGGGGAGTCCTTCGCGGGGGGTGTCCTTTCGCCGGGGGGGGGGGGGGGGGGCACTGCACCCAGGGGGGCGGGGCGCATCGGCGATCCGCCCCGGGTGTCCGCCCCCCTAGGAACGCCACTGTCTGGGGCACAGACATCATGGGGGAAGTTCTATAACTTGGTGCCTCCAGGTAGGCGCACAGATAACACCAACAAGGTTTTATGCCAGGAGACGGCATGACATCAAAAAGTTGAAGCAGTTTCCCCCATGCAGCTGCCATATAGCGAAACCCAAAACGTTCGCAAACGCTATGGACAATAGCAAACTTGTGAGGTTTATGACAAGTTTGTGTGTGTGTGTGTGGGGGGGGGGGGGGGGTTGACAGTTTTTTTAAAAGCTTCCCATATGTAACCCAAGCTTTTTTTTTTTTACCTCTGGGGGGGAGGAGGGGGGAGGGGGGTCCCTACAACTAGGCCCCGAGGTTCAAGCAGAGCCGGAGCCCTTTCTTAAAGCTGCAACCTACAAAAGGTGAGCCTCCCGTGGCTCCAAAAACAAGTCTGTCACTCTGGAGCGCCCGCATCCATGGACCACGGCTCAAGCCCTAGGACCCCCTCCCCCCAGAGGTAAAAAGAATTTAAAAAACCCTCTGGTTACATATCAGAAGTTTTCAAAAAAAAAAAAAAAATACCACACATAGGTAGTCATAAACCTCACAAGTTTGCTATTGTTGTCGATAGCATCTGTGAATGTGTGTGTGTGTGTGTGGGGGGGGGGGGGGGGGGGGGGGGGGGGGGGGTCACACCATATGGCAGCAAGCTCAGCCCACTGGCTATAGACCACAGAATGGGTCAGATAGGCTCAAGCCATCTCCTGTCATAAAACCTCCTTGGAAGTAACACATTAAGTATCCATTCACTAAGATGCCATTACAGAACACAACTGGCACATCAACATTTAGACACAAAGATTTACGCCAGGCAAATGGCAGGCATAAATGGGCACGCCTAAGTGAGCCATGCAATATATTGAGCTGGATTCAGTAAATGGCGCTTACAAATTGACAAACGGCAATCTGGGCTGGGTGCCCTTTATAGCACAGCGAAGTGGTTCCCAAACCTGGTCCTGGAGGCACCTCAGTCAGTCAGGTTTTCAGGATATCCACAATGAATATTCATGAGATAGATTTGCATGGAGGGGAGGCAGTGCATGCAAGTAAGTCTCTCTCCTGAATATTCATTGTGAGTATCCTGAAAACCTGACTGGCTGGGGTGCCTCCAGGACCAAGTTTGGGAGCCACGCTCAACTGTGGGTGTCAGGATTACACCAACCAAAACCAAGTGTAAATCTTGGCACATAAATTAGGCATGAATCACCGGTATTCAGTAATATTGCGTGCATTTTTAGTAAATGCCCCAACCCTGCCCCTGTCCACGCTCATGGACACGCCCCGTTTTGAGTTGCACACTAGAAGATTTGCGTGTGAATCTTTGTAGAACAGCGCTTAGCAAGATGAGTGCGCAAGTCCAAATTGTTGGTGCCCAATTAGTGCTAATTGTCTCCTTAGCCAACGTAAATACACGTGAATCTCAGAACCGCGCATTATTTACAGAATTCCCCTGATAACTTAATCTTCTTTAAGTTGCACGTGCAAGATGGAGACATGCCCATGCTCCGCCCACGTGTGCCCTTTTACAGTTACACGCTAAGGCACTTACATGTACACCACCGATTTACAGAACTGCCCCTTTGCGGGGTTAATTTTATGTAAAATTTGAACATGCATAAAAGTAATCAACTTTCCACTCATTAATCTGATAACTTTATGTGGATAAAGCATATTCAAAACCGGAAAGCAAATGTGCATCCCTGAGCTCTAACACACACCAGCAAAAGCTGCACCTTATTGAGGTCTAAGCACATAACATGGGCTGAAGTGTCTCATTGAAGCTGCCTAATCCCACAGCGGCATACTCACAATATCCAAGGAATCTACTGCTTTCTTTGGGACACCTGTAAGATCATTTTTCCTATTTGCGGCTGGCTGGCTGCCTAAAATGTTCTTTTTCACCACCTTGAGGTCTCTGTTTTTGCCAGGAAGGTAGCCATGCTTCAAGGAAATAAGAATTGGGTCGGCATTCTTCCCCTCAAACCACTCCTCAGCTTCCAGAGCTGCCTCTGGACCAGCAGTGTCTGGGTACAGGTCGTCTTGGAAGAGATCGGACTGTAAAAGAGGTACCATGTGTCAGAGAAGGATAAGAATATGTGAGTCAAAGAAAAAAAAAAAAAACAGAGCTGCATAAATGAGAACATTTCAGCAAGGATGTTCACCATTTCAGAAAGCAATATCTGTGTACGCCACATTAAGGGTGTCCTCTCATAAAGCCATGCAGAAATACGGCCTTAGCACATCTTAATGCAGGAAATTTCTCATGCACAAAACCCGGATGTAAATTCTGCACAGAAAAAAATACGCCTAGGTGTATTCGCTAAAGTATGCCTATATTTTATAGAATAGGCTTAAATTTTCACGCAGTATATAGAATACGCCAAGCACCTTCCCACGTGACCAAATTTAGTAGTGGTCATTTACGCCACGTTTTACTTGGTGTAAATCACGAAACCTAAATTAGGCACAGAGCATGTGTATTCTGTAATAATGAGCATAGATTTTAGTCACGCCCATGCCACACCCCATTTTCAACTATGTGACTTAGTATTTACATGTACTACGTTACAGAATACGCTTAGCAAGTTGTGCATATCATAATTAATACCTAATTAGTGCTAATTGCTTGTTAACATCCAACAGCGCTGATTAGCTAGTTAGCTAATTAAGTTATGCACATCATTATAGAATATGCATCGATTTCTGCATGGAAATTAAGGCACCATATATAGAACCCCAGGGTTTGTGCCCATCTGTGGGCATGAGCATTTCCACCTGCCAAAGGCTGGCACCCAACTGATAGCACTTAGGTGTGAAATTGCAGGTATTTTATTTCAATCATTTTTTATTGATGGCTTCATACAAATGGGTAATAAAAACAACAGCAAATACACTACATGTTACCACAAATGAGCTCCAATGAAAAGTTAGCAAATTCAACATCGCCAGAACCATCATAACACTATTTTTCCCTGATTTCCCCCCCCCCCACCTTCTCCCCCCCCCCCCTACCCAACCATGATACTGAGACATTTCCTGGCTTGGTTCTCCCCACTGTACAGAGCTCTCCCTTCCTAATGTACACAAACTCCTGCAGCAGTGCGCCTGCACTTAAAAGACCCACTGGGTGTCTGTGTTCTTATGACCCCCAGCGGCCCGTGAATGTCTCTGTCAGATCCAGGCCACTACGCAATTTACCACCTTACTCCTGTATGGCATCAATACACTTGCGAAGGACATCCCTTCAACTACCCAGGAGTGCAAATGCAGGATATTTTATAACATCCCACCTAATTTCTGGAAATGCCCCTGACCCACCTATGCTCCTTCCATGGCCACGCCCCCTTTGGAGTGGCACACTGAAATTTAAGCATGCATGTTATAGAATGGGGCTTAGGGCAGATCTGCACCAACTCCTAACTATTGGCAAATTAAGTGCTTGTTGATGTCAATAACCAATTGTTACAGCCTAATTAGCTAATTAGGTTTGCGCATTTATCTGCGATCCATACCCAAAATGGGTGACAGAGAATCTAGGGGTTAAGTTGGGGGTGGCTGCTCAGCCCTTATTCTTCAGCTGGGAGCAAGCCTGCCGTCACTGCATCGCAGGGGCGTAGCCAGACTTTGACGGGAGGGGGGTCCAGAGCCCAGGTGAGGGGGCACATTTTAGCCCCCCCTGGTGCCGCCGCCCCCCCGCACCAACTTAGCCGCCCGCGCCATTGCCAACCCTCCCCCACCGCCTACCTTTGCTGACGAGGGACCCCATCGCCGCCAGCCGAGGTCCTCTTGCTTCCCACGCAAGGCTTCGTTCTGTTTCTGTGAGTCTGACGCCCTGCACGTACAATGTGCAAGACATCAGAAACGGAACGAAGCCTTCTGCGGGGAAGCAAGAGGACCATGGCTGGCAGGGGTTGGGGTCCCCCGCCAGCAAAGGTAGCCAACGGCGATGGCGGGTGAGGGTTGGCGGCGGGTCGAGAGGGTCGTCGGCAGGGGTGTCCAGGACCAAATCTACGGGGGTCCAGGCCCCTTTGACCCCACGTAGCTACGCTCCTGCAGCATCCACTGCTGGGTCCAATGGCTAACAATTTTTATACTGGGTGATTAGCAAACCCAATTCATTCTTCTCCAGTGATCTGCATGGAACCTCAAAGGGAGGGGCGGACTGACCATTCGGGCAACAGGGCAGTGCCCGAGGGCCCAGTATTTCCTCCCACATGGCCGACATCTCTCTCCCTTCCATTCCCATGTCCAGCACACACCCTCTCTAACCCAGGATGAGTGATGTGGGACCCAGATCCATGTCAGTCCAGCCCTGCTCAGGGGTCATCATGGCAACCCATGAGATGGTAGCATTAGCATCAGTTCTGCAATAGTCCCTGTTCCTATGTGTCCTTCTGTCTGTCCTGATTTAGATTGTAAGCTCTTTTGAGCAGGGACTGTCTTTTCTTCATGTTCAATTGTGAAGTGCTGCGTACGACTGGCAGCGCTATAGAAATGATTTATAGTAGTAGTAAATAGCAGTCACATCCTTGGTGTTTGCAACTAGGACCTGTCAAAAGATGCTTCCTGCTTATCTGGTGGGGGAGGAGGGTGGTTAAAGGTAGTTTGTACTGTAAGGTCATATTTCTCTCCAACAGAAATTCTTTTGCATCATTGTTGCCTGACATAGATTTGCAAGCCCTCAGGCATGACTTTATCCTTCAAAATTTACACTGTAGCCCACTGCAGTAGAGACAGTCGGACACACTCTCTCATGTGGCAGTAAAATCCTTCAGTTCACCCAAATGGGATCCTGTTGTCTTCATGTTTAAAATGTAAGAAATTATCCGATACACAAAAGCTGAACAGACACCCTTGGGCAACATTTTTTTGTGACTTACCTTTCTCGGAACAGTCATGATAATGGGTTCACATTTTCTCTCATGCAGTTTATAAAACCTGTAAAAAAAAAAAAAAAAAGAGATTGAACAGAAAGTTTCTCACAACAAACAAAAATACTGTAATTAACTAATGATGGTAATGAGTAGCCAGATGGTCCAACTAAGATAGCACATGATGCTGCGCAGAGACTTTAGATTTGACCTTCGGCCCCTGAAGTACCAGAGAAATCTGAAACCAGAAGTAGGAAGATGGATTCCCCTACGACAGCAAAACCTAAACTAGTAGGGAAAAGGCAACAGACTTCCAAGAACGATCCATTCAAATAAAATATTGAGGTTTATTGAGAGGCCAATAAGACTCGATACGATACTGAGTTTTGGAAATCGCCTGCATCAGGAGTCTAGCTATCAAACATATATGCATTTCAACTAAAACTTAACGCAGAAAAAACACAGTCTCATCCTCTCATCCCAATATAACACGAACAAACCCACCAACATAACCACCTCAGACTACACCCTCCCGAAACCTCACACTAGAGAGCCAAGTGAAAACTACAAAGAAGAAAATGTTCCACTCAATGTGGAAGCTCAAACGAGTGAAAGCTTTCCCCCCCCCCCGAGAGAAATATTTCGCAACTTGGTACAATCTATGGTACTAAGCCATCTAGACTACTGCAACGGTATCTATGCGGAATGCAAAGAGCAAAATCAAAGAAACTCCAAACTGCTCAAAACACAGCAGCCAGACTTTGGAAAAATGAAATTCGAAAGCGCCAAACCCCTACGAAAAGAACTGCACTGGCTCCCAATCAAAGAACGCATCGCGTTCAAAATCTGCACCCTGGTTCACAAAATCATTTACAGAGAAGCCCCGGGATACATGACAGACCTCATAGACGTAACAACCAGAAACACATCAAGATCAACACAAACATACCTAAATCTCCATCACCCAAGCTGCAAAGGACTCAAATACAAATCAACCTATGCATCCAGCTTCTCCTATATAAGCATACTACTATGGAATGCAATACCAAAAGCCGTGAAAACAATTCCGGAAATTACTAAAAACTAACTTGTTCAAAAAGGCATACCCTAACGATCCAACTTAAATGCCTTAACCCAGCAACACAACAAAACCAAAGCTCATACTGGACATAACTTAACTCTTCTTCTTACGATTCCCCAATGTGTCTGTCACACATGAACTTTACTTTACCACAACATCACTTTGTATTTGTTATAACTGGTATTGGCGATCGCCTCTACGGTACTATGTAAGTCACATTGAGCCTGCAAATAGGTGGGAAAATGTGGGATACAAATGTAATAAATAAATATATAAAAAAATACATCTTACAAAATACATGTTAGTAAAACAACACAAAGAAAACATTTAACAGTACAGTAAAATAAATTGTACATAGATTATATAAAGGACAGAACCAATGTATTTAAATCCATCGTATCTGCAACACATCAAAAAAATTGTTTAAAATTTAAAAACCAAAGACAATGTGCTTGAATAAAATGATATGACCTAACCAAGTATCTCATATCTTAGACCAAAACGTGAAAGCGTCAAAGCTTTAAAAAGACTGTTAGTTGAATTGTGTGAAAGATTTTATGTTAAAAAAAAAAAAGTGAATCCAGAAATCTCTCACCATGTTAAATAAAAACCATATATCATTAAGTATGGTTAGCACACAACAAGAACAGTGAACCACAAAGAAAATACATAAAGACAGACACTGCTAGTAGAACTGCATAAATATATTATACATATACTAATATTAAAATTGAGCGTCACGTCAAGACGAGTGATGCAAAATATTATGGCAGCAAACTTAGACTTTACAGAAAGGCAGTATATCAAATCCATGACCCTTTACCCTTACCATTTCCTCTGAAACCCAGCTACCATGGATCCCGAGTCTGGCTTCTAGGTGTTACCTTGCATGACGACTGGACCTCCCCGCCTCTCAGAGGTTAGGAACACTGTAAGGTCATCAAACCAAGCCCTCTGCATGGCAATGTTTAACACTGCCACCAAGCTACTGGTTGGCCCCTTTTTTCGTGGTTGCTCAATTGTTGGCATTTTTTTCTAAATATATTCTTCTATTTGTTGTAGCTATACGAATACTACATTGTGTTACTGTCCTCTCTTCGAGATTCTTAACTTTGTCTTTCACACCATCTTCTCCAACATCCATCAACAAAACTTCCAGTAAGCCCAAATTCTTCATCAGCTATGTATCACTGCCAACAATGATGAGCACAGCAACCAGCTCATCCTAATCCCCTCCCTCTTCCAATCTATTCTGTCCTATTAGAGAAGCCAAAATCTCCGCCCCTTTCCAAACCACCTGCTTCCCCCAGGGCTGTGCCTAGGGTCTCTGGCGCCCCCCTGCAGACCATCAGTTGGTGCCCCCCTGCAGACCATCAGTTGGCATGCGCGCGCGCCCCGCGCTTTAAATTTGCCTCTCTCCGCCTCCAATGTCTGCGCGTCAGTGAAAGTGCTGCCCGCCTGACATCTCTCCACCAGCCTTCCCCTTCGCTCGTTCGTTCCCTCTGTGTCCCGCCTTCTTCTGATGTCATTTCCTTGAGGGCGGGACACAGAGGGAACGAAGGAGTGAAGGGAAGGCCGGTGGAGAGACGTCAGACAGGCAGCGCTTTCACTGACACTGCTCAGACGTTGGAGGCAGAACGAGGTAAATTTAAAGCGCCGGGGAATCGGGGATGGAGCAGAGGAGTAAGTTTTTTTTTAATACAACTTGACGGTGCGGCACCCTTGAAGGCAGGCGTCCCCCTGCGGCGCTTACCACACTTACTGTGTTGGCACGGCCCTGGCTTCCCCAGTCCGTAACATTCCCATTTGTAACAATTAAAGACCCCCTCTTGCCCAAAGTGCCTTCTTACCTAGAGATCTCACATTTGTTCACATCGAGACCCCTCTTTGGCATGAATCCCATCCCCCTCTGCGGCTCCTTGCTGCTGAACGTGTTAAGGTAGTGAACATATGGAGATTCATCAGTTATCTCAAAATAGCGAATGCTGCTGTCACCCTGTGTGGTAGAAAACAACACACGGTTTACAGCGTGTAGAGTAGCGAAGGGTTCAGAGCATCAGACTGAGAATCAGGGGAGTAACCAGACCAGAGGGAATCGGCAACACGAGGTGCAGCAAACAAGATAGACAGTGAAGTGGTCCTCGGATGAAACATTAGCTGGAGGCACAGATGGTAATAGCCACAATTTTATTAAAAGACCCAACACGGTACTTGGTATTAGGTAGGGGGGGGGGGGACCCAAAGGATGGTGGCCTTGCTTACAATTAAGAATAACGCTGCATTAGTCCTCTCCTTGGGTTTGACTTGGCTGCTTAAAGGATGGAGGGAGACATTCCTAGAGATGGACCCTGTTTGGATTTCTAATAACCCAAGTAGTTCAACTTCATGGTTGAATTTCTTGTTCTATGTTAGATTTTGAAATAACATAGGTTGGGTGGATAAGGGTTGGGAGTTTGGGGGGAGGGGGGGGACTATCTTGGAATTGATTGATGACAGTTGTCATCTTGCCTGTCATTTATACTCAATGTGTTTTTGCTTCTGGACATTATGTATATTCCATTGTGAATTCTCACAATTTTGTCGTCGTCATCAATAAAAATCGTTGAAAGTTAAAAGACCCGACATGGCCCGTGTTTTCGCACATTGCTGTTACTGGGAAGGAGTGCCATGGCTCTATCCCATTTCTACCGTTTCAACATCGCTGGAAACCTAACCTGTAAGATTGACCCTTGACACAGGCAACACGCCGAAACACGGGCCATGTTGGGTCTTTTAATAAAATTGTGGATTCTATCATTTCTGCCTCTAGTTTATTTGGCAAGAACCAGGGTAGCCAGGGTTCAAATTCCATTTCTCTCCTTAATTCTCCTGGTGACCTTGGGGGGAGTCATCTCAACCTCCATTGCCACAAATACAACATATTGTAAGCTCACGAAACTGAATAAGTACCTTTTAGATGAAGGGAAGTTATTTAAATCTCAAAACACTAAAGAAAGCCTCTTTTAATACATGTCAATACAGCAAACGAACGAACGCTTTGGATGACAGGTTGGGTAAAGCTGAAACCTACACTGGACTAAACATATCTAATAAGGAGACAAAAAAAAAAAAAAGAATCTAAATTTTTACACATTTAGAAAGGACTAACTTCATAAAATCTGTATACATTTTTTTTCATCAGGACTAAACATTGTCATTTTAGGTCTGAACAAGACTCCTGTCCATGACATGAAACTGTCACCTACTGCTCAGATGTTCTGTTAACAGAGTTTGATATAAATCAGACACGCAAGCCATCATGATTAGAACACGTGCAGATCTGTTCATTTGCTTGATCGAGCTGATAAGCAGCAAACAATTCTGGTTATAGTGTGACAGACACTTATCTTTGTCAGATCACTTTGGAACCTTGCTTATGTTAGTATGCAAGTTATTCTGTAACCCACCTAGGTGGATTATAAAAAAATAAAATTCAAAAAGGGATACTGGATCCTGCTAATGAAGCTTGCCCATCTGTCTTCACTGCACCCACCTCCGAGACAATGTAGTTCCTCTCCCACCACCTGATGTCACTTCTAAAGCCCTCAAATGCAGGAAGTGAGATCGAACAGATTTAGATTGAAAAGGAAAGAGGAACATAAAACCTTTGCCCAACATCTGTAGGAATATATTTCAGCTCAGATACAGATCAGAATATTTGGACATGGTTTATTAAAACTAATTCCCTACACTGGCTGAAGCGGTGGTAGAAGCAATTTTGGAAGCTGTGCACTAGACAGCAGAAACCTGCACAGCGTCACCTGCTGTGCTCTAAACCAATCAAATGCTGCCTTAAGAACGTATCTGAACAAATCAGAAAAGGTTAAACACTTTTAGAAACAAAAGTGCTCAATTACCTTTTGTTTTCATAAGAAATTAAGGGGGATGCTTTTTACTGAAATGTATGCATGAAAATATTTTTATATTTCCTTTGCATTTTATTGTGTTTTTTTTTTTTTATTTGTTTTGATACAACTTGTTTGCTAAGGTGTCTGATAGATCGTAACATATTTGAAAACCTGTCATTCCACAAGGTCTGTGGAATATTTGGCCACAACCTTCCCCTCCCCACCTCACATGTTTAAAAGTCTTGCTGGGGGAGAAAAACAAGACAGAAGGGGCTCAGAGGAAGGAAAAGGATTACAGAAGGACTGTGGAATTTAAGAGCTTACATGGATTTTACGAAAACAGCTTTTTACTACATATTATGGGTCTTTTGGGTTTTGATGTGGGGTTGGGGGGGTGTAAAAAGTAGTTAGCATATCTGGGTTTAAAAAAAAGGTTTGAAGGACAAAGTCCATAGCCTGCTATCGAGATAAGCACTGGCTTTCCCCATGTCTATCCCTGGGATCAGTAACATAGTAACATACTATAGTAACATAGTAGATGACGGCAGAAAAAGACCTGCACAGTCCATCCAGTCTGCCCAACAAGATAAACTCATATGTGCATGGAATCTTGATACTCCTTGAGGTTCTGCCAAGTACTTATGATCTGGACCGGCCGCTGTTGGAAGCAGGATGCGGGCTAAATGGACCATCGGTCTGACCCAGTATGGCTTTTATGATGTTCTTATGTGAGAAAGGTTTATGTATTTTGTATGATGGGAACCATTGATCAGCTGATTGTTGCATCCACGCTATACAGCCTTTGGGTTGAAAGTGTGAGTTGTTAAAAAAAATTATATTTAAGATAAATGTTTTAAAATAAATAAAGACCCCAGGCCCAGCTGTTTGGACACCTCATTACTTCTCCCACATAAAAGCCTCTTTACCTTTCCACACAAATACATAATGTTCGTATCCGGATCATAAAATGGCAGCAGCACCCCATTGCTTGTATCCATTTCATGAAGCGCAATTGGCTCGTCCATCTTTTTCTGTATAGAAAGAGATATTAAAGTAATCAAAATATGTTTGATTCTTCATCTATACAACAGAAACAAACCAAAGCAACGTTGTCTGAGAAGCTTTCTAAAGGCTTATTAAAGACTCCTACTGCGAGTCTAGATCAAATTGACAAAACTCCAAAAAAATTACCAGATGGATCATTCACCCCTGAGCTCTTATATACTTCTGATTTCATTTACATCTCTTGCTAATGATACACCATGTATTTTTAAGGTTTTCCTCATCTAAGAAAGCATCAGAAACACGGATTATCAATTCTAACTAGTATATTTTCAGAAGGTGTACATTAAGCCATACATTTTGTTAAGAAAGGATCAAACGAGGTGAAGGTAAGGAGTATAGACAAGTTTAGAAAGAGTTTGAACTCATTCCTGAAAGATGGGTCATTAACTATTAGCCAGATAGATTTGGAGATAATCTCTTCTGGATCTCCTTGTTGGGATGTGCTGCTTCACGTTGACCACTGGTCTGACCCAGTGTAGCACCGCATCATTGTTTTTGGGTCTCTTTCCTGAGGTGACAAGAGGTGCAGGTCAAACCTTTGAGCAAGCCAAGTAGAGAGAATTGGACTCTCAGGCTTCCACGCTTCACAGCGCTGAGCTCTTTAACCAGTGGCCCTCCATT
Organism: Microcaecilia unicolor; assembly: GCF_901765095.1. Taxonomy (NCBI): domain Eukaryota; kingdom Metazoa; phylum Chordata; class Amphibia; order Gymnophiona; family Siphonopidae; genus Microcaecilia; species Microcaecilia unicolor. The sequence continues at coordinate 29,382,593 of NC_044041.1, read as the reverse complement.
CCCAGGGAAAATGTCTGTCTTCATCGCCTCTTAGAAGTTCCTATGCTCAGGGTGGGTGGGCGGGGGGGGGGGGGGGGGAATTCCCCGGAACTCCAAGGGAGGCCCGGCGCTGTGGTCTCTCTCTCTCCTGCTCCTGACGGCACCTGGGTCATCGTGTCCCAACAGGAGCAGTAGAGAGAAAACTCCAGCGCCGGGCCCCCCCCCCTTGGAGGCCGGGGAGGACCCGGTTGAGCAGACACAGCAGGCTGGCGGGGGGCCCTGCCAGCAGAAGAGATCTTCCTCCAGTGCTGCTCTTCTTCACAGTCTGCCGCATGGCCTTCCAAGTGGCTGATTTCCCCTCAGGCAGCGCATACTCTGTTTTGAAACCGAGCATGCGCGACCTGAGAGAAAAAGCAGCCACAGGGGCAGAAGAGCAGCGCTGGAGGAAGACTCTTCTGCTGGCGGGGCCTTGGGACCCCCACCAGCCAAGGTATTACGGTGGTGGTGGGTGGGGCGGCAGCAACGACAATCCTTGGGAGGGCGGGCAGCGGTGGCAATGATCCTGGGGGGGGGGGGGACGGGCCTAGCAGCAGCCCTGCCCCAGCTCTTAGCGGCCCTGCTTATGCTGTATACCACGACAGACTGTGCTCACAAATCGAATTAGCCTGAATCTGTTGTAGCTCTGTGGAAAATCAGCCATTTGTAGATCAGATAAAGAGAACCAATACAGGGGAATTCATTCTACCACAGACCTTTAAGGTTCGAGGTAAACTAAAATAATGCTACCCTCATTGTACTTATTAGAATGAGGACAGAATGAAAAATATATTTCCTTGATTGATGTCCCCCTGAATGCAGATGAGTGGTCAGGTTAACAAGGCTAAAAGAAAGGCATAGTTGTGTTTTTTGGGTTTTGTTTTGTTTTTTTTACCAGCTGATGATAGAAGTGTTTTCCCAAGGCCTACAATGATGATATCTTCAAAAGTAAAACGGTGAATTTCCAGAAGCCTGAGACATGGAATGATCTATCTAGGAAGACTGCAAGGTGCAACTCTATTTATGGTGATGCCATCTAGTGGCTACTTGTTTAACTACTCTGTCAACACCTTTAAATTTTAGTCATAAAACTTCGTACCAACTGCATTTAGTTCACCTATTTCTAGCTGTGAAGCACATAACGCTGAGAGGTGACCCTCCATACTTCAGTATTCCCATCATCTCCTCGGTCTTCCAAGCTACAGTTGCTTGCAGTATTCCAATCCTCACTGGCCCTTGCAGAATGAACTATAATGCATGGGAATTTCAGTACTACTACTACTACTTAACATTTCTAGAGCGCTACTAGGGTTACGCAGCGCTGTACAAATTAATAAATAAGGACGGTCCCTGCTCAGAAGAGCTTACAATCTAAAGGACGAAATGTCAAGTTGGGTACTCTAGATTTCCCGAGTAGAGGTGTTGTGATTAGGTGCCGAAAGCGACATTGAAGAGGTGGGTTTTGAGCAATGATTTGAAGATGGGTAGCGAGGGGGGCCTGGCGTATGGGCTCAGGGAGTTTGTTCCAAGCGTGGGGTGAGGCGAGGCAGAAAGGGCGGAGCCTAGAGTTGGCGGTGGTGGAGAAGGGTACTGAAAGGAGGGATTTGTCTTGGAAGCGGAGGTTACGGGTAGGGACGTAAGGGGAGATGAGGGTAGAGAGGTAAGGAGGGGCTGCGGATCGAGTGCATTTGTAGGTTAGTAGGAGAAGCTTGAACTGTATGCGGTATCTGATCTGTAGGTGTGGAATAGCAGCCTAATGGTTAGAGTAGTGGGCTGAGAACCAGTGAAGATGGGGTTCAAATCCCACTGATGTTTCTTGTGAGCTTGGACTAGTCACTTAACCCTCCATCGATTTAGGTACAAACGGATTGTAATCCTTCCCGGAGCTACTGAGAAAAGGTGATAGCAGTGGCGGCTCTACCATTATGGCCAACTGAGGTGGGGGCCTCAGGCAGTACTCTTTGTGGAGCGGCATCCCCTTACGCCTGCCATGGTCTGGCATCTCCCCCCACCCTTCCTTCCTCAATCCCAGGCAGCGGCGGCAGCGATTCCCATAGGCTGCCCTGCTGGCGATGAACTGAGAGATATATTGGTCTTGGGGGGGGGGGGGGGGGTGCAGGAGCAGCATCTCATCCCTCACCTCAGGCAGCAGATTGCCTTGGGCCGCCCCTGGGTGGGAGTTAAATCCAAATCCCATCACACCTTTACTACTACTACTATTTAGCATTTCTATAGCGCTACAAGGCGTACAAGCGCTGCACAAACATAGAAGAAAGACAGTCCCTGCTCAAAGAGCTTACAATCTAATAGACAAAAATAAAGTAATCAAATCAATTAATGTGTACAGGAAGGAGGAGAGGAGGGTAGGTGGAGGCGAGTGGTTACAAGTGGTTACGAGTCAAAAGCAATGTTAAAGAGGTGGGCTTTCAGTCTAGATTTAAAGGTGGCCAAGGATGGGGCAAGACGTAGGGGCTCAGGAAGTTTATTCCAGGCGTAGGGTGCAGCGAGACAGAAGGCGCAAAGTCTGGAGTTGGCAGTAGTGGAGAAGGGAACAGATAAGAAGGATTTATCCATGGAGCGGAGTGCACGGGAAGGGGTGTAGGGAAGGACGAGTGTGGAGAGATACTGGGGAGCAGCAGAGTGAGTACATTTATAGGTTAATAGAAGAAGTTTGAACAGGATGCGAAAACGGATAGGGAGCCAGTGAAGGGTCTTGAGGAGAGGGGTAGTATGAGTAAAGCGACCCTGGTGGAAGATGAGACGGGCAGCAGAGTTTTGAACCGACTGGAGAGGGGAGAGGTGACTAAGTGGGAGGCCAGCAAGAAGCAGATTGCAGTAGTCTAAACGAGAGGTGACAAGGGTGTGGATGAGGGTTTTGGTAGAGTGCTCGGAAAGAAAGGGGCGGATTTTACGGATGTTGTAAAGAAAGAAATGACAGGTTTTGGCGGTCTGCTGGATATGAGCAGAGAAGGAGAGAGAAGAGTCAAAGATGACCCCAAGGTTTCGAGCTGAGGAGACAGGGAGAATGAGAGAGCCATCAACAGAAATAGAAAACGGGGGGAGCGGGGAGGTGGGTTTGGGGGGGAAAATGAGAAGCTCGGTTTTGGTCATATTTAATTTCAGGTGGCGTTGAGACATCCATGCAGCAATGTCAGACGAGCACGCTGAAACTTTGGTTTGGATGCAAGGTGAGATATCAGGGGTAGACTCTGTGGCCTTTCCCTTCTGCCTCCAGTACTCAAGGGGCAGAATTCACACCCTGACCCAAATATGCCTTATTTTCCTCATTCCTACAGGATAGGAGAATAAAGAAGAGGAAAACAGGAAAAAAGTAAAAGAGGTGATGGAGAAAGAGAGACAAAGTGAAGGGAAGACTGGATGAAGAAATCTCCACTCTGGATTGAAGAAGAGATGAAGTCCTGCTAGCCCTAATCAGAATTTAAAACTAGGCCAGCAAGCTGGTAATGAGACAGAAAAACAGGCATGGATTTTACTGCACATTTCACAAATTTTCTGTACTGGGAAGGGAAGGGAGTCGCATAAAAATGGCATCAAGGTGATCAAATACTTCCAGAGGTGTAAAAAACAAAAGAAACATCCTAGTTCTTAGAATTGAACATACAAAGGCAAAGGGCTCATGAACTCACTTGCTCAGGAACCCACAATCAGCTGTATGAGAACTAGAACCCGAGTTCTACGTCCCAGTATTGTGCTACAGCATTCTAGAACATGGGTTCTCAGGATACCTACAATGAATGCATGCACTACCTCCATTGCATGTAAATCTCATGCATGTGTGGGTATCTCTGAAAACCTGACTGGCTAGGTGTGTCTTGATGACTAGGCTGAAAACCCTGTTCTAGTAGAGTTGCCAAGTTACCCAGTTCCAAGCTGGAGACTTTTTGGCCAGTCATGGTTTTGAACCGACATGGGATTTGTAGTGCCCGAGTATTTTCTGTTTCAGGGAGAGCTTTGAGTAGAACATCTCAATTCTTTCTTAACTTTCTTGTCAGGTACTTGTGACCTGGATTGGCCACTGTTGGAAACAGGATGCTGGACTTGATGGACCTTTGGTCTTTCCCAGTATGGCAATACTTATGTACTTAGGATTCTGAATGGAATCTTGCTACTTTTTAGGGTTCTAAATGGAATGTTGCTATACACTTTGAAATTCTGCATGGAATCTTGTTATTCTTTAGAATTCTAGAATCTTACTACTCTTTGGGGTTCTACATGGAATGTTGCTTTTGTTTGGGTTTCTGCCAGGTACTTGTGACCTGGATTGGCCACTGTTGGAAACAGGATGCTGGGCTTGATGGACCTTTGGCCTTTCCCAGTATGGAAATACTTATGTACTTATGTAACTTTCCTACATTTAAATGCATTTTTTCTTCTTTGTTCTCATATCAGGCTGTGAAGCTTGGATAATGCTTCCTAAATATAAGAAAACACACATTCTACCCCCTAATTCTATTTTTAAAAAAAGTTGCTAAAAACTGCGTGCACAAATTTGGGCATGTGTTCAATTTACATGTGCAATTTAATTGAAGCTAATTAGCACCAATTGGCTTTTTAACGAGCAGTCACTGGCCTTACATTTAACTGAAACGTATGCCAGAGTGAAAAAAAGGTGGTGCGGAAATGGCAGGGTCATGGGCGGATGGGGGCGTGCCTTTAAGTTACGCACATAGAGAATAAGGGCATCCGCGCCTAAATTTATGCACGAGGATTTGCACATTTTAATTGGCGCAAATGGCTGTGCCTAACGTTAGGCACGATTCCTGGGCGTAAGCGCTATTCTACAAATCGTACCCAACTTTAAATCGCATTTTGAATAGCACTTTTTTCCGCGTTGATTTTTCGGCACCGTATATAGAATTTACCCCATATGGCTTTTCCAAAAATGACTGAAAAAAAATACAAATATTCTCGAGATAATTTTAACTCATTTCCATACATTCTCAGTGTCTGGCTGGCTTCTTTACTGTGATCCATGACAAAACAGTGATCCGGAAATTCGTGGAATATAAAAAAAGACAATGTATGAAACTACAGCTGTAAGACCCACAATGCACTGTGATAGGATAGTCAGAAATCCAGGCCTATCCCAAAATCTCCAGCCTGGAACCAGGTACCTTGGCATCTCTGTTCTAGGAGGTTGTAGTATTCTATTCATTAAGCATTCCTCTCTTTCATTCCTTAAAGGAGGCAGCATTATGTATAATTTAAACACTCATTATACACACACAATAAAATGTGCCCACAACCTTACCGGATTCCAGAGTGCAAGCTGCCGTTCACTCATGCGGCTGAAACCAGTGGTGAAAATGTTTCCATCTGAAAGGAAGATGGCTCTCATTGGCCGAGCGCCTTCATGCGCTCGCTCTCTCTCCTACAAGAAACCACAGGTAAGAACAGTTTAAAAAGTACGTTACTAGAGAAAATGACAACACAAAAGCACAACTCAGTCACTCTAGTACCAAAGTGAAAAGCCAAAAAATGCCTCCAAAATTTCTTTCAATCCAAATACAACACTTTGCAAACTGACTAATTCCACAGAGGCACCACAAAATTCCAATTATATAAGCCCCCCCCCCCCCCACAATCATTATAGTACGCTAGACAGATATAGTGGCGCTATACAACTGTGAGACTGTAAGACCTTTGGGGAAGGCCCAGCACACCAAGTACATAAAAAGCCCCCCCCTCCCCCCCCCAAGGCAACAGGAGATAAAGGGCCCAATATTTAAAGGATTTATACTCTTGTCCTCTTTGAAAATTTACTAGGGCTGAGTACATACATTTTTACTCAAAATTTAGAAATATAAAGAGTGGGTGGCAACAGGGGCAGATTTAGGAAAGGGAAAGAAATTTGGAGCTTAGCACCGATTCTCAGCACTAGGCTCATAAATCTAGGCAAACGAATGGCAGACCTAAATTTTTAAAGTATAACTTAAGCTCCTAAATTAAGATGAATTTTCAGTTGAAAGCTTAAGCTCCTAAGTTTGGTTGAAAATAGGGCACAAAGTTATGAGGTTAACTTATGAGCCTCAGTTGATCACACATTATGGAGGAGGAGTGGCCTAATGGTTAGAGCACCTGTCTTGCAATCCAGAGGTGGCCAGTGGCTGCTCCTTGTGATCTTGGGCAAGTCACTTAACCCCCCCCCCCCCCCCCCCGTTGTCACTTCTTCCTGTTCTGGGGCAGAGCCAGCAGGCCTACACCAACAGACAGACTGGCCCTTAGCATGTTAGTTTATCTTCTTGTCGTCGCTGCTGCTGAGGGAAGCAGCAACAGCGGCTTGGGTGACAGCGAGCGAGCAGGAAGGAGGGAAGCAGCAGTGGCAGCTTGGTGACAAGCGGGAGGGAGGGAGGGAAGCAGCAGCAGTGGCTTGGTGACAATCATAGGAGCCATCTTTTCAAAATTATTGGAGGTGCTAAGCCCAGTGGAAATAACCCCTCCCTGGAAACATACAAGGAATTTTCTCAACATTGGGGGTGCTCAAGCACCCACAGAGTCGGCTCCTATGGTGACAACGGGAGAGAGGTGGGGGAGTCCCGAATCGGGCTCCCGATTTTTTTCTGAATCAAATCAATTGGCCCAAAACGAAAATCCCCAAATCGATTTGAATCATGAATTGGCCGGCACTGCTTCATACCGACCTGCCCTGTGTGTGCAGTCTTGTACTGATAGCTCAGAAACACCAGTGGAAACTGGGCAGGGTCTCTGACCCGGCATATAGCGTCAAGCCCTAGATAAGCCCTGCTGTTCCATGGGTTTCCATGGTAACAAGCAGTCCATATGGATGAGAGGGTGGGGCTTCTGCAGGGCATTAAACTGTCAGTACCGAGGGCCTTCGCCAAGCTCCTCAAGGTTTTGTTTTTTTAACTTTTCCTTCTTAAGTTTTTACGGCCACTGCTGCCATTCCGGGTCAGCAGCACGTCCAAAGGTGAAAGGGTATACAGAAGATCCAGGTATACATAATGGGAGTCACCTCCTCCTTCTCATTGCCTCCCCCCAATCAATGATACTAAAAGGAACCAACACCCCCTCCCCCTAACCCTTGCAATAAAGTAATAAATTGTGGTGGAGGGGTTCCTCTCTCACTCACCGTTGCCTGTGAGCACCTAGTTTTTAAATCTGATCCTGTCTGAGACTAGTAGACTAGTACTTAGTCTAGTTACAAAGGAAATGATGGCAAAAAAAATAAAAATAAAAGGCTATATGGCCTAACCAGTGTTGCCAGATGGGTGGGTTTCCCACCCAATTGGGCTGGTTTTTAAGCCAGGATGCTGGAAATTTTCAAAGGCTGCGGGCTGCGGGAAATTGGGCTTCTTTTTCGTTGCAGCTGTGCAGGGTTTGGGCTCTTTTCCGGGGCTTCTATTGGTCCAATTTGGTCCAATAGAAGCTTTTCCGGGGTAGGGTTGACATCAGGGGCGGGGTTAATGACATCAGAGGTGACGTCAGGGGCGGGGCTAACGGCATCAGAGGTGACATCAGGGGCGGGGCGGTGATGTTGGAGGCGGGGTCGGTGATGTTGGAGGCGGGGTTTGACTATGGGTGGGTTTTGGGCGGGGAAAATTTTTCCCATCTGCCCCCACTGGGCCTAACCAGTTTACCTACCGAAACCAACAGCCTAATTCTACAACCCATTCACCCCCAGAGACCCTCTGTGCTTGGCCCATGCTTTCTTGAATTCAATTACTGTCCTGGTCTGCACATCAGAGGCTGTTCATGAATCCACCACCCTTTCAGTAAAGAACTATTTACTTCGATTACTCCTGTTTTGTTTTTAAGCTCTGAAATTTGCAGCAAGCATGTGGGACTTGAGTTCTAAAGCAAAAATGAGAAAAAAAAAATAGCGGCAATTAAATTTGGCTAGCCTGCTAGTTCAACCTACTTACAATCTCATTTTCAAAGGGAAATCCCATGTAGCATTTCCGGATGAAAATACTGCCACAGGAAACAGAGTTCCATGTAGATGCAAAAAGAGTTTGCAAAGGGTTATCAAAATGAAAGCCCTGCACTTCACATTCCCTCCCCCAGCCTCTCACTGGCTTGGAGAAGCCCCTTTGTCAGAGTGGATAAATTCTGTGGGTCCTTTTACAGCATTGGAAGGCCAATTCTCTGCAGGACTTTTCCCACTCTAACTAGAGAAAAGAAGCTTTGCAAACTTTTCATGCCTGATCTATATGAAATTGGTTTTTAATACCCAAGAGCACACTGAGGGTAGGTGATACTCACAGCTGTGATTTCCTGCTTCCTGGGATCGATCACTCGTACTTTCTTATCTTTTGAGGCCGTGCAGATGAGGCTGCCATTGCGATTCCAGCAGACATTGTAAATCATATCATAATGCATGTCATCCAGGTTTAGGAGGGCTTCCCCAGTTCCAACATTCCAGATGATAATTGAATTATCACACCCTAAGTACAAAAATAATTATTATAATTCTGAAACTACCCTGCTTAAGAGAGTTGTAGCCAAAGACTGGACCATTTAATCAAATAGACAGCATAGTAAGCCAAGAGAACGCATGGCACATCACTTCAGAGAAGTAGTTCAAGAGATCTACCCCAAAGACGGCCATTTTCTAGAAGCAACAAGGCTCCTCTGGACATGTGGTCAAGCATGTTTTACAACTTCTCAGTGATGCCTGGGTCACTACTCATCTCTTCAATCTCCGCTCTTCCCCCTCCCCCCACACTACTCATTTCTTCAACCTCTGCTCTCTCCCCCACCCCCCCAAAAAAAAAACAATGAAAGTTTACACACAGTTAAGGCTGATTGCTTTCTCACCAATACTACTTTACACTTGTAACAGTTTCAGAAGAGATCTGTATTTATTTTGCATGATTTGATAATACGCCTTAGGTCAAACTTCACAAAGTGTAGTACATAAGGGGAAAAAAACCCATAGAACACTGGAGAGTCCCCCTGGAGAGAAGCAGGCAGTTGTATCATCAATGGTCATCGACACGGATCAGATTTGGGAACTTCTACAGGACTGGATAAATCCCCAAGGCTACTCTCTTCACAGTTTTCTAAGACTTCTGATTATTTAATTTCACAGTTAACAGTGCACAGATTGAACAGACCTCTGGATTAGATAAGTGGAGACAAACAGAGGGGGAACCCCCCCCCCCTCAAAAAACAAACAAACAAACAAAAAACTTTTGGCACAGCTCAGATTAAAGAAAATACTTTAATTTAGAGACAAATTGAGTATTTAGCAAATCAAACAAAGAAATTATTTAAGATTTTTTTAACTTTCCAAACCACCATCAATATCACCAACTGATATGGTGAAGTGCTATATGAGAAAGATATTGGTGTTTTAATACATTAACATATGATATTAAGTTGTGTATATAATGTTTGTTATCATTTTAGGACTCTTAAGAAACGCAGATACAATTTTAGAATTAGTTCCGGTATCTGCAGGGTCTTTTATCTTTGAGTGCGACATCAGCTCACAGATTAGAGGATTTTTCTTCTTGCACTATATTTGCTCTGAACATTTATACTTCGAGGAGACTGAGCAGGTAAATGTTGCTTCATTTATCAGCACTGGGTTTTGATTCACAAGTGCACATGATTTCATAGCACGTTTCATGACGTATGCGCACACACACTTTTAATCTCTCATGGTGGTCTTTAATGTCATTCACGTTTGCACACATCATTAAGGGTTTTTATTTATTTATTTGTTGCTGTTGTATCCCACATTTTCCCACCTATTTACAGACTCAATGTGGCTAACAAGCACCAATCAAGAGTATGATATTAGGGGTCCTTTTACAAAGCAACAGTAAAACGTGGCCTGCGGTAGTGTGGGTGCATCTTTTCGGCATGAGCTGGGCCATTTTTACTGCGGCTGGGAAAAAGGCTATTTTTTTTTTTAATGGGCTGGGAAATGGGCCTGCGCTAATATTAAAACTAGTATGTGCCTATTTACGACCTGAGCCCTTACCATCACCCATTAACCTAGTGGTAAGGGCTCATGCACTACCCACATTTATTTTCTACCATGGGATTCAGTGCAGGCCAAACTCAGAATTACTGCTGGGCCCACGCGCTACCCCGGTGGTATTGCCAACTGGGCGTGCGCTACCTGCGCATTAGCCCCACGCCTTTGTAAAAGGGCGCCTTAGTCTTTTTAATTCTATCATCATTCTTTTTTCTACAACTGTAAATTTATTTTATATTGTAAATTAAGCATATTTGATTAATCTTTTAATAATGTAATCTTAAATAATGTAATCTCTTAAACTGTTTTTGCATGTTTTGGTTTAAGGTGACTCCTGATGAAGGCTGTTTAGCCGAAACACAGCCTGTGTTGCGTTCACTCGGCTAGGACTCGTTCATGCACAATAAAAGCCAAGTGCTTGACAAGACAGCGTCATCTTGATGCTTTTATCTTCGTCCACTCCTGTGACTGCTTTTCTTGCATCAAGAATCAAACATTCTAATGGAGTACATCTTCGCATATACTTTGATGCTAAACCATCAATTACATTCATAAAAGCAAAGGAGGCATATTCAATAATTGTCAGCGTAGCTGTATCAGAAATGGATTGCATTGCGCATGTAGAATGTTTGACTCCTGATGCAGTCATCCTTGCTGAAACACAGCTATGTCGAGTTTCATTCATCTACCAAACCTGAATCGTCCTCCATTTCATGCAATTTTATGAATAATAATGTGGTCAAATATCTACACCTCTTGGCCTCTGCCATATCCGTATTTGACCTCACGCCATTCCGGTTGTTAATCAGGCAGTTTCTAGAGTGAAACACATCAATGCAAAATCCAAAAGGGAAAATGTACTCAAGGTCTTTGATCAATTAGAGGATGATTTTCTTACTGTCCACATTATTGCAATCAGATCTCATGACATTACATTACATTACGTAGACATTTTGTTTGGTTTACAATAAAACGTAATTCAATATCCTGTTTTTTCAGGGACTGCAAATCTTGAAATAGGGGTGGCTCAAGGTGAGAAGTTCCGACCTTCACAGATAAGGGATAAATAAAAATACTATCCGTAAGGGACAGGAAGGAGTAATATCATGGGTTATATTTAACATGATATACTTCCTAGGAAATATCTGAATGGTAACAACTTTGCCTGGAGGCCTAACCAGTCTGATTGTCAGAATATCCCTCATATACATATGCGATTTACATACTATGGAAACCCCATGGAGGCAAATCTCTCATACGTGAAACCCAGGTCAGTTAAGTATTTGTTACATTGTGTATAATTATTTGGAAGCCCAGGCCTTTGGGGTTCTCTCTGCCACTGGACAGCTGAGCTCCAGTACCAGACAGAACCTAGGGGGTCTCTGAACCCCAAAACAAAACAATTGTTAGGTAAAGGATTTTTATCCTACCAAATCCCTGATCAATCAGGTTCAAAGCAGGTATCACCATCAATCTACAATCTTAAATGAAATAACATATATAAAAAAACAAATCAGCGTATTCATACTTGATCAAAACTGTATTTACAGCATCTCTAAGCTCCATACAAGTTGAAATTAATTGAATGATCAAAGGTAAAGTATTCCAAATACTAATTGTGCCTTAACCAAAAGCCTGTGAAAGAATCCATAGGACTGTTAGATCACGAAGAAGCAACAGGGGCAATCAGAAAGGACCAGGCCACAGTGGACAGATTTAATGAATTCTTTGCTTCGGTCTTTACAGAAGATGATGTAAGAGATCTACCTGTACCAGAAATGGTTTTCAAGGGTGATGTGGAGGAACTGAAAGAAATCTTGGGGAATCTGGAACACGTACTGAGCCAAATCGACAAGGTAAAAAAAAGAGTGATAATTCACCTGGACCAGATGGTATACACCCCAGGGTACTGAAAGAACTCAAACATGAATTGCTGATCTGCAGTTCATGATCTGTAACCTGTCATTAAAAATCGCCTGTAGTGCCTGAAGATTGGAGGGTGGCCAATGTAACATAGTAACATAGTAGATGACGGCAGAAAAAGACCTGCACGGTCCATCCAGTCTGCCCAACAAGACAACTCATGTGTGCTACTTTTGTGTATACCCTACTTTGATTTGTACCTGTGCTCTTCAGGGTACAGACCGTATAAGTCTGCCCAGCACTAGCCCCGCCTCCCAACCACCGGCTCTGGCATAGACCGTATAAGTCTGCCCAGCACTATCCCCGCCTCCCACCACTGGCTCTGGCACAGACCGTATAAGTCTGCCCTGCACTATCCCCGCCTCCCAACCTCCAGCCCCGCCTCCCACTACCGGCTCTGCTATCTAATCTCGGTTAATCTCGATTTTTTTCAAAGGGTGATCCAGGAAATTACAGACCAGTAAGCCTGACTTCAGTGCTGGGCAAAATAGTGGAAACTATTATAAAGAATAAAATTACGAAACACACAGACAAACATGGTTTAATGGGTCAGTCAGTATGGTTTCAACCAAAAGAAGTTTTGCCTCGCCAATTTGGTTCATTTCTTTGAAGGCGTGAATAAACATGTGGCTAAAGGTGAGCTGGATGAGGATCTAGATTTTCAGAAAGCTTTTGACAAAGCTCCTCACGAGAGACTCCCGAGAAAATTAAAAAGTCATGGGGTAGAGGCAATGTCCTTTTGTGGATTAGGAACTGGTTCTATTTAACATATTTGCAAATTATCTGGAAATTGGAACGAGTGAGGTGATTCAATAGTTTTGTGCCATCTGCAAATTTTAAAGTTGTCAAAACATATGCAGATTGTGAAAAATTGCAGAAAAAGACCTTAGGAAACTGGAACTGAGCATCCAAAATGACAGATGAAATTTAATGTGGACAAATGCAAGTGATTTACATTGGGAAGAACAATCCAAAATCATAGTTACCCGATGTTAGGGTCCACCTTAGGAGTCAGCGCTCAAGAAAAAGATCTAGATATCATTGTACACAATACGCTGAAATCTTCTGCCCAAAGTATGGCGGCAGCAGCAGCCAAACAAAGGAAACGGGATGCTAGGAATTATTAGGAAAGGGATGCAACGTAAGACCAAGAATGCCTCTGTATCGCTCCATGATGCGTTCAATTCTGGTCACTATATCTCAAAAAACAAACAAAAAAAAGATATAGCAGAATTAGAAAAGGTTCAAAGAAGAGCGACCAAAATGATAAAGGGGGTGGAACTCCTCTCGTATGAGGAAAGGCTAAAGAGGTTAGGGCTCTTTTGCTTGGAAAAGAGACTGCTTGGGGGGGGGGGGGGGGGGATATGATTGAGGTATAAAAAATCATGAGTGGTGTAAACAGGTAGAAGTGAATCGATTTTTCACTCTTTCAAAAATCGAAAGACCAGGGTACACTCAATGAAAATTACATGGAAATGCTTTTAAAACAAACAGGGGGAAATATTTTTTCACTCAAAGAATAGTTGAGCTCTGGAACTCTTTGCTGGAGGTTGTTGTAACAGCGGTTAGCGAATCTGGGTTTAAAATAGGTTTGGACAAGTTCTTGGAGGAAGTGTCCATAGTCTGTTATTGAGATGAAAATGGGGGAAGCCACTGCTTGCCCCGGAACAGGTAACTTCCTGTTCCGGGGCAGAGAGAGCAGGGAACCAGCGGAGCCAATGCAGCTCCCAGCGATGTGCACTCGGGGCGCATCACCCCTCGCCGCTTCCCTATGCAAGTATGAATGCGCTCCGGGGGGGGGGGGGTGCAGTGGCGACCCGCTCCGGGTGTCAGCCGCCCTCGCTACGGCACTGCTGCTGGAAGCAGGATACTAGGCTAGATGCACCATTGGTCTGACCCAGTATGGCTATTCTTATGTTCTTTCGTGAGCAGATTTAAAAACTTTAATCCCTTCGCTGATAGGAAATGCAAAATTAAACGTTTACTATTTAAGCCACTTAAAAGTTGAAACATAAAAGAAAAACCCTTAGGTGCATCACCATTCAAAGTTTTAAAAAAACAAAGCTTAAAGGGTCTCACCAGGAAGCTAAAGAAGACTCACAAAGGGATGATATAATCAAAACTTGCTTTCTTAAATATCAGTCTAGCATCAGTGGTCTCCAGGATAGAGCATCAATTTGCGGCCTTCAATATATCCCGTCTGTATGACAACTATCAACGCAGCTTACAGATATGTTGCAAGTTAACTCATTTAAAACATCAACCAACAAAGGGGTTGGGGAAGAATATGGAAGTACTTGGTTGAAGAGATGAGAAGCCTTGTTTCTTATAGCCTCCCGTCTTGCAATTCTCTATGGCCCTATGAACATTTAGGAAGATGAGGTCTGGGTGGGGGTATCGTAAAGTTTATATAAATGATACAGAAAAAAATTCAGTAGAAAGACTGTATCCGGTTGGTTGTTAGCTGTGATAAAGATTTGACTAAAACATCAAATCAACTATGTAGCTGAACAAAGCATGACCTCAAGCAGTGCAGTTTTAACTCGCCTTCCCCAGTCCCTTTCTTACATATACGTTAAAAAAAAAAGCAGAACAAGCAACACTAATTCTTGTGTAAGCCCAATCATACAAATAAAAGACTGCTCAAATTGCATTTGAATTTCTGAAATGTCCTCAACAAATGGACATGCAAATCTCTCTCATGTTTATTCATTAGGGACATCCTGAAAACCTGAAAGATGATGCAGAAGAGATCCAGATGACAAGTTTGAGCATCACTTGCATCTAATGACTGAAGAGAAGCAGGGCAGTGATCCTACAGTTACGTATAATGTTAAGTAATGAGATGGATTTCCCTCCCCTTCTTCTCCCATGGGCTCATAAACAGAACATTTAACGGTTTCCAAAACTCAAGCAAATCTTGGTTGATGTTGATGAAATGTGAAAACCATAACGACAAGGCGTTCTCTTAGTGAACAATATTACGATGCCATAATGCTTTTTAAAAGGAACACCCCCTCCCCCCCAGAAGTGGGAGTTCATGAGGTTCCTCTCTGGAATCCAAAGCTCGAACTTTATGGCCGCACCAATTTTGGTGCTCCTTTAAAAAGGAAGGTGCCAATGTTGCTCCACAGTCAGGGGGACAAGCTGATCCAGTGCTGCCTTTGCCCCACTGCATGCGGGGAGATGTAGTCCTTTTCTTATAGAACTTAAGGAAAGCAACACTACATCTCCTTGTACGCGATGGGGCAAAATCAGTACTAGCTCAGCCTGATCCTCTGGACATGGAACTCTTTTACCACCTTATTTAAAGGGTCTCGCCTTGCTAAGACTCCATATAAAAACCTGGAAACTAATTGCCCCTCCAGGACAGTGGCGTAGCCAAAGGTGGGCCGGGGCCCACCCATCAGTAGCACATGTTTAGCAGTAGCTGGTGGGGATCCCAAGCGCCGCCAGCTGAAGACTTTCCCCCTGATGGTAACGAAAACGCTACGCTCCATGATACTGGCACCTGCACATGATCAAGACTGCCAAGGTGGAAAGAAGTGTTTTCCCGCCAGCTGAGATATTTTTTTCATGGTGGTGGGGGGGGGGGGAGGGAGAACATGGTACCCCCACCCACTTCTTGCCCAGGCCCACCCAAAATCTGTTGTCTGGCTACGCCCCTGCGAAAAACTCTCTCACATTGAATTGGGCATTGCTACCTAAAGGAACAAGTTTGGGTCAAAACCACAGATGCCAACATTTCAAAAACATTGAGGTGCCAAACACAATACAAAATTACCACTCCCTGAACACAATGAATGAACTTGCTCAATACTAGGGGTGTTTAGCACCCACTGATGCCCAAGGACAAAATCCACATCTCCTTTCTTCTTGCAGACTTTGCCCCAACTTTAAAAGTGAAAACATGTACATACTTTTGTATTTCAAACTTGCCACAGGTAGGCAAGCGCTCACAACCACTTACACCTGCATACCTGCACTGAGCAGCACATTGCGGGCTGTTGGATGCCACGTCACGATGCCAACTCTCTTTGAGTGCCCCTCTAAGACCACCACGGGTTCTGTTAGAGAGTGGGCGAGCCCATTATCAGGGATTTGCCAGACCTGCATCAGAGGGGAAAACAAGGATTGTCATCAGCAGGAGAGCCAGGTTTCATAAAACCGCATGGTGAAGACAACCAAGGATGTTTTATCATTCCCATTTTAATTCCCTTATTTGTCCTGTTTGTCTGTCTTGATAGATTATAAACTCTGTTGAGCAGGGACTGTCTTTTACATGTTCAGTGTACAGCATTGCGTATGTCTAGTAGCGCTATAGAAATGATTAGTAGTAGTCTTTGGCATTCCGCACGGAATCTTGCTACTCTTTGGGATTCCGCACGGAATCTTGCTACTCTTTGGGATTCCGCACGGAATCTTGCTACTCTTTGTCCTTATCCCTTATTTATGCTGTTTGTCCATCTTGATTAGATTGTAAGCTCTGTCGAGCAGGGACTCTCTTAGATGTTCAGTGTACAGCACTACATACTACTTATTTCTATAGCGCTACTAGATGTAAGTAGTAGGTTTTGTTTTTCTTCTTAAATTCCTAGTACTTTGGAAGGCAATGGTAAAGAGAGACTTTTGAGAGATGTGGCTCATGCTCACAATTTTGTTGCAAAAAAAAAAAAAAAAAAATCAGAAAACAGACAGGTTGTTCCTATCCAGCAATAGTTACGGTCACCTAATGGTTCAGAGGTTCTCATGTCTGTGATCCAAATACTAACTACTGACACATTAACAACTCCAGTCTATTTAACAAAAAAATATATATATATATTTTTTTTACACAGTAAGCACTTGCTAATTGGAATACACTAATCACTTACATTTAGCAAAGGCATGTATCGAAAAAACTTTGAAGACTAAGTTTAAGGTCAGAGACAAAGTTGGGGCTCATTTTAAAGCACTTAGCCTTACAAAAGTTACATAAGTCTAAGTGCTCTGAAAATATGTCTCAAAAACTGCCCTAAGTTGTAAACGCTCAATGTAGCCAGTAGATGGCAGCACAGCTATTACAGTCTAGCTTTAATTTTTGTTCTTTGAAACATTTAGCATAGTGCTCAGTCTGTCTCAGAATACCCAACACATTTGCTATCGTGGGTTTGCCAAAACCCTACAGATGGTACTGGGTTTTGTTGTTACTTTCCCTCTCTCAAAAGTGTCAGATTACATACATATGCGAAAAGGCATTTTGGTAAGTTAACATTTTGGTGGTTTCAGCATCACTTCCCAAACCTGCTTCCTAGCTGCTAACATTGGCTAACCCCCTCCTCTCCCCCCTCCAACCCACACACATATTCCTCTAAACCTCCTCATGCCAATTTCTTCCGTGGAAAGTGGTTTGGGCCTCCATGTGCTAGTCAAAACACGTATTAAGTTAGTCCAATTAAAGAAGTAATCACCTTATTTTCCTTTGTTGTTGTTGTTTCTATTTATTAACCTTTAAAGTGGGCAAACATAGCCATCACACTGTTTACCTGTCTCCTCCAACCTTCCCTTCACTGTTACCATTTAAAAATTTCCCAGTGTGGGGGCCAGTGGTGTAACTATGTGGCCGAGACCAGCGCTGGACAAATGCTTCAGCTGGCAAGGGTTGGGGACCCCCGCCAGCCAAGGTATGTGAGGCAGAGGTGGCGGCAGGGGGGGGGTGCAGCAGGGAGACAGGCCAAAGTGTGCCCTCCCCACACACACACACATCGAGGTTCTGGGTGGGGGGGGGGCTTTTGTTTAGTCTGGGGGATGGGTGGACAGTGAAAAATAAAACAGGTTTACTTTTCTTTTATAAATGCCTTTCAAAAGTAGAAATCAATGTTGAGATGCTGGGTTATATCAACACTATTAATGACATGACTGATGGTCTAGCTCTTTTCATATATTGTATTAGGTTATTGCTTGGTGGGAGGTTATGCCAATCTTTTTGCACCATGATGCTGTGATGACTGCCACTGATATTGTTGGAGTGTTGTAATAAATGATTTCTCTATTAAAAAAAAAAATTCCCAGTGTGGTCTTTTAAAATCAGCATTCTTTTATCTCTTTTCCGTGTCCTTGTTGTAGGCACAAAGCAGGTGAAAATCAGATTTTTTTTTTTTAAGGTGACTGAATTATGAACATATACAAAAGATAGAAGCCTCTTTTCTGCAAGTCCAATCAGGTGTACAATATATTCAAGCCTAATACATTTTGCTTTTTAACATCAAAATGCCAGTGCTCCTAAGTGGTTCTCCTGTGCCACTTCCTCATTCCTACACATTCCGGATAACAACCACGTTTCCAAGCCCTTCCTGCAAAGCTCAGGATACCCTTAGACCTCTCTACATCCCCATCATACCTCCTTAACCCACTGTTCACATTAATGTTCTAAGTGCTTTCTGATTTGTCTATATGACATTTCTTGGAATTTTGCCCGAGCGTTCTTCTGGATGGAATTTGCAGACTGAATCTCCAATGTTGAACCGGCCAATGAATTCCGCAAGACAAAGAATGCTAGCGACTCAGCACATTTCTGAAAAATGGCTTCCTGCCATGATATCAGGTTGACTCAACTCAGCATAAGCCACACCTGAACTAATGCTTACAATGATCAAGGGCTTCAAGCCCAGCCAACACCAGTGAAATGTGAACGTCAGCAAAAGACCATCTTAAAACTCCTGGACAATTTTAAACAGGTCCACCAGGTGTTTGCTTAAAAACCTTGAAAAAAAGGGTCAGAAGGACATTTCTATAACCCAGTTTAGGCATTTGCTACTATCCACATTACTGCCTTCCAGAAGCGGGATAAACAGAGGATGAGACTGTCCACCTCAATTCAGTCCCATGTTTTCTATGTTTGAATGAACAGAGATTTTATTTATTTGTTGCATTTGTATCCCACATTTTCCCAGGCTCAATGTGGCTTACAATACATCATGAATAGTGGAAACATTAGAAAATATACATTTAGCATTACAGAAGGAACATGGGTTATAAGATAATGGTAAAACACATTTTTTTTTAATTTTATTTATTCATTTTACAAAATATATCAAGATATATAACCTTGAGCAGAAAAGTAAATATTTCAGGATATCTATACATACAAGAACATAAAAGAAAAAATAATAATATGAAATATATTACTCAAGTCCACCAAAAAGAGAATCCAAGATGCAATACATGGAGGTAACTAGAAGAAAATTGTTTAACAACATCAAATAATACCTAGAACTAACAGAAAAAACTTATTTCACTCCTATTGTATTCTTAGAGGCTAAGAAGGATGTTAATTGTGAGGGTTCTGTGAATACATACTTCATCAAATTATATCGAATCGCACATTTACATGGGAACCGCAGATAAAATACGGCTCCCAATTGAAGAACTGCTGATTTTAACAAAAGAAATTGTTTTCAATGGTAAAACATATTAGTAGTTTAACAAGCAAATATTATAAGGCAGTTCTGGATATTTGTATAGGAGTTCACATTTGTTGATCTTTGTGGTATGCCCTGTCAAAGAGATGGGTCTTCAGTAGTTTTGCGGAAGTTGGTTAGTTCATAGAGCGTTTTTAAATTGCGCGGCAGCGCGTTCCAGAATTGTGTGCTCAGGTAGGAAAAGGTTGATGCATGCGTTAGTTTGTATTTTAGACCTTTACAGTTGGGGAAGTGAAGATTGAAGAATGTGCGGGATGATTTGTTTTAGCATTCCTGGGTGGTAGGTCTATCAGGTCCGACATGTAGGCTGGGGCGTCTCAGTGAATGATTTTGTGAACTAGGGTGCATATTTTGAACGTGATGCAGTCTTTGAGATAACATCTGTAATGAGAATTTCTGTAGCTCATCTATCCAAAGCAGTTATCAATGTCACTTTTCCTTCTCCAATCAAAAACGTTCCAGCATTCAGAGCCTAATCCTACAACTTCACCCTAGGAAAAGCAAACAAGAAATCTAAGAGCTATTTAATGTATATATCATAGCCGATATATTTATATAAGTCATTGTATTATCTAATTGCTGTAGGCTGGTTTGAGTTGTTCATTTTGAAAAAGGAAGTGTATAACTTAACTGAAATGTTACACTAACACCAGGCAGTATAATGACTGCAATTAGGGATATTACAAAACACATGGCAAGTAACAAGGCATCTGTTTCTTACGCCATCCTGAGTTACTTTCCCTTAAATAAAAAGCAATAAAATTGGATAGGGAGAAGCCATTACCACTACAGGTTCATTTAACTTTCCGGAAATCACTGAAGACCATGTTATACAGAAGTGCCTACCCTGCGGACTCCCCCAGTGACTCCACTGCTGGAAGCACACTGATCTAGAGACATTTGGACATATCCCTCTTCCCTCAAAATTTGCCCTCTCCTTCCGTCCATTCCTACTCTTCCCCAGGTTTTCTGCTGTATTAGCTTCATTTTACTGCATTGGCGCCTGCCTCTGTGGTGCATTGTAAGCTACATTGAGCCTGACACTGTTGGGAAGTTGTGGGGTACAAATGAGATAATAAATAAATAAATCCAGTCTGCCCATCCTCTGTAACCCCCAATTCTACCTGTTCCTAAGCGATCCCACATGCTTATCCCATGCCTTTTTAAATTCTGGAACAGTCCTAGACTCCACCACCTCCACCGGGAGGTCATTCCACGCCTCCACCACCCTTTCTGTGAAACAATACTTCCTTAGGTTACTCCTAAGCCTATTCCCATTATGACATCACAATATGAGCTCTGGTTACCAGAGACTGAAACTCTTCACGCTAAGGGGGGAAAGTAAGCCAAGAATGGGACAATTGAGCCATTGTGACATCACTGATGAGGTTGGCTCTTAGGCATTGGTGGAACAGAAACATAGAAACATGACGGCAGATAAAGGCCATGTGACCCATACAGTCTGCCCATCCTCTGTAACCCCCAATTCTACCTGTTTCTTAGCGATCCCACATGCTTATCCCATGCCTTTTTAAATTCTAGAACAGTCCTCGACTCCACCACCTCCATCGGGAGGCCATTCCATGCCTCCACCACCCTTTCTGTGAATTAATACTTCCTTAGGTTACTCCTAAGCCTATTCCCTCTTAACTTTGTCGTATGCCCCCTCATTCCAGAGCTCTCCTTCATTTGAAAAAGGCTCTCTTCCTGTACATAAATACCCTTGGGATATTTAAACGTTTCTATTTTTGGGAAACGTTAGTTCAGTTGACAGCCCAAATCCTCCAACGGATCATTTCAGCTCTTTCAAGAGGTCTAGGCCCATTTTATAATTTTATTTTCAACTGCGGCATGTGGTGCCGACATACTCCAGTTACAAACAGTGCAAGAGCATAAGGAAAGCTGGGCAGAAATGCCGGATGAATACAAGTTTACCCCACTCTGAAGCAGCTAGACATGTGCATGAAGTGTGTGCAGGCTATGCTCCTTGGGGCCAGCGAGATCCAGGGGTGAGCAAAGCATGATAGGAAGGATAGAAGTATCATTTTTAAGGTGGGTAAGTGGGTTTTCTGTTTTTCTAAATTTTCTTAGCGATTATATGTGTTGGGGATTTAGGATCTTCTATTCCTGGACCCTCAGAAGATGGTCGGTTGCGTGGCCTGAGGTTGCTTATTGATTGCAGTGTGGGGAGGGGTGGAGTACAGGTTTCCAACTCTGGGGAAGCTCAGGTGCATGGAAGGGAGGGAGTTTAGCAACAATTTATTCAGATAGGATTACTTGCATCCAGGTTCTTTGAGACTTTTTGCCATATTGTGACATGTTGGGGATTGGGGTTCAAGGCCCTAGGCCACGGTCTCCCAACCTTTTTCGTGTAAATGGCCTCAAAGACAAGAGAAAGCTCCAGGGGGCGGATTTGGTTTTTCATTTCCATAATTTTTTTTTTTTTGGGGGGGGGGGGGGGGGGGGGGTTAATATTCATGTAAATAATGGGACTATAAAACATGGCAATTTTTATTGGCTAATTTACTTTTGTTTATTGCTGTATTTGTAAATTACTATATTTCCATATATTTATGTTTAATGCATGAATGTAAAATTGAAACTTATAAATAAAGAATAAAAAAAAATAAAACATGGCAATTTTTAGCTCAGATAGAGGATTTGAGGCTGTGATAGTTAAAACTGAGGTTCCACGTATACTAATGGCCATACTCTGGATCTTATTTTTGCTGGGCCTGAATTAGGTCTTCAGGTCTTAGGAGCAAGACCGTTGTGTTGGAAGGGTCACTTTGTGGTTCCATTTTTGGTGATGGTACTGCAAGGGATAGGGTGTGAGATGGGGTGGGATTGGCCTTAGAGATTATGCTTCTGTGGATTTAGATTTTCTAGATCCTCTCTGGGGCTTCCCCCCCACCCACCCGACTCCTTCTGGGAGCTATCCCTGGAGGACCAGGTGGAAGTATGGAAGTATGGAAGTAACATTGAAAGAGGTGGTGGACCGCGTGGTTCCATTTCAGCTGATGTGCTCTGAAGGGAATTTAAGAAGAACTCATGGTATCATTCAGGCTTGTTGCTGCTTAAGCGGCAGCTTAGACAGGTGGAGCAGAAACGGAGGAGATTGCGCTTCCAATGGTTCAGGCCCTGAGGAAGCTACAGCAGGTTTTACCAGAGTCAGATAAGAGGCCAAAATGATTTATTTTAATTATTTGGTCAAAAATGTGCCAAATTCTGCACGCAAGGTTTTGCATGTCTTGAAGGGTTTAAGATCAGGTGGAATGGGGGGGTGTTATTCAGCCTCAGCCACAGGTGAAGTGTCAGCCGATTCATTTTTGAAGAAAGTTACTTCCTTGCATTTAGGTTTCGAACAGAGTGGCATATTGCAGGTTGGACTAGGTGATCCTTTACGGGTTTGGGGGTCATTGGAGGGTGTTAGAGAGCGGCATGAGCTTAGAACACCATTCTGGGACGAGTTTGTCTGTGCGATTCAAGGATTGAGGGTGGGGAGGTCCTTGGACCTGGTCCCCTTGTTGTGGGTTATGCAACAGTGACATGGTTTGATGCCTATGATGTACGACTTGATGTGCAAGAGTTTGGAGGGGTTGTCCCTTCTCCTTAGAAGAAAGCTGTGGTGTGCCCAGTCCTTAGGGCGCAGGGTATGGATGTGGCCAATTATTGGCCTATTTCAAATTTGGATATGTTAGCAAGATTGTGGAGAAAGTGGTCCTGCGGCAACTGCTGGACTTGTGGATGGGTTTGAAGCACTGAGCCCTTTTTAGAGTGGGTCAAGAGACAGATACACTGTTGGACCTATTATTGAGCAATGTTAGGGCACAATTGGATAGGAGTTAAGTGGCCCTGGCAGTATCTTTGGACTTAACAGCAGCCTTTAAAGTTCTGGATTATCAATTGCTTTTGGAACAGTTGCTTACATTGCATTTGAGTGGCCAAATTCGGGGTTGGTTCTCTTCATTCCTTTAGAGTGGATCGTTTTTTGTGCAGAGTGGGGGGGGGGGGGGTGCTTCCGTAAACTGCCCTGCCCCCCTTATTGTTTAATCTATTTTTGGCT
The DNA here is from genome assembly GCF_901765095.1 of Microcaecilia unicolor. Classification (NCBI taxonomy): domain Eukaryota; kingdom Metazoa; phylum Chordata; class Amphibia; order Gymnophiona; family Siphonopidae; genus Microcaecilia; species Microcaecilia unicolor. The sequence continues at coordinate 29,359,159 of NC_044041.1, read as the reverse complement.
CCCTGAGTGCAGGTGGTTCAGCGATTCCTCGTGGAAATGTATGTGTATGCGGATGACTTTGTTGGTGGGGTTTTGTTCTTTTGCTACTCCAGATCACACTCCACTGCAAGATTGTTTACTTGCGACTGGGGATTGGATGACTCTCAATAGATTCTGAATGTAGGCAAGACTACAAAAGCTTGTTGGATGTTAGAGAATCTGCCCTGTCCCAACATGCTGCCGCTATTTTTTAGAGGGTAAGGTGCAGTTAGCCGATTCCTTTTGGTATCTGGGGGTATGGATCGATTCTGGGTTGCAATTTGAGCAGCAGGTTACATACAGGGATATTTTCAAAGCACTTAGCCTTCCAAAGTTCCATAGAAACCTATGGAACTTTGGAAGGCTAAGTGCTTTGAAAATATGCCTGATAGTAACATAGTAGATGACGGCAGAAAAAGACCTGCATGGTCCATCCAGTCTGCCCAACAAGATAAACTCATATGTGTATACCTTACCTTGATTTGTACCTGCCTTTTTCAGGGCACAGACCGTACAAGTCTGCCCAGCAGTATTTCCCGCCTCCCATCACCGGCTCTGGCACAGACCGTATAAGTCTGCCCTCCACTATCCTCGCCTCCCAACCACCAACCTCTCTGCCCCCACCTGCTCCACCACCCACGTTCTGAATTTTCCACTTTGAGGTTACTGCAGACGGTTTTTGTCTATTTTGATCAGCCAATGCTCCGTATTTTTTTGCATTTGTTATTGAGTGGTTTTTATGGGTATACATCATGCTTTTACATACAGTACAGCACACTGGAATTAGGCTGTTGGGAAGTTTGACCATGAGAGATCATTTGACCCCTCTATGTTAGATATCATCTTGTGTGGCACACTGCTTCGATAGTCCAAGCACTGCGTGTATTACCCAGCCTCTGAGTCTTCTGCCCTAAGAATGCACAGATCTCATTCAAGTAGGAATTCACTTTTCATATGCATACTTTACACACCCATATGTGGTTGTGCCATTTTACGTGAAACTGTTCATACTCCCATCCAAGCAGTCATCACAACTGTTCAGGCAACTCCAGATTCGGTGAGCCATGACACACAGATAACCCATAACTGTGGTCTTCAGGGAATGCCACCTGAAGAGATTTCATGGCTTACCTCCCATACCACCAATAGCCTCCCAGTCCCACACCATCTTCTACCCACTTTGGAGGATGACAATATCAACCTGCTTTCACCACCCTTCAAAACTCCCAGCCACCCAAGGATGACTATCAGTACTGACCCCAAGAGGGCAAAGCCCCAGCAGCAGCACAAACCAGATCTTGAAGACTTCTACCAACTTACCATGACAGTACAGTCCTCAGAACCACTGGCAATAACTTGGTCATTGTGCGGACACCAGTCTATGTCCAGCACTGGCCCCGTGTGCCCACAAACCGTTGGGTAGGACTTGTCAATTCTTCCCGACTTGGAAAAAAAAAACACAAAAGAATTAAATGACAACCTGCAAAGCCCAAATAAAAATAACACTTAAAACAACCTAAAAATTGGACCACCACAGTATTTTGATGGGCATCATAAAAGTAAATATCTAAATAAAATTAAGCCACAACTGGGACAATATTCAAAGCCATTTAAAGACAGGGATGGCCCTGAGGTATCTAACATCCCTGATTAGGGTTACCATATGTCCGGATTTACCTGGACATGTCCTCTTTTTGAGGACATGTCCGGGCAACCGGGCGGGTTTTGCTAATCTGCCCGTTTGTCCGGATTTCTGGCTCTTTCCTGCCCCGAAGAGGTCACTAGACCACCAGGGCAGTAGTAAGGTGTGGGGGGGGGGGTGACGGGGTGTGTGACAGGGGGAAGGGAAATGTGACAGGGGGCAGAGCGAGGGCGTGAAAGGGGGCGGGTGGAGCGTAAAAGGGGGCAGGGCATGTGCCCTCCTTTTTGAGGGACAAAATATGGTAACCCTATCCCTGATGAACTTCAGCCATACATCCCCTCTTAAGGGGCCACTCAAAGTCCTTCCTCTCCCCTTTTCTAGTCCTCCCCACCCCATATGTCCAGTATTGCCACCACCCTTGACCAGGCCAGTCCTTAAGCAAAGTGAGGGCGGCAGGCTTGGGGCCTTAAGCAGATGACACACTCTCAAGGCCTGGAGCATCTGGCCCCCTCCAAAAAGGAAATTTGAAGAAGCAGGGTGAAGTAGGCCTCGAGTGTACACATCTGCTGAAGGCTGTTCTCCTTTTAAGTTAGAACTGCTGATCACCAACCACACCAGTACCAACTCCGGATTTATGCCACTCTGGTCTGTTCAGTGGCAGGGCCAGCTTTGCACTGAAGCCAGTGACTACCTTGGCTGGATACTGATCTTTATTTTTTAGGATATATATTGTGACTAATGGCAAATTAATGATTACTGCTAAAAATAAAATAAGCAAGCCCACTACAGTAACTTATGATAAAACATTTTTCTTCCTGTAGGTTTTTTTTTTTTTTTTTTTTTTTTGCTAATTCAGACTAGAATCTTGTGGGTTGTGGAAGGCAAGTACCAACATCAATGATGCAAGATTTTATTATAGTCAATGTATAATTTTGCTGATATGTCACAGGACAAACTCAGTTTCTTGTTTTGAAAAAGTGAAAAACGCCAAGGTGACCTTTTGGTGCCTTATATTTTTATGTCCATATTGTTGTGGAATGCCCTCCCGCGGGAGGTGGTGGAGATGAAAACGGTAACAGAATTCAAACATGCGTGGGATAAACATAAAGGAATCCTGTGCACAAGGAAGGGATCCTCAGGAGCTTAGCCTAGAATGGGTGGCAGAGCCGGTGGTTGGGAGGCAGGGATAGTGCTGGGCAGACTTATACGGTCTATGCCAGAGCCGGTGGTTGGGAGGCAGGGATAGTGCTGGGCAGACTTATACGGTCTGTGCCAGAGCCGGTGGTGGGTGGCAGGGATAGTGCTGGGCAGACTTATACGGTCTGTGCTGGGGCTGGTGGTTGGGCGGCGGGGATAGTGCTGGGCAGACTTATACGGTCTGTGCCAGAGCTGGTGGTGGGAGGCAGGGATAGTGCTGGGCAGACTTATACGGTCTGTGCCAGAGCTGGTGGTTGGGAGGCGGGGATAGGGCTGGCCAGACTTATACGGTCTGTGCCCTGAAGAGGACAGTACAAATAAAAAAGTAGCACATATGAATTTATCTTCTTGGGCAGACTGGATGGACCGTGCAGGTCTTTTTCTGCCGTCATCTACTATGTTACTATGTTTCTAGGGAATTTATGTGCTAATACCTGCTCTTTACCATGCACAAATTTTAAGGTTATTTTAAGAGTATATTTTAATAATAGATGTGCATAAATAAAAATGCCTCTGCAACCCCACCCCTGCAGATGCCTCTACCTAGTTTGGCCGAAGGCAGAAGTTGCACATGTACCGGTTAAATGCTCACAACTCTATATGCATAAAAGATGCCCAATTTTATAAACATCTTTTCCCAAACATTAAGCACTGCTTCATGTACAGAAAGGTCGTTATCTTTGTTATGACGATGTTTTTTGCTGCAGACACTGGAACTTCCTCTGCCGCGGCCCACCCCCTTTTTATTTATTTTTATTTGTATCCCACATTTTCCCACCTATTTGCAGGCTCAATGTGGCTTGCATAGTACCGCAAAGGCGTTCGCCAATTCCGGTATGAACAAATACAGTAATGCTGTGGTAGAATAAGGTTCGTGTGTACAGACGCATTAGGGAATCGTAGAGAGGAAGAGTCTCTCTATAGTCGATGACCTAATGCATGTGACAATCCAACTTATTACTCAGGAACCTTCATGCAATACCATAATGTATTCCTCTATACCATGCATGCATGCACATGGTGTGTGTGTGTATATATATATATATATATATATATATATATATATACCATGATCTATTCCATATATATTATGTTCCATGTATGTTACCATGTCTATATGCACCTTAACGCATTACCACTTGTAATTCTGTTACCCGGAAATGGCAACCGCCATTACGGCCAATGTAAGCCACATTGAGCCTGCAAATTGGTGGGAAAATGTGGGATACAAATGCTACAAATAATAATAATTATATGTCCATTACGAGCTTTGGTTTCGTTGTGTTGTAGGGTACAGGCATTTAAGTTGGGTCGGTAGGGTATGCCTTTTTGAACAGGTTAGTTTTTAATGATTTCTGGAAGTTTAGGTGATCATAAGTTGTTTTCACGGCTTTTGGCAACGCGTTCCATAGTTGTGTGCTTATGTAGCAAAAGCTGATGGTTTGATGTCACTTCCACAAACTCGGGCCACAGCAATGGTCCTCCTTGCCGGGGGCCCAGATCACTCTGTCTGCCCCCGGTGTTTGGGAACTCACAATTCTTAAGAAGGGCACCCTGCCACAATAGCCCCGACAAAAAACAGCCTTGTAACAAAATAGCCCTTGACAAATCGGTCCTTGATAAAATGGCCCCGCCCACAAAATAACCTTTGACATAATAGCCCCCTAGAAAAAAAAAAATCACAAAAAAATAGATGATAAACTACAAGTGAAATTTTCACCGATAAAGGCTCCTACCAGCATTGCATTGTATAACGCACATATAAATAAACAAAATAGTCTGACGTCGGTGCCGGGCAAGATGGTGGAGGCTATTATTAAGAATAAAATTGCAGAGCATATACAAAAACATGGACTGATGAGACAAAGTCAGCACGGATTTAGTGAAGGGAAGTCTTGCCTCACCAATCTAATGCATTTTTTTGAGTGGGTAAGCAAACATGTGGACAATGGGGAGCCGGTTGATATTGTATATCTGGATTTTCAGAAGGCGTTTGACAAAGTGCCGCACGAAAGACTCCTGAAGAAATTGCAGAGTCATGGAATCGGAGGTAGGGTATTATTATGGATTAAGAACTGGTTGAAAGATAGGAAGCAGAGAGTAGGTTTGCTTGGCCAGTATTCTCAGTGGAGGAGGGTAGTTAGTGGGGTCCCGCAGGGGTCTGTGCTGGGTCCGTTGCTTTTTAATGTATTTATAAATGACCTAGAGATGGGAATAACTAGTGAGGTAATTAAATTCGCCGATGACACAAAATTATTCAGGGTCGTCAAGTCGCAGGAGGAATGTGAACGATTACAGGAGGACCTTGCGAGACTGGGAGATTGGGCGTGCAAGTGGCAGATGAAGTTCAATGTTGACAAGTGCAAAGTGATGCATGTGGGTAAGAGGAACCCGAATTATAGCTACGTCTTGCAAGGTTCCGCGTTAGGAGTTACGGATCAAGAAAGGGATCTGGGTGTCGTCGTCGATGATACACTGAAACCTTCTGCTCAGTGTGCTGCTGCGGCTAGGAAAGCGAATAGAATGTTGGGTGTTATTAGGAAGGGTATGGAGTCCAGGTGTGCGGATGTTATAATGCCGTTGTATCGCTCCATGGTGCGACCGCACCTGGAGTATTGTGTTCAGTACTGGTCTCCGTATCTCAAAAAAGATATAGTAGAATTGGAAAAGGTACAGCGAAGGGCGACGAAAATGATAGTGGGGATGGGACGACTTTCCTATGAAGAGAGGCTGAGAAGGCTAGGGCTTTTTAGCTTGGAGAAGAGACGGCTGAGGGGAGATATGATAGAAGTGTATAAAATAATGAGTGGAATGGATCGGGTGGATGTGAAGCGACTGTTCACGCTATCCAAAAATACTAGGACTAGAGGGCATGAGTTGAAGCTACAGTGTGGTAAATTTAAAACGAATCGGAGAAAATTTTTCTTCACCCAACGTGTAATTAGACTCTGGAATTCGTTGCCGGAGAACGTGGTACGGGCGGTTAGCTTGACGGAGTTTAAAAAGGGGTTAGATAGATTCCTAAAGGACAAGTCCATAGACCGCTATTAAATGGACTTGGAAAAATTCCGCATTTTTAGGTATAACTTGTCTGGAATGTTTTTACGTTTGGGGAGCGTGCCAGGTGCCCTTGACCTGGATTGGCCACTGTCGGTGACAGGATGCTGGGCTAGATGGACCTTTGGTCTTTCCCAGTATGGCACTACTTATGTACTTATCTGTTCTGCTGTTTAAGGAAACTATTCTTCCCTCAACATGCTAATTAAAAAAAAAAAAAAACAACAATATTGTCATCATTTTCATAGTCTTACCAACCTTATCCTGTTTGGCAAGGTAAGATTTGGAGAAAAAAATGCAGTGCCATATTCTGGGTGGCCTGATGTCGGGGGGGGGGGGGGGGGGGGGCTAATTTGTCAAGGGCTATATTGTGGGCAGGCCGTTTTGACAATGGCTGTTGTCAGGGGCTATTATGTCGGGAGCTTTTTTGTCGGGGCTATTTTGACTGGGTACCCTTAAGAAGACCTCTGATCCCAGCAAGGGCATCAGTACAATACTGCAAACACAGAGAGTCACCAAAAGATTCTAGTCTACAAACAAACAAACAAAGAACAATCAATAATACAGTAGCATTTGACCTGTAACAAGGCAAAACCACCACTACCTGGAATGGACATTATAATGCTTTAACAAGCACCATTATTACTTGAAGCAACATACAGTACTACGTCAAACACAGCAAGAAAATTTTTCACCCTGATCTACCATTCTAACAACTGAATAGAGCTTCAAGAAATGAACTTCCCAAGCTATGTAATCCACTGTATTCTGAAATAAGCGAACCAGACAACAGAATGCTATTTCTTATCAAAAACACTCAAAGACAAAATGGGGATCACTCAGGAAGTGAAGTGTCCATACTACCCTCCGATCTTTTTTTTTTTTTTTTAGATTTTGCTCACACCTTTTTCTGTAGTAGCTCAAGGTGAGTTACATTCAGGTACACTGGATATTTCTCTGTCCCAGGAGGGCTCACAATCTAAGTTTGTACCTGAGGCAATGGAGGGTTAAGTGACTTGCCCAAGATCACAAGGAGCAGCAGTGGGATTTGAACCGGCCACTTCTGGATTGTAAGACTGGTGCTCTAACCACTAGGCCACTCCTCCACTCTTGTACTAAATTTTCAAAAGGGAAGGTATAAGTGTACTTTTCCTTTGAAAACTGTCCAGGTATAAAGTACCCAAGGTCTATCCATCTACTTTATGTGCAGATGAATGTCTATGTAAGACATGTAGATCTGAAAATCCAGTCTACATGTTTAAACGCATTTCTGGGACACTCTCTTCACTCCGGTTAAAAGTATGCTTGCAATTAGAAGAGGGCAGTTTTCAAAAAGCCACTTTACCTGCTTTGATGATCTTAAATATGTAGAATTTACTTTTAAATTCTGCTGGGGATAAAAATGAATAAACCGTAGCAGTATGGATGAGAACATAAGATTCTGCCATTCTGGGTCAGATCATAAGATCCATCAGGTTTAATATCTGATTTTCAACAATGGCCGATCCAGGTCATAAGTAACTGGTGGGGACCCCAAAGAGTAACAAGATTCCATAATGCTTCCCCTCCCCCCCCCCCCAAGAGATAAACAGTGGCTTTCCTCAAGTCTACCTTAAGCTTATGAATTTTCTTCCAGGAATTTGTCCAAACCTTCACTGCTTTACCACAAACTCCAGCAACAAATTCCAGAGCATACATCCGATTTGTTGCACAAAACTGCAGCACCCCTTTACCTTTTGCTGGCAGGGATGCAGACATCAGTGGCGTGCCTTCAGCTGCTAACGCCAGGTCTTCTCGTGTGAGAAGTCCCACCACCACCAATGTTTGTAGGAAGGAAGCAGCCGAGAAAGAGGGGAGCAGAGGCACTGTATTTATTTGGCTGGTGGTGCCCTTGGCATGGTTAGCGTGCGCACGGGGAAGGGGAAGACAAAGGCGTCTCCCACCCCACCCCCGTCCGCCCCTAAAATTGGAGGGCTGGCTACGTCTCTGAAATTTACTACTATAGCTTCAATGTATGCGTCTCCTGTCTTTGTACTTTTGGAAAGATTAAAAGGGGGAAATCCATCAAGCAGTATTATTTCACGGAAAGGGTGGTGGAAGCGTGGAACGGCCTCCTGGTGGAGGTTTGGAGTCGAGGACTGTGTCAGAATTTTAAAAAGGCATGGGATAAGCATGTGGGATCACTTAGGAAGAGTTAGGGGTTACAGAGGATGGGCAGACTGGATGGGCCATTTGGCCTTTATCTGCCGCCATGATTCTATGTTTTTACGTTTCTGTGACCTTAATGCAAGTTATGGAAATTAGTGCTCTAAATGCTAGAAGCCCATAGGTATAAAATGGGCTGTAGTATTTAGTGCAAGACAATTCCCTTCACACACGTTAAAAGCCATAACACTGCTTGATGAATTCCCCCCCTAAACAATCAATTTGACTTTACTGGCAGAACAGGGCAATCCCATTTCATATTCCTGTACATGCACCAGAAGACCAGTATGAGGCGCTACAGGGATGAGAAAAACAAAACAAGATTTCCAGCATACCTGTAGGTTCCTAGCAGAGGGGGACAGAGCTCTGCAGACTGAAAGTATTGGTAGGAATTCACCATCATCACCAGAAGACATTGCTCAAAAGATATGAGAGGTATACACGCCAGAGCTGTAGCGAGGGGAGCTGACACCCGGGGCGGGTCGCCACTGCACACCCCCCCCCCCCCCGGGTGCAGCACGGCGCACCCTCTTCCAGCTCGAGCGCACCCCCCCCCCCAGCGCATACCTGCGGCGAGGGACGGGCGGGAGGGCCGATCCGCCCCAACTGCACGTTGCTGGGGTGTGTCGGCTTCGCGCTGATTCACTGCTCTCTCTGTCCCGGAACAGGAAGTAACCTGTTCCAGGGCAGAGAGGGCAGTGCACCAGCGCGGAGCCGACACCCCCTAGCGGCGTGCACCCGGGGCGGACCGCCCCCCACCCCCCCTTCCTACGCCACTGATACATGCTCTACCAAAGCCTTGAGAAAAGGACTCAGTGGCTATAGTTTCAAAGATCTGCCCGGCTCTAACTGGAAAAACACCCGACATGTTCCTGAGCCCACAGCATGACTCAGTTAACATGAAGCTTGTCAGCTGCCACCTTCTACGGGGAGACTTCAGCAACGCCGATAAAGACCAATCAAATGGCAATTCTTTACAATCTAAATTTTCCACAGCCGAGAATAAATTTGGTCCTATGACGTACACAGCACAGACAGAAGACAGGAAAAAGAAAGAAAAAAAGAGAGACTGGAGTGCAGATGGTGTGCATTTTTAGTGAGCTGTAGGAGTTGAAACCAGGGATAGACCAACTGTTCTACTGTTGTAACTCTTTACTGGCAGGCTAAAGAAATAAAATCAATTGTCTTAGAAAACACCCAGGAGGGAATCGCACTGAATGTGAGTTTGAGCCAAAAACTAGACTGTGCCTTTATTATTTTTCTCAGAACTGAACCGAAACCATTATTTGAAAAAAAAAAAAAAAAAAGTCTGTCAAACTGGGGGGGGGGGGGGGGGGGGGGGGGTGTTAAAAATATTCAGCTTACTGGTTCAGAATAAGGACTTCATTAACACTTATTGGATCCAATACCGGATGAATCAAAATGAGCAAAAAAAAAAACCACAATCCAGCTGATATTTAAACTGGCCAGGAACAGCCCCTGGCTGGTTAAATACCATTTAGCCGGCAAAGTGCTAATATTCAGCAGGAGATAAATATTTGAGCACTGGCTGGCTGCTTAGCGGTCAAATCAGACCACCTAAACAGCAAGTCCCATCTTTCGCCATTATAAATTTAACCGGCCAGCACTGAATATTCAATTAGGGGTCCTTTACTAAGGTGCGTTGAAAAAATGGCCCGCGCTGGTGTAGGTGTGTGTATTAGACGTGTGCAGGTCCATTTTTCAGCACACCTTCAAAAAAGGCCTTTTCTTTTTCCGAAAATGGATGTGCAGCAAAATAAAAATCAGCATGCATACATTTTGGGCCAGAGTCCTTACCGCCACCCATTGACTTAGCGGTAATGTCTCGGGCGGTAATCGTCAGTGCGCGAATACTGCCGATTACTGCCTGGTTAGCACCACGCGATAGAAAATAAAGTGTTTTCTGCCGCGCATATCGGACACGCGTAAAACAATGGCATTGCCACCCGGGGCACATGGTAGCCAGGCGGTAGTTCCAAATTGACAGGTTGGACGCACATAGGCGCCTATGTGACTTAGTAAAAGGGCCCCTTAGACATGATAGAGGTATATAAAATAATGAGTGGAGTGGAACAGGTGGATGTGAAGCGTCTGTTCAAGCTTTCCAAAAATACTAGGACTAGGGGGCATGCGATGAAACTACAGTGTAGTAAATTTAAAACAAATCGGAGAAAATGTTTCTTCACCCAACACATAATTAAACTCTGGAATTCGCTGCCGGAGAACATGGTAAAGGCGGTTAGCTTGGCAGAGTTTAAAAAGGGGTTAGACGGTTTCCTAAAGGACAAGTCATTAAACCACTACTAAATGGACTTGGGAAAAATCCACAATTCCAGGAATAACATGTATAGAATGTTTGTACGTTTGGGAAGCTTGCCAGGTGCCCTTGGCCTGGATTGGCCGCTGTCGTGGACAGGATGCTGGGCTCGATGGACCCTTGGTCTTTTCCCAGTGTGGCATTACTTATGTACTTATGTCCTCTACTTGGCTCACTTTTATTACATAGAGCAGTGATTTAACCTATTGTGATGTCATAGTGGCTCATTCCACCAATAAGAGCCAACCTCATTAGTGATGTCACAATGGCTTGATTGTATAGAATGTTTGTACGTTTGGGAAGCTTGCCAGGTGCCCTTGGCCTGGATTGGCCACTGTCGTGGACAGGATGCTGGGCTCGATGGACCCTTGGTCTTTTCCCAGTATGGCATTACTTATGTACCGCCTGGCTACCATGTGCCCTGGGTGGTAATTCCATTGTTTTATGTGTGCGTAAGTGCCACGATTGACGGTGACCCCAGATATTTATGCCAGGCCATTTCTGGTGACTATATATATATATATTAATATTATTATTTATTGCATTCATCATGGATACTGGAAGTATAAAAGAATATACATTTGGTTTTACAGAGGGTTTTGGGTTACATGGTACTGAAATACATGATAGTGTTAAAGCAAAAGACGATATAAGACATTTCTGGATATATTAAAGATTATACAGTTACACGTGCTGATCTTTGTGATATATCTTGTCGAAGAGATAGGTTTGTCGAAGAGATAGGTTTTCAGTAGTTTTCGGAAATTGGTCAGTTCATAGACCGTATATACAGTGGGGGAAATAAGTATTTGATCCCTTGCTGATTTTGTAAGTTTGCCCACTGACAAAGACATGAGCAGCCCATAATTGAAGGGTAGGTTATTGGTAACAGTGAGAGATAGCACATCACAAATTAAATCCGGAAAATCACATTGTGGAAAGTATATGAATTTATTTGCATTCTGCAGAGGGAAATAAGTATTTGATCCCTCTGGCAAACAAGACCTAATACTTGGTGGCAAAACCCTTGTTGGCAAGCACAGCGGTCAGACGTCTTCTGTAGTTGATGATGAGGTTTGCACACATGTCAGGAGGAATTTTGGTCCACTCCTCTTTGCAGATCATCTCTAAATCATTAAGAGTTCTGGGCTGTCGCTTGGCCACTCACAGCTTCAGCTCCCTCCATAAGTTTTCAATGGGATTAAGGTCTGGTGACTGGCTAGGCCACTCCATGACCCTAATGTGCTTCTTCCTGAGCCACTCCTTTGTTGCCTTGGCTGTATGTTTTGGGTCATTGTCGTGCTGGAAGACCCAGCCACGACCCATTTTTAAGGCCCTGGCGGAGGGAAGGAGGTTGTCACTCAGAATTGTACGGTACATGGCCCCATCCATTCTCCCATTGATGCGGTGAAGTAGTCCTGTGCCCTTAGCAGAGAAACACCCCCAAAACATAACATTTCCACCTCCATGCTTGACAGTGGGGACGGTGTTCTTTGGGTCATAGGCAGCATTTCTCTTCCTCCAAACACGGCGAGTTGAGTTCATGCCAAAGAGCTCAATTTTTGTCTCATCTGACCACAGCACCTTCTCCCAATCACTCTCGGCATCATCCAGGTGTTCACTGGCAAACTTCAGACGGGCCGTCACATGTGCCTTCCGGAGCAGGGGGACCTTGCGGGCACTGCAGGATTGCAATCCGTTATGTCGTAATGTGTTACCAATGGTTTTCGTGGTGACAGTGGTCCCAGCTGCCTTGAGATCATTGACAAGTTCCCCCCTTGTAGTTGTAGGCTGATTTCTAACCTTCCTCATGATCAAGGATACCCCACGAGGTGAGATTTTGCGTGGAGCCCCAGATCTTTGTCGATTGACAGTCATTTTGTACTTCTTCCATTTTCTTACTATGGCACCAACAGTTGTCTCCTTCTCGCCCAGCGTCTTACTGATGGTTTTGTAGCCCATTCCAGCCTTGTGCAGGTGTATGATCTTGTCCCTGACATCCTTAGACAGCTCCTTGCTCTTGGCCATTTTGTAGAGGTTAGAGTCTGACTGATTCACTGAGTCTGTGGACAGGTGTCTTTCATACAGGTGACCATTGCCGACAGCTGTCTGTCATGCAGGTAACGAGTTGATTTGGAGCATCTACCTGGTCTGTAGGGGCCAGATCTCTTACTGGTTGGTGGGGGATCAAATACTTATTTCCCTCTGCAGAATGCAAATAAATTCATATACTTTCCACAATGTGATTTTCCGGATTTAATTTGTGATGTGCTATCTCTCACTGTTACCAATAACCTACCCTTCAATTATGGGCTGCTCATGTCTTTGTCAGTGGGCAAACTTACAAAATCAGCAAGGGATCAAATACTTATTTCCCCCACTGTATGAACATATATATTTTGGGGTTGAAGAACCAATGAAAAAACAATTTTTCAAGAGGCTTTTCAGGTTTAGTGGAAGAGTAATCTAGTAAATAGAGCACTGGTTGACAATCAGGGGCCTGGTTCAAATCTCACTACTGTTCCTTGTAATCTTGGGCTCATTTGCTTGCTTGCTGCACTCCACTTTGAATAAGATCACAGTGGTGCGTCTAATTTTTATATTCCCATACGATCCAGAACTGAACCAGTTGTTTTGATGAAACAATTAATGAACTTTTCTTGGCCTAATCCGGAACAAATTCAGGTCAGTCAGTTATTGCTGAACCCAGAGAGACGTAAGCACTTGCTGCTCCCATGTGTAAAAATCTCATCCACGGTCTTTAGGACTCCCCGTTCCCGTCTTCCTTCAGACTGAAGTTTACAAATCTTATGGCAAATAAAATGGGATTAACTGGAAGTTGTGAATACCAAGCAGACCAACCAACCCAAAGGCTTCTCTTTCCATTTACCACAGGATCACAGATGGCCAAACCATCCACTGCGCTTCTAGCGTAACAGCCTGTAATGCAAATGTATGCACCCATTCATGGCCGTGACAAAAAGCTATTAGTTATCCTGTCGGCCAACCGCAGCATCTGTGGCTATCACTGAAGATTAAGCTAAGTACTGCTCCCAAACAGCCCCCCTACTGTGTACGAGGATGACACAAAAATGACTCATTTTGGTATCTTTTTACCATGGTCCACATCCATCTTTCTGTTAAATACCATCTTGTTTTCTTACACAAAGCCTGAACAGTGTTGGAGGGTGGACATCTGTGTGGGCAGCCTGCATTTCTCCTACATAGCCTGTAATGCGTGAATGGACAGAAGTGGTGAAAATTACAAAGCCTTTTTCCAGCTATTTAATGAGATCATCAGAATTTTTCTATTCAGTCAAGCTGGGTTTTTGGTTTTTTTTTAATCTATCACCAATCTGAAGAGCACAGGGAACCTTTAACCAGTTCAAGTATGATTGTAATTCTTAAGGGGACAAGGTAGTAGCATGTATCCGATGGCAATTTCACCTTGAACTTGGGTTGAGAACAAGTAATTAAAATTTAAAGAGCCTAATCCATACAAACTTGTTTGTTTGTTAACCCTTGTTTCTACATATACAGAATGGGATAAAATTCTTAGTGAACAATTGCTTGGTTTTTGGAATCTAATCCAATATAAAAAGAACAATCTCTCCTGGCTAATATCGTCTGCTTACCACAAGTGGTTCCATATAGGCATTGGATGACCTTATTTCTGTCTTTTTTTTTTTTTTAAACTTAGTCACTGACCACTTCAGTTCACAGGCGTAAAGGCAGGACAGTAGTTGGTCACTGGCCTAAGACATGAGCCTGGTTAGGCAGGAGGTCAGTTTACTCAGAGCTATGGGTAGATCTGGTTCCACGGGTACGAGTAGCTGCGTATCAGCATAGATGTAGAATTTTGTGTCCGTTGACCGAAGCAGCTCAGCTAGAGGCTTGAGGTAGATATTAAATAAAACGGGAGACAACACAGATCCACGTGGCAACTCAGTTTAGTGCCCAAGGTAATATGCTGTTGCTGAACAGAACCGATTGTTGTCTGGCAAATAGGATTTGATACCTGTTTCTGCCAGTCTTGTAAGTAAATTATGATCCACAACGTTGACGGCTGCTGAGAAATCCAGCAACGCTAGTATCGAAGCAAATCCCATCACGGTTTCTGTGCAGACCACCAAGAAAGGACACAAAGAACTGTTTCTGTTCCACACCCAGGTCTGAGGCCAGATTGACATGGGTCTAGCCAATTACTTTCAATTAGCCAGTCATTGAGATGAATGCAGACTGTGTTCTACAAGTCTTGCCAGGAAAGGAATGTTAGAGACTGGTCGGTAGTTTTTGAGCTTGTCCTGGTCAAGTGAGCTCTTTTTCAGTAGGGGGCGCAACACAGCTCTTTTTAGTGCTGGCAGGTGCCCTTCCACAAGAAAGATGTTAACAGTTTTAGTGACCCCTTCGATGAGGCCTACGCTCACTCGTTGTACTATCTTTGCTGGGCGGGGATCAAGAGGGCAGGCTGTAGGCCGTAGGTGTTTCAGGATTTTTCCAAGAGCTTCCTCTGTGACCTGGTTGAATGAGTCTCAGATGGCTGTGCATGGTGGGGAAGAGGGAGTTCTCTTCATTAGCTGGTGGGGGCTTTGAGGGGACTGTCTGTAGGTCCTAATGGAGACCTTTAATTTTGCTGGCAAAGTATGTGTTGCAAAATTATTGCCGGTTAGTTGTGACTGGGAAGGCTGGTTCTGTTGCGGGGTTTGCAGTAGGTTGATTATTTTAAAAATAGCTGCTTGGTTGAATCAGGGGCGTAGCCAGACACCCAATTTTGGGTGGGCCTGGGCCCAAGATGGGTGGGCAGAAGAACCTCACCCCGTCCCACACGTGATTTGGTCTCTCCTTCTCTCACCTGCATGCCATATGGTCTCTCAAACATCCTCCCTCTCCCATATACCTTTTAAATAGCAGATTTTCACCAGCAGCGAGCAGCAACTAATACACACTGCTCGTGTTGGCCTCACACCCTTCCCTCTGATGCAACTTCCTGTTTCCGCCTAGGCAGAAATACATCAGAGGGAAGGCTGTGGGGCCAACATGAGCAGTGTGTATTAGTTGCTGCTCGCTGCTGGTGAAAATCTGCTACTTACAAGGTATGCAGGAGGGACACTTGTTGGGAGTTTTCGGCTGGTGGGGCTTGGGGATCCCTGCCAGCCACATCATAGGTATGCTGCTACTGGGTGGGCCTGAACCCAAAGTGGGTGAGCATGGGCCCACCTAAGCCCACCCTTGGCTATGCCACTGGGTTGAATTTGCAGCTTGTTCTATGTGTTGAGAGAAATATTGTTTTTTTGCTGTTCAAGCCTGGCAGTACATTGCCATGCGTTTCTTTCAGTTGTGACTGTCTTCATCTAGGTGATATTTTTGCCAATTTTCTTTCAAGTTGATGTCCTGACACTTAAGAACCTGTAGTTCTGGGGAGAACCATGGGGAAGGTTTGTTTGTACAGTATAGGACCTTCTTTAGAGGGGCAGGTTTTTTTTTGTTTTCTAATGCCATGCTAAGCATGCATTCCAGATATCAATCTGTTCTGACAAGGTCATCATCTTTTCATTCACATGGGGACAGGACAAGACCTCCAGGAAGTTATCAGCAGTTAAATTTCTTATGTCTCGGATTTCCTTCCAAACTTTGATTGGGCCCATCTGTTGTATGTAGTCCTTAATAGAAAATTTGATTAGAAAATGATCAGTCCATGATAGGAGTGTTCTCAGTGCCAGACTGATTGAGGTGTTTTCTCAATGCCACCAATGTCAACCCCTTTGCAAAACACCCATCTAGCATATGGCCCTTTTCACGGGTTGGAGATTTGATCACCTGAATGAATCCTAGAACTGCCATCGAATCAAGGAAGGCAACAGTACTGGTATCTGGAGTTTCAATGTGTAGGTTTAAAGTCTCCAATCATCAGTAACCTAGGGTAGCTCAGGGTTACCTCAGTCATCATATTCAGCAGTTCTTGAACAGATGTGTTGTTGCAAGGTGCTCTGTAAACCACAAGCAGCCACACTGGTTCCTTATCTCCCAGCTGGATTAAGAGGCATTCTGACTCGGACAGGTGGGGGATGGAGACTTTGCGCAGTTTGATTGTCTCTCGGATCAGGACTGCTACCCCTCCACCCCGCGTCCCTCATCTTGGTTGGTGCAGGCTAGTGAATCTTGTGGGGCATAGTTCAGTCAATGGTACACCTCCACATTCATCCAGCGAAGTCGCAGTTATTCCCAAGATGTCTCAATGGTATTCGCTGATGACATCATGTATCATAGGAAAATTTTTATTGGCTTATCTGGCATTTACTAGGCTCAAGTTTCCAAGTACTGGTCTGTTAGTTGTGGTTGTAGTTATAGGGGTTATCTGAGGGTGGTAGGCAGGTATTTGTGCGAGTATAGCTAGATCAGAGTTTTGCCTCTTGAGTTTGAGTCCTCTATGTGGATGGGGGGGGGGGGGGGGGGAGTCTATTGTTTCTTCTTCCCCAGATTATTGGGCTATATGATGATCCTTGGTTTACTAGGCCAAAGCACATTCTTTTTAAAGTAGGAAAGGTTACCGAGCTCTCTAGCTATTCAGTATAACAAAAGTTTGTCTTAAGCAGCAATTAACAGTGGAGTGTTAATTATGCAGCCAATGCTTGATGAGGGTCTGAGTCTCTTTGAAGTGTTTGCTTCCTAGGAAAGTTGAGATTCTCTAATAGATATGTAGTCAGTCGGGCATCAGAACTGCTTATTGTATTTATATTTTGTGCTTTAAATCTTGAAACAAGGTAAAATAGATTTTGAAGTCCAGTATCTCTAATATCTAACGGGAACTTCTGTTCGCTAGAGACATAGATCAAACGACTTTCTCCCCAGTGAAATTATTTGGAAGTTTAATGCAGAGGGAGATTCAGCAGGATATCAGAAATGTAGAGATAATTTAAGTTAAAGATATGAACTTCCACTCACGGAATTGCAGTTATGGTTTCATCATTTTGCAGCTTCTGATCCTGTCGTCGTCTGATAATCCAATTGATGCAGATCACTAGGGGCTGTTGCTGTAGATCCAACTCAAGATCACAAGCAAATTTCTCAACCTGTACTACCCCAGCTGCAAAGGACTTAAATACAAGCTGATGCACGCCACTACCTTCTCTTACATGAGCACGCAGTTATGGAATACATTACCTACAGACCTGAGAGCAATCAACGAAACAACTGTCTTTCGAAGATCTCTGAAGACATCCCTCTTCAACAAGGCCTACAATGAGAACCTACAGCTTCACTAAGTCACCTCGCCAACCCACTCAAGTATCAACAATCAAACGCTATATCTACCCTAACCAATCTCTTCTTCCTTCTTCTTCTCCCCTTCTTTAATAACTACACATTATTAACTGTATCCGATATCCTGAAATGACAATATTAACAAATCTATGGTAAGCCACATTGAGCCTGCAAATAGGTGGGGGAATGTGGGATACAAATGCAATAAATAAGCAAAAAGAAAGTTTGCTTGCTTATAAAAGCGCAGGGAGACAAAGTTGCTTTCATACAAACAAAACAATTAAATTAACTAAGTGACAAAACGAAAAAAAAAAAAACCCTCAAAATAAACTCAGGACTGATACCCCAACATAGCACTGAGCAGACCCTGTATGTAAAAATTTGAGCAGTAAAACAAATAGTGTATTACAGTTAGGGTTACCATTCGTCCGGATTTCCCCAGACATGCCCTCTTTTTGAGGGCATGTCCGGGGCATCCGGCGGGTTTTGCCCGCAACGCACGTTTGTCCGGATTTCTGGACAAACGTGCATGCGGGAGGGCGTGCGTGCGGTTGTGCGATCCATTGGCACCGTGGCTCTCCCCTCCCCTTCCTTACCATCTTCCCTGGTGGTCTAGTGACGTCTTCGGGGCAGGAAAGAGCCCCCTCTTTTCTTTGCCCATTCTCTTTCTCGGTCTCAGCTGGGGATTCAAAATGGCCGCCGAGAGTTGAAGTCTCGCGAGGCCGCTTCAACTCTCGGCGGCCATTTTGAATCCCCAGCCGAGACCGAGAAGGATGTAGGCAAGGGCAGGCAGTGCTCCAGGCAGGAAAGAGGGGGCTCTTTCCTGCCCCGAAGACGTCACTAGACCCACCAGGAAAGATGGTAAGGAAGGGGAGGGGAGTATGTGATGGGGGGGGCGCAGGGAAGGGGACTATGACGGGGGAGGGGAAAGGGGGCGAAATGAGGATCTGAAAGGGGCATGGCAGTGGGCGTGGCGGGGGCGTCATGCATGTCCTCTTTTTCAGAGGACACAAAATGGTAACCCTAATTACAGTGGTTCCCAATCCTGGTCCTGGAGGCACCCCAGCCAGTCAGGGTTTCAGGATATCCACAATGAATAATCATGAGAAAAATCTGCACACAGTGGAGGCAGTATATGCAAATCTCTCATGCATATTCATTGGGGTTATCCTGAAAACCTGACTGGTTGGGATGCCTCCAGGACCAGGTTTGGAATCACTGGTGTATTATTTAGCCTGAACTGTAGGGAGCATGATGCGAACACAGCCTCTGCCTTCCCCGATACCTATGGAGAGGCCAAGGCAGTGTACAGCAAGACTATGCCGGATTAGCTATTTGCCAATGATGTACAAGTGGTGCTTCACTGCGATTATTTCGTAAATTACTCAAATGCTCAGCTATATGCAATTTGATCTTGCGTTTTGTTTGACCAATATGCCAGAGTCTACATGGACAGAATAGTATAAATCACTAGCCAAGAATTGCAATCAGTGCAAGACTAACAAAGAAAGCCCTTACCAGATTTAGGATCTATTATTCTGTCAATTGTATATTGGCAATATTACAGCAAAAATGGCCTTTAATATCAAGTTGGACACCATCATACCTTTTGCTGACTGATAACAGCACTCCCAAATTACGATTTCTGACAAAAGTCCACTGCTGCTCCTTGTGATCTTGGGCAAGTCACTTAACCCGCCATTGCCTCAGTTACAAACTTAGATTGTATACCCAGTGTACCCGAATGTAACTCACCATGAGCTACTACTGAAAAGGTGTCAGCAAAATCAAAATAAATAATAAATAAATAAAAAATAACACCATACTGTTCTCTTCCGGTCTCACAAAACTCGAAAATTCTCGGAGTCACCATTGATCGAAACCTCATTCTTGATACCCACGTGAAAAACATGATGAAAAAGATGTTCTACACCATGAGGAAACTTAAAAGAGTAAAACCTTTCTTCCCGTGATACATCTTCCGTACCCTGGTACAATCAATGATAATAAGCCATCTGGACTACTGCAACGCACTATATGCCGGGTGCAAAGAACAGACAATCAAAAAACTCCAAACTGCCCAGAATACAGCCGCCAGACTCATATTTGGAAAAACCAAATATGAAAGCGCAAAACCCCTAAGAGAGAAACTTCACTGGCTTCCACTTAAGGAGCGCATTGCGTTCAAGATCTGCACAATTGTACACAAAATCATTCACGCAGACGCCCCAATCTATATGCTAAACCTCGTGGACCTACCTCCCAGAAACGCCACAAGATCATCCCGCAAATTTCTCAACCTGCACTACCCCAGCGGCAAAGGACTTAAATACAAGCTGATGCACGCCGCTACCTTCTTTTACATGAGCACGCAGTTATGGAATGCATTACCTACAGACCTGAAAGCAATCAAAGAAACAACTATGTTTCGAAAATCTCTGAAAACATTCTTTTTCAACAAGGCCTACAAGGAAAACCTATAACCTCACTAAGTCCATTCAATTATGAACGTACACCCTCTATAACTACCTTAACAACTCTCTTCCTTCTTCCCTCTCCCCTTCCTTAACCGCTACACATAACTAACTGTATCTGATATCCAGCTATGACAATGTTTCAAATCTATGTAAGCCACATTGAGCCTGCAAATAGGTGGGGGAATGTGGGATACAAATGCAATAAATAAAAAAGCAAATCTTGGTAAATTATCAAACTTTTAATGCAGTCTCAACAGTGGCTAATGTTTCCTTTTAATTTATTTATTTATTGAATTTTCAAATTTGTATCTCAACAATATCAGAGATAATCAGAAAAACAAAAACAAAAGAAGACAACATTTTAGGAAAATATACATCACTCTCATTCACCAATCAGGAAATCAAAAACCCTTTAAATTTTTCTAATAATGTGTGCTTGCTGTGAGTATGGTAACGTGGCACTCTTTCGCTAGAACCCATCAACCAACATCTGTGGGCATTAAATGCTTTACCAGCAACCTTTCTGGGATAACCCCGTTGTACAAACTTATCAGACATCAGCTTAGCCTGATATTTAAACGTATTTGAGTCCATGCACAACTTTTTATACACTTTCTATACAGAAACCATGTGTATGCAGTACTATACAGTCACACCTGGGAGTGCAATTTCATAACCAGGCACCTATGTAAGGTTTCCAAAACAACAACAACAAAAAAAACCGGTACCTAGTGTATATAAAGACCAGATAAGCATTTACGTGTATTATAAGAGCATGCTCCAGTAGCAAATTCTCACACACATAATGCAGAAAACGCTATATATCAGTCCTCTGCTCAAACGACACCCCCCTTTGAACTCCTGCATGGGGTTTTGCAGATACAGCGTGTGATCTTGTCAGCCGTACCATAGTAACATAGTAGATGATGGCAGAAAAAGACCTGCACGGTCCATCTAGTCTGCCCAACAAGACAAACTCATATGTGCTACTTTTTGTGTATACCTTACCTTGATTTGTACCTGTCCTTTTCAGGGCACAGACCGAACAAGTCTGCCCAGCACTATCCCCGCCTCCCAACCACCAGCCCCGCCTCCCACCACCGGCTCTGGCACAGACCCTATAAAGTCTGCCCATTTTATAAGAGTCATTTTCCAAGTGTAAAATGTGCTCGGTGTATAAAATGCTTCCTAAAACTACCCCCATAATGAATTCAGAAGGTTTCTCTTAGTCATATGACCAAATATTGGGAAAAGCGTGGACAAACACTTCATAGCTACAAGGCCTTATTAAAATTCTTACAAACACAATTTTTCTCCTGTATAAACTTACGGATTGATTACTTTATTTGGATTTATTTACTTTCTTTTTGAATAAATTCACCCAAGGCAGCATACGGCAAGACTATGCCGGATATGATTAAGGGTGGCTATGCCAGAGACTTTCTTCCCAAGCCTGAGCATATGCTTTTTGTGAGGAGTTAAATGTGCCACGCTGTCCGGGTGTCTGTGATGTAACCATCTTACAGAATTGGATAATTGTAGTATTTGCCTGGTTTGATATTTCTTTAGCTTTTGAAAATGATTCTTAATGCATGACTTTACTATAGGAAGGTTAGAACAGTGGGCTGAGAACAAGGGAAGCCCGAGTTCAAATCCCACCAGTGCTCCTTGTAACCTAGAGAAAGTCACTTAATCCTCCGGTGCCTTAGGCTTTCTTCCCAATAAACATCTATCCTGCTGGACTTGATTTCTCTTCCTATTGCAGCTTCCTGACAGAACCGGGGCAGGGGTGAGACTTGAAAGGAAAAGACAGCATAACACCTGCAGGAACCCACCCTAAATTTTAATACAAAGTGCAGTAGCTCTTCAAAAGTAAATAAAAATGTTCTACTTTAGCAGAAGACATCATGAGGTACAGCCCCCAAAGCTGGCTTTTAGATCAGGTGCTTATTTAATTTTCTATTTTTATTTATTGAGATTTATTATTTGCTATTTTATTTAAAATGTTTAAAAAAATAAAAAATACATACACACAATCATATCGGCCAGCCCAATTGCTTGGGCAATGCTTTGCACTGCCCACGAGGAAGGTCTCTAACCTTACACTCCAAAATACTGCAAAGATGGCATTCCCAGTCCCTTCATTCCGCCCAGTGGGAGATGAAGGGGGCCAGGAGTCAGTCATTGCTTAAGGGCGACACCTAGTGGCCAGAGCAAAGGACTATTATTGCAAGATTCTAAAAGGAGGAGCCTTGGGGTGTGGCCCCTGAGCAAAGATGGTCGCTAGAGTGATCAGATTAGGCAATTTGCAAAGGTAGGGAGCGAAGCTGAATAAAATGAAAAAGGGAAAACCCTCGGTGGTGTAGCTGCAAATGAAGGCTCACAGCACCAGGTCCCAACTGAGCAAAAGAATGAGGGAGCAGGAGGAAACCACAGTTAAAGAGAAAAAAAAGTCACACACAGCCAGTTTATTTCTTCTAAACCAACAGATCATAGGATAAAAACAGACAAAAAAAAAAGCCAGATTCTGGTTTCTATTAAAGTACATGAGAAGAAGCTGTGGAGAGAAAATTGTATTTGTGGAATTGTTCTGCGACATTCCGCCCTTTCTGCCAGCTCTCTGTTCATCTGGTTACCAAAGTTTTACATTCAGTCCAGAAGCTACATATTTCCAAATTATGCTCCATCCAGTAGATTTAGGAGAGGTTGTTGGGGGGGGGGAGTGGGAAGAAGAGAGTTTAAAGTAACTCAAATTGCCTAGATTTTCCCAATAGCCACAAGAACCAAATTGGCATGGCTAAAGCTTTCAATCTAATACCCGTTTGTTCTGTTCTGGTAAAAGGCAGGGAAAAGAGAGGAGGAGGAGCCGAGAACCAATGAACAAAGTCACCAAACTGCATTTTCAAATGGTGGAACAATTCAGCAGGTCCAGTTTTATTAATACGTAAGGATACCAAGAACTGCAGTTAACCAAAGCAAAATTTAAGTGCACTTGAAAGAGCAGTCGATCTATAATAAAACATCAGATTTCGGTTTTGGGGGAGGGGAGGTTCTTTTTTCCTTTTAGTGAGCAAAGGGTGGGCAGGAGGGGAAAGTGGTGCTGTAAGTGTACAAAAAGTTATTTATTGGAACTTGATGTTCCAATTTAATGGAAAATTAAATGCCTCTCTGCAAAGAGGATGGAAGGCAGTGCCGTCGCGAAGGTGGCTGACACCCGGGGGCGGGTCGCCGCTGCGCAGCACAGCACCCCCCCTCGGCGCGCACCCCCCCTCCCGGAGCGCGATCTTACTTAGTTTAGAAGCGAGGGGCGGGCAGGAGGGCCGATCCGCCCCCGAGTCCACGTCGCTGGGAGCTGCGTCGGCTCCATTGGTTCCTTGCTCTCTCTGCCCCGGAACAGGAAGTAACCTGTTCCGGGGCAGAAGGAGACAGGAACCAACGGAGACGACACCCCCCCAGCGGCGTGCACCCGGGGCAGACCGCCCCATTGCCCCCCCCCCTTCCTACACCACTGATGGAAGGCTTTGCATTACCCACAGCCACACAGTGATTTATTTGAATCTCGCTCGCACCTTTCTGTTGGTAACTGGGTGACCTACATTCAAGGTACAGCTGGTATTCTCCTGTCCCCAGAGAACTTATAAGTTTGTACCTAAGGCAACGGAGGATTAAGTGACTTTCTCTAGGTCACAAAGTGCACTGGTAGGATTTGAACTCGGGCTTCCCTTGTTCTCAGCTTACTGTTCTAACCTTAGGCTACTCCTTCACTGTGTATGAAATCTTCCCATGCTAAAGTCATGCATTAAGAATCATTTCCAAAAGCTAAGGAAGTATCAAATCAGGGAAATACTACAATATCCAATTCTGTAGGATGGTTACATCACAGAGAGACCCAGACAGCATGGCACATTTAATTCCTCACAAAAAGCATATGCTCAGGCTTATGAGACAGTGCTGTACTATCCTCCAGCACTGCCACGTCTGGAAGAAAAACAACTGAGGCTTTGTGCTGGGACATTTCTCGTTTTAGGATTCACCACAATTCCCGACATAACTATTTTGTCTTCAGTCACTTTTCAGTTGAGTACTGTACGAGTCCGTGGCATGGGCACACCAAGGACAGAGTATGTGACACTAAAAAAATAATGTAATCTTGTTAAATCACCAAAAATGTTAGTTCGCAGTAGATAAGAACATTACAGCTTACCCTGTGTGCCCTGAGAACTATCAAAAGGGAAATGGGACTTAATATACCGCCTGAGGTTTTTGCAACTACATTCAAAGGGGTTTACGTATATTCAGGTACTTATTTTGTACCAGGGGCAATGGAGGGTTAAGTGACTTGCCCAGAGTCACAAGGAGTTGCAGTGGGAATTGAACCCAGTTCCCCAGAATCAGCGTCCGCTGCACTAACCACTAGGCTACTCCTCCACTAAGAACATTCCATGTAGAAGCCTGCCCTTGCAGATCAGCAACGCGGCCGCGCAGGCTTCTGTTTCTGTGAGTCTGATGTCCTGCACATACGTGCAGGACGTCAGACTCGCAGAAACAGAAGCCTGCGCGGCCGCGTTGCTGATCTGCAAGGGCAGGCTTCTACATGGAATGTTGCTAGTGGAATAGCAACATTCCATGTAGAATCTCAAATAGTAGCAACAGAATCTCAATAGTAGCAACATTCCAGAATCTCAAATAGTAGCAACAGCAACATTCCATGTAGAATCTCAAATAGGGAAATGGGACTTGATATACCGCCTTTCTGAGGTTTTTGCAACTAGATTCAAAGCGGTTTACATAGTAATGTATACAGGTACTTATTTATACCTGGGGCAATGGAGGGTTAAGTGACTTGCCCAGTCACAAGGAGCTGCAGTGGGAATCAAACTCAGTTCCCCAGGATCAAAGTCCACTGCACTAACCACTAGGCTACTCCTCCAAAAGAGACCAGCAGTTCTCAACCCAGTCTTTGGGACACACCTAGCCAATCAGGTTTTCAGGATATCCATAAGAAATATGTACGAGATAAATTTACATACAATGGAGGTAGCGTGTGAATTTCGCTCATTCATATTACGGATATCCTGAAAACCTGAGTGTGTCCCGAGAACCCCTGCAATCAATAGACTATTTCATCTGCTGTCATTATCCTTTCTCTGTCTTTACTATCGCTCTCTGCAGTCCGTTCATGACACGCCTGAAGTCTGACCCTGGCGCTCTTACTCCTACCCCAGCTGTTCCAGACGTCCACCAGCTTTTCAACAACGTAGTCTGGCGCAGGGCCTGAGCTTTCCAGCCCTGAAATTTGGCACCTGGCACCAGCCCAGACCAAGAATTGCAACCAGGGGCTAAGAGGAGCGACTGCTGCTGGGCATATAGAAGACAGGATAGAGGGAAGGAAATTGGGGGGGGGGGGAGGGAAGAGGCGCAAAGGAACGTAGAAGGGAAAAGGCAGAGAAAAGAGGCAGTGATTTAAAAATACATAGGCAAAACAGAGGGGGGGGGGGGGGGGGGGGGAGAAGTTAGGGAAACATTTTTCTCCCTGGCTCAAACTTAAACTGGTGCCCAAAAGTTTTCTGCTCATTTTTTAATCTCTAAAAGTAGAATTTCCTTGCATTTGCTCCAATCCTCCCTCCTTGCAGTTTCATATCTTGCCCCTTGTAATGTGGAAAACAGCACACATGTGCGCTTTCTAGGGCCAATGCTACCTCTTTGATCATACAGTTTTTCTCCGTGTTAATCCAAACCTAGAATGGCCAATGTGGTCAAATATTTCCCAGAAGGGAGTTAAATTTGGCTTCTAGTAACTCAATGCAAATCAAACTTAAGCGGATGAAACTTCCATACATGTGGCTGTTACGAGTTATATTACAGTTCAGGATGCTCACTGGAATGTTTAAGGGAAGAGAGGCAGACGATGTGGTTAAAGCATTTGGCACAGATAGGTTTAAAAAAAGGGGGTCTGGCCAAGTTCCTGGAAAGAAAAAAATCCATAAACTGATGAGACCGACACAAGAAAAAAAAAATCACTGCTTATTCCTGGGGGTAAGTAGTGTGAAATCTTGCTACCTTCTGGGATCCTGACAGGTACTTGTGATCTGGAAACAGGACGCTGACCTAGATGGACCTTTGATCTGACCCAATAGGGCAACTCTTATGTTCTTAAGATGCGGAGGCCAATTTTGCATAGAATGGAGACTGGAATTAAGATGTCCAGGTCAGGACATACTCAGCTCCAGAGGTATTTTACAGAATAAAATTGGACTAACATAGCTACCACACCAAAAGCTAACTAACAATACAATTTTTTTTGACTAGTTTCTTCAGATCAGAGTAAATGACGACAAATGTGAAACATAAAAGTATTCCAATGACAAGTCTCATGGCGAAAGGTAGGGGTGTGTTGGGGGAGGCGTAAGAAACAGAGAGAGACAGACGGGTGATTAGAGGGTGTCAAAGAAGTATCATTTTATTGTTTAGTGCAATAAGATACCCAGATCATTGTTAAGCCCTGTCTGGTGGGTGTAAAAATACATCGTTTTAATATCAAAGTTCTTACGTTCCTGGATGGCTCTTAAAATGTCCTTTTAGTATTCTCACCATAAAGTCATTGATGCAGCGCTCTGGTCTTGGACAGAGGTGTCAGCCCGTTTAATGTTGCGCCTGATGCAGACTTTTTCTAAAGTGCACACACACACACACAGGTATCTGCTGGCACAAGCAGTGGGAGCAGCTCTTGCATAGATGCGTTTGCACTTGAAGTGGTAATCCACAGCTTCCATGTGTAGCTGTCCCTTTATACGGACCTACACTGGTTGTGAAGGTGTCACCAATTATGTAGCGAGAACACAATCTTAATTTGATTTCTTGTTGGAGGCAGACCCCCCCCCCCCCCCCCCCCCCCCCCCGACACAACTGGAGGAACTAGATAGGGATCTGATCGCGGATATTCAAAAGTTAGGAAAGAAGAGGGAGGTTCTGTTGATGGAGATTTCAATCTGCCGGATGTAGATTGGAAGGTTCCATCGGCGGAATCGGAGAGAAGTAGAGAGATCGTGGATGCTTTCCAAAGTGTTTTGCTCAGACAAATGGTGACGGAACTCACGAGGGAGGGAGCGACGCTGGATCTGGTGCTCACAAATGGGGATAGCGTGTCAAATGTCCGAGTGGGTGCCCACCTGGGCAACAGTGACCATCAAACATTTGGTTTGATATGACGGCTGTAGTGGAGGGCGGCCACTCAAAACTCAAAGTCCTGGATTTCAAGCGTGCTGACTTTACTAAAATGGGGGAATACCTGAGGAAGGAGATGATGGGCTGGGAGGAAGTACAAGGGCAGTGGTCAAGGCTGAAAGAAGCTATAAATAAGGCCACGAACCTTTATGTAAGGAAAGTAAATAAAAGCAAGAGAAAAAGGAAACCAATATGGGGGGAGGGGAGTTACATTCAGGTACTCTGGATATTTCTCTGTCCCAGGAGGGCTCACAATCTAAGTTTGTGCCTGAGGCAATGGAGGGTTAAGTGACTCGTCCAAGATCACAAGGAGCAGCAGCGAGATTTAAACCGGCCAACTCTGGATTGCAAGACCAGTGCTCTAACCACTAGGCCACTACATACAAAAATTAGAGTGCTGGTCTTCAAGACCCACACACAGGTCTATTTTTCAGGATATCAAAAGGTCCAATTAAACTAAGTATGCAAATACATCTAATTCTGAATGCCGGGCTTGTGTGCATCCCTTGCAGCGAAGCGCTGCTACAAACTGATTTAACAGCTTGAACTGTGGCAGGAGACATTTTTCTAAGCCTCCCCCCCCCCCCTCCCCCCCCACCAACACACACACCGATCTCCACTTGCAGCCCCCCACCACCACTCTAACATAGCTACTGTGACCCAAATCATCAGTGGGAGGAGTGGCCTAGTGGTTAGGGTGGTGGACTTTGGTCCTGGGGAACTGAGGAACTGAGTTCAATTCCCACTTCAGGCACAGGCAGCTCCTTGTGACTCTGGGCAAGTCACTTAACCCTCCATTGCCCCATGTAAGCCGCATTGAGCCTGCCATGAGTGGGAAAGCGCGGGGTACAAATGTAAAACAAAACCACATTTGTAGAGTTTTTGTATCACTTTCAAGAGAACAGAAGCAGCTGGAGTGACCACAGGGAGAGGAGTTTTGGCCAAATCTGAAATGTATTATGTTTTTTTTGACAGCTCTTCCAATTTTCCTTTGCTGTCCTTAAATGTAAACTCAGAAGAGAGAACAAGCAGGGGTGGCCAACTGGCTCCCGATTCACCTGACAGGGCTGGTGCCAGTCCGGGCTTTACCCCACTGCATGCTGGGGACTCGTAGTCCCGCTTTTCTTAAGGATGGCATTTGGGGAATCAAACCACAAGTCCCTGCATGCAATGGGGTAAAGCCAGGACTGCATCAGCCCAGTCAGGTGGATCTGGAACCAGTTGGCACTCCAGAAACAAGAGAAGGGCACCAATTCTGATCAATGGCTTCATGCTTTAGGGCATGGATCATTCCCTAATCTCTCAATCTTCTGAAGCCTAGCTGACCAGTGGGCACCGGCAGATTTTTGCCAACGAAGAGTGGAGTTCCCTACAAGATTCCACCTGCACCCTCCTCCCAAGAGAGCATCACTAAGCCCTGGGATGAAGTGACTGGGATCATCAGTGGCAAACTGACAGTCTCTTTCAGGAATCCACTCTAAAGAGAGAGTAATTGCAAGAGTCTATATTGTATTACAGACAAGCAAACAGTTCATCTTTAAACACCACTTTACAAAAAAAAAAATATGCATGACTCAGGCTGGCTTCTCTTCTGTCCTTTACATGTACACCCCTGCCCCCTCATCCTCTGATTCTAGACCAAAAATGGCCAATCCAGGCAAAGGGAGGACATGATCCTGGTTTGTCTGACAGCCTAAGAGCTGCAATGACCATATAAGGGAAAATTCCCCATCAGGGCTTGTACATGTCAGCCAGGGGAGGCAGGGCCCAGGAACAGCACAAAGCCAGCCCGCTGGGCATCTCTAGGGATCAGACAGGGCACAAAGATCCTCCCCTCCCCCAGGGCATGACAGGCAGATGCAGGCTGACAGAATGACAACATCAGGCTAAACATTAACTAGAAGGGAAAGTAAAGCACAGCTAATGACATACGACACTATACAGCGTTATTGCTCACGTCTTCAGATTGTGGAACGGTTACTGGATACTTGGTCCTCCTATAAACTTCTCTCTTTCCCCCCACCCCCCCCCCCCCTAAACATTTCAGGAGGCAAGAACTGAGGAAGCAGTGATGCAGATAAGACATACCACACACCAATGCCAGATGAAAGGGGGCGAGGAGCGCACACAGCCAGGGTATGCTGGCACTCGCTCTTTCCCTGCGCATCACGCACGCTTATTTTCAAGCTGCCCAGCATTTCGCTGACACTTTCTCCTTCTCTCCTCCCTCCCACTATCTCCCGGGAGCCTTTACAGCACAAGTCAAGTCACAGATCCCAGCAGTGCCTTAGATAAAATTACAACCTTACAGGTTTTCCAAAACCAAAGAAACTGCAGTCTGTTACAGAACAAAGTAGAGGAGTGTGGTAGCTTATTTCCGATCTGACGAAGAAGGGCAACCTTCGAAAGCTAATCAAGAAATGTATTAAGTTATGTCCAATAAAAAAAGGTATCATCTTATTTTCTTTTCCATGTTTTATTTGGTTTGATTTCCATAGATTCTACATGGAATGTTGCTATTCCACTAGCAACATTCCATGTAGAAGTCGGCCCTTGCGGATCACCAATGTGGCCGCACAGGCTTCTGCTTCTGTGAGTCTGACGTCCTGCACGTACGTGCAGGACGTCAGACTCACAGAAACAGAAGCCTGCGCAGCCTTCTACATGGAATGTTGCTAGTGGAATAGCAACATTCCATGTAGAATCTCCAATAGTAGCAACATTCCATGTAGAATCTCCAATCTCCAATAGTAGCAACATTCCATGTAGAATCTCCAACAGTATCTATTTTATTTTTGTTACATTTGTACCCTGCGCTTTCCCACTCATGGCAGGCTCAATGCGGCTTACATGGGGCAATGGAGGGTTAAGTGACTTGCCCAGAGTCATAAGGAGCTGCCTGTGCCTGAAGTGGGAATCGAACTCAGTTCTCCAGGACCAGAGTTCACCACCCTAACCACTAGGCCACTCCTCCACTGTTGCTACTATTTGAGATTCTACATGGAATGTTGCTAGTGGAATAGCAACATTCCATGTAGAATCTCCAATAGTAGCAACATTCCATGTAGAATCTCCAATGGTATCTATTTTACTGTCATAGTAATGCTTGAATGTTTTCACTTATATACACTGTCAGCTAGCACATTTGCTTCTTTCCGATCTGACGAAGAAGGGCAACCTTCGAAAGCTAATCAAGAAATGTATTAAGTTATGTCCAATAAAAAAAGGTATCATCTTATTTTCTTTTCCATGTTTTATTTTGTTTGATTTCTATTGATAACCTTACAGAACAAAGAAATCAAGTGATTTTGTCCAAGGTCCCAAAGCTGGTGATTGCAGAGAGACTAAATTTACAACCAAAGGTGTCAAACCTGTGTGTTCTGATCACTAGGGCTTCGCTACAGATTTTAATTTACAAGGATTAAATCACTTTAAAATCTTCTGGTGAGAGACTTCCATGTAGATATCTAGAAGGGGTGCTTTTTAACCTTTCTAAAATTTGCATATGTGCAGGTCGGACCATCTGTCCCCTCCTCTGTAACTTTTGTTTAAAGGGGAACGGTCAGCCTCGAACTTGGTGTCAAGGATGACACTGGGCCTACAATTTATCCTAATGAGAACCAGACCTGTGGCCTCTGGAAAGCACTACAGAATTCAGGCAGATTCATAATTGATGCCTCCTTTATTAAACGAGTACTTACAATCAAGAACTGCCCTAGGGAAGTAATAGTTGACCAAATGCAGATATTTCTACATTTGAAGGTGGTAAAATAACAACATCTAGACCGCAAAGTCTAAATAGTGAAATACAAATTAAATGCATGCAACGTAATGAGGATAATGTAATAAATTTTGTTTCAAATACAAACAAGGCACTTGCACGAAAATATATGCTGCACTGAACAGCCCACCTGCAGACACTAACCAGTTAAAGACCGAACTCAAAAAGCAAGAATTTACCCCTCTACGTAATTTCTTCAAGTTCCAGCTATCGTGGAATTAAACAGAAAAACACTGCATCAATTTTAAATGCACGTGATGCAAGCCAGCAGGTACCCAGAGAGCAGGAATTCTCAAAGGAGAATTTTGGGCAGAGTCACAATTTGCTTTTAAAAAATACTTTTGTTGGTGCACCAGCGATCTAGGTGCTATTTCATTAAGATTTGTGCTAAATGTCGCAGGCGAAAATAGGTCCCTTCCTGCCTTATTAACCTAGGTGTCGTGTCATTCCGTTTATAGAGGCTTCAAAAACACAATGTACAGCCTACCTTAAAGATGTGAGCATGTAAACAAATAGAAATAAAAACATTTTGGTTTACTGGATCATGAATTTTCTTTTTATTGTAAATTCAGGGCTAATATTTAGCGCAGGGCGCCAAGTAGTCAGTAAGCCGCTTCCAGACACAGACTGACCCAACCCTAGATAGTCATTCCACGCTGGAGGTGTACCGGGGCAAACTGACCATTTGGGCAACTGGGCAGTGCCCGAAAGCCCAGAGGCTCTACCCGGATGCCCACCACACACACTACAGCCCTTCCCAGTCCTACCTCTACCTTTAAAGGCACGCCGCTGGTGATCTAGTGGCCTCTGTCGGGGTGGGAGTGTGGACATATTCTTTCCTGCCCACTGTGGTGCTGCTATTCCCCCTGCCAGGAACCGCCGTACTTTAAAAATGGCGTCCGAGACGCCTTGCGGAAGTCTTGCGAGACACTGTCGAGACCCACAAGACTACCACGGGAAGTCTCGGCTGCCATTTTGAAAACACGGCAGCAGGGGAATAGCAGCACCATAGCGGGCAGGAAATAACATGCTCCTCCCCCCGTCTGCAGAGACCACTAGACCAGGACAGCGGAGGTATCTCCTGCAACGGTAGAGGGACGCAGTGTAGCTGTAGAGGTTGTGTCGGGCAGGGGGCCCAGACCGCTCTTGGTCCACCCCTGGGGTGTACACAGCCTCCAGAACTCAATATCAGGGTATGTGTGTTGACCCAGAAGTTAACTGTCATTGGCAGGTATTCAGACTGGTGCCAGGTTAAACTTAGCGCATAAAATTGTTCTATGTACTCATTTAGTCAACAGACTAAATATTGCCACTAACTGTTGGATGCTATATATCGTGCCTAGCGTTCCGTGCTGAAACCTAAGCATATTCCATAACAAAGAGCACAACTAGTGGAGGAGTGGCCTAGTGGTTAGGGTGGTGGCCTTTGGTCCTGGGGAACCGAGTTCCATTCCCACTTCAGGCACAGGCAGCTCCTTGTGACTCTGGGCAAGTCACTTAACCCTCCATTGCCCCATGTAAGCCGCATTGAGCCTGCCATGAGTGGGAAAGCGCGGGGTACAAACGTAACAAAAATAAAATAGATACTATTGGAGATTCTACATGGAATGTTGCTACTATTGGAGATTCTACATGGAATGTTGCTATTCCACTAGCAATATTCCATGTAGAAGGCTGCGCAGGCTTCTGTTTCTGTGAGTCTGACGTCCTGCACGTACGTGCAGGACGTCAGACTCACAGAAGCAGAAGCCTGCGCGGCCACATTGGTGATCTGCAAGGGCCAACTTCTACATGGAATGTTGCTAGTGGAATAGCAACATTCCATGTAGAATCTCAAATAGTAGCAACAGTGGAGGAGTGGCCTAGTGGTTAGGGTGGTGGACTTTGGTCCTGGGGAACTGAGGAACTGAGTTCGATTCCCACTTCAGGCACAGGCATCTCCTTGTGACTCTGGGCAAGTCACTTAACCCTCCATTGCCCCATGTAAGCTGCATTGAGCCTGCCATGAGTGGGAAAGCGCGGGGTACAAATGTAACAAACAAAACTAGTTGGCTTAACAAGCTAATCAGCATTGATAACAGCACCTAACAAGCAATAATGAGCACTAACTGGCAATTAGAATTTACGTGCACAATGCGCTAAGCGTATTCTGTAACGGACTGTGCCTACATTCTAATGTGTGTTCAAAAGGGGAGTGTAATGGGCGGAGAAAGGGGCATTTCATAGACATTCCAAAATATACTGCACCTAAACCTTATAGGAATACACCTAGGCAGGAATGGCTAAGTGCTGGATCCGCCCAAGCTCCGCCCCTAAACTAGCCAGTAGTGAGAGTGGCTGGTTAGCGGCGCTATGCAGCAGCACTGCCCAGTTAAAAAGGTTCCTGAATACCGGCAGCTGGCCAGCTCATCAGGGTTAACCAGGAAAGAACCTCTCCTGTCCTTAAAAACCCTTTTGAAGATCAACCCCTTCCATTCTGGCTCAGCAGCTGTCTTCCTTAATGAGAGAAGGCCAGGGCCTAGGTAGGCTTCCAGAAATATTTTTCTGCATTCGGTGAATTTATATGATGTATTTCATTGAGTGATTACTTTTGAATTAATCATCAAAACATAGTTTGGAACGTCATAATCAGGGTGGTAGCTACAGGTGGGCTTAGGCCCATCCACTTTTGGCCCAGGCCCACCACAGAAGTGCAGCCTTGCTGTAGCTGGCAGAGAGCCCCAAGCCCCACCAGCAGAATATATGAAAGGCCCCAGAACTCACTTCAGCCAAGCTTGGCAGGCAGTGGAAGCATTCCTAAGCCGACGATGCCCGCACACACTCAGTTTTCACGTGTGTTCAGTTCACGCGCAGTAACTGAGCATGTGCGGGATGCCGGTATTTCTGCCAAGCTCAGCTGAGGGGAATTCTGGGGCCTTTGGATGTCTTCAGCTGGTTGGGGGATGGGGGGGGGGGGAGGCTGGAGATCCCTACCAACAAAGATATTTAAACTTTTAAATTGAGCTGGGAAGGTGAGGAAAGGGGTAGCAAGGAAGTGTGCCATGCCTACCCATTTATCGCCCTGTTGACCCACCCTACATTTTCAGGCTGGCTATGCCACCAGTCATAATGAACCACCATGACAAACAGCAGACTAAAGGCTAAAGAACAATGGGAATTACAGAAACATTTCATAAATGAGTGATTGTATGAATGTAGGGGTGGGGTATTTCACAAGCTGTGCCATCTGATAACGGAAAGAGGAAGGCAGGGCCGTGCCTAGGGTCTCCGGCGCCCCCCTGCAGTTGGCCCCCCGCCCACCCGAAAACGATCGCTACACTACCCGCCCTCTTCTCCCCAGATCCTTTTCCTTTTTTTTTTTTTTTTTGTTTAAATTTACCTCTGTCCGGTGGCAGCGTAATGTTAGTGAGAAGGAGGCGGAGCTCCCCCGCCCCCACGTGTCAGTAGTCTTCCCTTCGCTCAGTGTCCCGCCTTCTTCTGACGTAATTTCTGATGTCAGAAGAAGGCAGAACTGAGCGAAGGGAAGACTGACATGTCGGGGCAGGGGAGCGCTGCCTCCTTCTCACTAACGCTACGCTGCCGCCGGACAGAGGTAAATTTAAACAAAAAAAAAGGAAAAGGATCTGGGGAGAAGAGGGCGAGGTAAGCATGGTGCGGCGGGGCGCCCCCCCAGAGGATGGCGCCCTCCTGCCATGCTTACCGTGTTGGCACGGCCCTGGAGGAAGGGACAGCCAATGAAGCTGTGCAGCAGCCTGAGAAACTGGGTTCGATTCCCACTGCAGCTCCTTGTGAGACTCTGGGAAAGTCTCTTAACCCTCTATTGCCCCAGGTACAAAATAAGTACCTGTATATAATATGTAAACCATTTTGATTCTAACCACAGAAAGGCAGTATATATCAAAGTCCCATCTCCTTTCCCCTTTATCATTAATTAAAACCTTGCTATATCACTTCATTTGCGGTGCAACTCGGCAGTTAATTATAAAACGTAAAATTAAGAAAAAACACACCACATTCCATAATAGGAAAGAAAGCATTCATTCAAGATACACATACATGTCATAAAATCTTAATATAATGCCTTACTGTAATGTTCCTCTTCCTGCCGCCATCTTTCCCCAACCACCAAATGGGATGAGGATATAAGAAATTACTAGAAGTAATAAATCTGAAATTCACTCTCTAAGAGCTACAGAAATAAGCAGAATAAGAGGGGTCAAAAGGAGTGGAGGAGTGGCCTAGTGGTTACAGCACCGGTCTTGCAATCCAGAGGTGTTGGTTCAAAATCCCGCTGCTGCTCCTTGTGATCTTGGGCAAGTCACTTAACCCTCCATTGCCTCAGGTACAAACGTAGATTGTGAGCCCTTCTGGGACAGAGAAATATCCAGTGTACCTGATTATAACTCACCTTGAGCTACTACTGAAAAGGTGTGAGCAAAATCCAAATAAATTATTTGAGATTCTGTTGCTACTATTTGAGATTCTACATGGAATGTTGCTATTCCACTAGCAACATTCCATGTAGAAGCCTGCCCTTGCAGATCAGCAACGTGGCCGCGCAGGCTTCTGTTTCTGTGAGTCTGACGTCCTGCACGTACGTGCAGGACGTCAGACTCACAGAAACAGAAGCCTGCGCGGCCGCGTTGCTGATCTGCAAGGGCAGGCTTCTACATGGAATGTTGCTAGTGGAGGAGTAGCCTAGTGGTTAGTGCAGTGGAACATTGAACCGTTGCTACTATTTGAGATTCCGTTGCTATTATTGGAGATTCTACATGGAATGTTGTTGAGTGGAGGAGTGGCCTAGTGGTTACAGCACCGGTCTTGCAATCCAGAGGTGGCTGGTTCAAATCCCACTGCTGCTCCTTGTGATCTTGGGCAAGTCACTTAACCCTCCATTGCCTCAGGTACAAACTTAGATTGTGAGCCCTCCTGGGACAGAGAAACATCCAGAGTACCCGAATGTAACTCACCTTGACCTACTACTGAAAAAGGTGCGAGCAAAAACTAAATAAATAAAAGGGGATAAGGGAAATTTATAGACGATAGCTTGTGCCTATCTATTTAATGTAATGGGCAGGGAGGCGGCCTCAGGTTGAAGGTGCTCCTAAGCCAAGATGCCTAGAAACTGCAGGAGCCACACCACTTCCCGAGACCGGATGCCAGATGAGATTCTGATTGCGTTTGCAAGTCTTGTGTTCTAAAATCCTCGTTTGTACAAGGACTCGTAAAGAACCTTTAAGGAATCTCAGATAACACATGGACTTGACTGAACATCTTAGCCAAAGCATAAGGCCAAGGAGATAGCATAAGTTTACTTCAACATATTTTAACATACACCACCCTTGGAAGTTGGGAGAGGACCCAGCAGGGTAGAAAATGCTTAAAAACACAAAAAAAAAGTTAAATCATTCAATACAGAATAGGCAAGTTAAAATGTCCTGGAGCTCCAGTTCAGCCCCAAAAGCCAAAGTAAATAAATGAGTCTTCAGAGCTGAAGGTTCTACCCTCAAGTGTCTTGGGAGTGAATTCCATTCTAATGGGCCACAATAGGAAAAAGCAATGTGACTTATATCCAATCAGTGGGCAGCGGGGTCAGCCAATCAGAGTAGTGAGTGTCACTTTGTATTGTTACACAAGGATGGCAGGCATGGAAAGACACTAGTCCATGCTCACCATCTCTAAAGAGAGCCGGGATTGGGTTCCTTCTGGGGCCCTGCATTTTTCCTTCTGTTTCTTTGAGCTTGCAGCTCAGAATAGCACCAGGGCTGAAATGTGGGGCCAGGAGTCTCTCTTCTCCCATCTCATTTCAGCCCAGTCATTAACAGTCCATGTACCAGAACCCCTTCTGGAACCATGAAATCACGGGCTGTAAATCCAGACACCAGATGTCACCATTGCCCAATGACTATACCCCCCCCCCCTGCTCCCCACCCCAAGGCTGAGAATGTTTCCTTCACAGTATCCCCAAACCTGGCTTCCAGAAGTACTGCTATGTCTTCAGTCACCTCGGACGTCAACTGTTGCAAAATAAATTGGAAGACCCAAGCCGTGAATCAAACCCAGGTTAAGTATATAAGTAATGCCACACTGGGAAAGACCGAGGGTCCATCGAACCCAGCATCCTGTCCATGACAGTGGCCAATCCAGGCCAAGGGCACCTGGCAAGCTTCCCAAACGTACAAACATTCTATACATGTTATTCCTGGAATTGTGGATTTTTCCCAAGTCCATTTAGTAGTGGTTTATGGATTTGTCCTTTAGGAAACCGTCTAACCCCTTTTTAAACTCTGCTAAGCTAACCGCCTTCACCACGTTCTCCGGCAACGAATTCCAGAGTTTAATTATGCGTTGGGTGAAGAAATATTTTCTCAGATTTGTTTTAAATTTACTACACTGTAGTTTCATCGCATGCCCCCTAGTCCTAGTATTTTTGGAAAGCGTGAACAGACGCTTCACATCCACCTGTTCCATTCCACTCATTATTTTATATACCTCTATCATGTCTCCCCTCAGCCGTCTCTTCTCCAAGCTGAAAAGCCCTAGGTTCCTCCATATGTAAGCAACAGTCACCAAGCTACAGCCTGAGTCCACTTAGAATAAGTGAGTCAAGATCTCAAGAAACTGACAAATCACTTGAGAGAGAGCAACGTTGTTCAGTTATAGTTTAACGTTGTCCTTTGCTACATATTAGATTTTTAAATTTTTTCTTTACTGGGTAGGGTTACAGATATGAAAAGTCTCTTATCAGCTGGCTGTGATCAAAGTTAGGCTTGTGCTCTTCCTTTTAAAAGATTTAGCATGCATCTGGAAGCTGCCTGGGGCCATCATTGACCGTTTTGTTGCAGCTACGCCAAGTACATAAATCACCCGAGGAGTTTCTCACTTTGCACGAAACCCTAAACCCCCGATGAGCCCTGGGCAGGGAAGACAAAAAGAAGCATCTAATGATCTGTCACTATAAGAAAAGAGCAGTTCGATATCAAACAAATTGCAGTTACCGAAAGCAAACCACTCAGCATAGTGAGAGAACAAAAAGCGACACTGGAAACCTACAGATTCAAGTGGCAGCAAGACCACAATTTGTGCCTTGTGCATGCAACGTCTTGGAAGAATACACTGGCCTTCTGACAGTCAGCCCTACTGGACCTGCTACAAAGCTGCTACTTCCTCATAAATCCAGGAAATTGAAGCGTTCTTCCTGAGTGATGCACAAAATCATAGAGTACTACTGCTGAACCAGGGACAGTGCCACAAGTAGTGCAACAGTGTGTAAGAACTGAAAAACATGCAGCAGGAAGACAAACAGGGTCAAAAGATGTCTCCATATTCCAGTTTTTATTTCTCAAGCATGAGAGTTGGTGAAAGCGATCTTCCTTTGCCATGTCCTGTATTATAAGTTTTAAGAAATCTGGGGTGCTGCTGTGCTGCTCTTCATCAGAACCCGTGCAGGTATCATAGCAAAATAACTACATACACCATAAACAACAGAACATTGTACTCGCGATTTAAAAATAAATGTATGGTGGCAGTTATAAAAAATTTAAAAAAGGGTATGGAGAAATTAAATAAATCCAAGAAGACAGGAGGAGCCTCCACGGAAAGTCAAAGCAAAACAGCAAAAGTAGAGGCTGACAAATGCGTAAACCAATAGGGAGATAATCTCAAAAAAAGAGTTTATTCAGAATATTCATATCAATATCAAGGACCTGACACGGTCCGTGTTTCGGCGCCAAAGCGATCAGCAAACACCATGATCGGTTGGCTGTTCCTTTGTTCTCTCTGTGGATTAACTTGCATACATAAAGGAATTCAAGCCTATCAGCTTCTTAGAGAAAGTTGATTGTGACCCCTGAGGCAGGCGCTTTGGCGCCGAAACACGGACCGTGTCGGGTCCTTGATATTGATATGAATATTCTGAATAAACTGTTTTTTGAGATTATCTCCCTATTGGTTTGCGCATTTGTCAGCCTCTACTTATGGAGAAATTAAAACATTTTAAAATTAAGATACTTCAATAAGACCAAAAGAAGGGGAGCAGTGGAACCCAACAAGACCACATTTTTAAAGTTGATTTTGAGTTTTCTGCCTCTAGGTGTGACTTTGCTCTGACAGAGCAGCACACCATACTGTACAGGGTCTGTCCTGACATGCTCAACTTTTTACAACAGTTTTTCACAAGCAATGTATTTTGGCCCTGAAATAATAATTCTCAAGTAAGTTCCAACAAAGCATTTGATATCCATTGGAGGCTTGGTGGTTGCACAGTCACTTCTCATATCAACCACAAGGCTGATGGTAGAACCTCGAAGTCATCATTTCTCACTGGGTGGTCAGATGACTATTTTTGGTTGCAGCAGTGCCAGCCTAATCATTTTTACAGAAGCCAGGGTGTTTGAAGTTGAAACTATGCCACTTCCACCCACTTACCTGCCCCACTGCCCAAGCTCTGTCTAATCAAACAGCACACGGCAGGCAGCCATCCCTGTAAAGCACAATACGTCGGGGGGGGGGGGGGGGGGGGGGAATGGCAAGTTACAAAACATCTGAGGGATAAACATTCAGCTGGCAGCAGTCAAGTGTGTTTTTAGCCTCTGCCAGCTTTATGTCCCAATATTCAATGCCAGGTCATGTCCAGGCACCAGCTCTAAATACCCAGGCTTGTGTGGTTAGTTAGCTCTCATGCCCTTAAGTGCAATACTTAGCACCAGGGGCATACCAAACTTCAGCAGGAGGGGGGGTCCAGAGCCCGAGGTGAGGGGGCACATTTTAGCCCACCCCCCCCCCCCCCCCGCCACCAACGACTTTGACCCCCCCCCCCATGCCGACGACCCTCTCGACCCCCCTCCTGCCGACGACCCTCCCCCGTCGTTGCCTACCTTTGCTGCCAGGGGACCCCAACCCCCGCCAGCCAAGGTCCTCTTCTTCCGGCGCAAGGCTTCGTTTTGTTTCTGCGAGAGTCTTGACGTCCTGCACGTAAGTGCAGGATGTCAGACTCACAGAAACAGAACGAAGCCTTGCGCCGGAAGAAGAGGACCTCGGCTGGCAGGGGTTGGGGTCCCCTGCCAGCAAAGGTAGCGGACAGCGACGGCGGGAGAGGGTTGGCGGCGGGAGGTCCAGGGCCAAATCTACGGAGGCCCAGGCCCCCACGTAGCTACGCCACTGCTTAGCACTTAACTGCCTAAGTTAAGCATACACACCAAAGAGCATAAAAAAAACAGTCCTTTTTTTTTTAGCTGCTTTCACTTAGGTGATTACGTGCTAAATAACGACACAACCACCTAAGGCTGAGTGTGGCCCTGGACCACTCACAAAATAGCAGATTTTCATTTTGTTATTTATTACATTTGTACCCCGCGCTTTCCCACACAATGCAGGCTCAATGCGGCTTACATAGTAATTTGAAATACAAAGTTAAGAATAGAATTTTCAATAAAATAGTAAAACAACGTAAAGTCGGGCTTAGTAGTGTAGGATAAGTTGAGCTAGATAATATATGACTAGGATAAAAGAGGGTAGACAGGATAGGATAGTGTAATTTGGGAGAAAGGGTAAGGAGAGATGGAAAGAGAAGGATGGGAGGTTGGTATTTAAGTCAGAACAGAATTGGGTGTTGAAGTTGGCGAGATTAGGTTGGGGCATTTGGGTAGTCTTGCTTAAAGAGATGAGCTTCCAGCATTTTTCTAAAGGGCAAGAAGTCGTTTATTAATCGGATTGGTCTGGGTAGAGCGTTCCAAAGCTGGCTGCCCAAAAAGGAGAAACTGGATGCGTAGTAGATCTTGTACTTAATTCCTCTACAATTGGGAAGGTGTAGGTTAAGATACGTTCATGAAGAAATAGATCTGTTTCTAGCAGGGAGGTCGATCAATTCATTCATGTAGCCAGGGGATTCTCCATGGATGATCTTGTGGGTCATTGTGTTGATCTTAAAATGTATTCTTTCTTTAGCAGTTAGTGCCGATAAGTGTCGCTGAATATTGCTGGACAGCCTAGCGCAGGCAATTTAGCTGGCCAGCAGCCTCTCACTTAAATCTCTTTGAATATTGACCCGGTGGTTAACAGGCGGT
This sequence comes from Microcaecilia unicolor, assembly GCF_901765095.1. Classification (NCBI taxonomy): domain Eukaryota; kingdom Metazoa; phylum Chordata; class Amphibia; order Gymnophiona; family Siphonopidae; genus Microcaecilia; species Microcaecilia unicolor. Next base: position 29,317,896 of record NC_044041.1, on the reverse strand, counting down.
CTGATTTTTCTATTTTGTTCACAGTAATAATTGTGATTCCAGTTGAGTTAAGATAGCAGGATGTTACAGACTAGGGGACAATCAATATTTTTTTTCACTCCAATGAATAGTTAAGCTCTAGAACTCTTTGCCGGAGGATGTGTTAACAGCAGTTAGCATACCTGGATTTTAAAAAGGTTTGGACAAGTTCCTGGAGGAAAAGTCCATCGCCTGCTATTAAGATAGACAAAGTCACTGCTTGTCCCTGGGATAGGTAACAGAATCTTGCTACTCTTCGGGATTCTGCCAGGTACTTGTTCCTGGATTGACCACTTCTCGAAGCAGGACACTGGGCTAGATGGACCATTGTTCTGACCCAGTATGGCCATTCTTATGGGTTTTATGTTCTTATCTCCACAGAATTCAGGAGTAGTGCATGTGTTAATCCACTCTGGAACTACATGTCATGTGTTTGATGTGTATCTGACACTGGATGAATTAATAGGTGATAACTTTCCAGAATCTATCTTAAATTTGGATTTTATATTACAGTATGCTTGCATTTTTTAATTTATTAATACTTTTTCTACCACCTTTCACAAGAAGGAAGCAGTTTACAATAAACCGCTGAAAATCAGAGTAAACCCAAAGAACAGCAACAATTTTGGCAAGATTTATGGATTTTGAGTTTTACTTTTCATAAGACTAGTGTCTACCTTTAAATATGTTTATGGGAATGGGAATAAAGTTACTATTCTTTACCATAAAAGGATTTGTGCCTAAAGGCTGAGTTCTTCATGCTGGAAAACACAGTATAAAAGTCCCATGTTTCACCAGGAAGGAAAGATCACTTCTTCCTGTTGTATTTCCAGTTTGGCTAAAAAGCAGCTTTTTATGACTAAGGGACATATTTTTGCCTTCAGTGAGACGAAACTCAACTCATGCCAGGAACATATGCAAAACAGTATCTTTCTGGCTTACAGAAACCCCACAACTGCAATGATTCTTCCCAGCTCCCCCCCCCCCCCAAATCATTTCCTTTGTTTTGGTTAAGAACTAAGGATGGGGGGGGGGGGGGCAGTCAGAAAATTTTCATTGTGTGTCGTTTCCCATGTAGTTTCTAAGAATGTTCATTTTATTATTTTATTTGTAGCACTTGTAGCCCACATTTTCCCACCTATTTGCAGGCTCAATGTGACTTACATTATAGTTTTCATTTGGCCATTTTCCCTATCACAGAAAGAGTCACTGAATGCACTCAATTTAGGGAAGGGCCCTGGACCCAAAGTGGGGGGTGGGGGGGCACATTTTGCCCCCACTGCACTCTGACCTCCGCCACAACACCACATATCTGGGCTGCTGGGGGGGTCCCCCAGCCCCGCTAGCAGAAGACTTCTTCCAGTGCTGTTTGCTGCCACACCATCTGCCCTGCTTCCCCCTCCCCCCCCCCCCCCACGGCACAAATGCTCGGTTTTAACAAAATTGAGCATACGTGCGGTGGGGGTGGAGAAAAAGGGCAGGCAGCACAGCGGCGAACAGCACAGGAGGAAGGCTTTTGCTGGTGGGGCTTGGGAACCCCTAACCAGCAGACCTTAGGGGGCCCAGGCCCCACTGTGGCTATGCCACTGGTTTGTGCATATACAATTAGGGTTACCATATTTTGTCCCCCAAAAAGGAGAGCACATGCCCCTCCCCTCTACACCCCGCCCCCTGTCACACCCTCGCTCCACCCCCTGTCACATTTTCCCCTCCCCCATGTCACATACCTGGTCACCCCCCCCCCCCCCCCTCCTCCCCTTACTACTGCCCTGGTGGTCTGGACAAACTGCCTGGACAAACGGGCAGGCTGGCGGGCCAGAAAGCCGGACAAACTGGGCAGATTGGCAAAACCCGTCCGGTTGCCCGGACATGTCCGGGTAAATCCGGACATATGGTAACCCTATGTACATTTGGCACCCTCTTTGCAAACAGCATACAATATTATCAGCAAATGACAAAACAAGAATTTTCATGTTTTCTGCTTGTTTTTGTTTCGATGTCAATATATCCCACATTATTTCCCGTATCTTGCAATGAACGCCCATCCCTATTAAGAACCCTGTTTCAGCACAAAGAATCAGAGAGCGCTACATCACTCAAATGAGATTGGGAAAACTAAGCAGCCACAGGAGCACAAGGCAAGGAAAGGATTGCAACAAAAGCAGAGGCCTAAGATCCTAGAAGGCAGACCACAGGAAGCCTTTACTTTGCTAGTGCGAATTCTACAGATGGTCGACCAGCTGGCCTGTTTTTCTTGGCTGAAACAGAAAACCCGAAAACTACTGAACTGCTCTGTCAAAAACTCTAGCCCAAATAGTTAGTAGAACCATGGTTTCGACTCCAGGCGTCCAAAATGATCACAGCTTCCAGGCAGAAACGCAGAGCTTGTTATCTCGGTCTGTTATCGCAGCATTCCAACACTATCTTTCTCCAACACATGGCACTAACTGCTGTACCGCACTCCAAGACAAACTTTTTGTTTGTTGAGAACAAAAACCCTAAAATTAATCTCTGCAGCCAAAAACAACCTATAACATTAGATATCATAGTCTGGTAAAGTACACAAAACATTCTTACGAAGCCATCAGAGAGATACACAACAAAAAAGTTAGACCAAGCAAGACAAGAGATGGCCAGCTTCATTGTATACCCATCTGTACTGAAAACAGCAGCTTCTTGGCACAGCACACTTCTATTTTGGTGGGGGGGGGGGGGGCACATCTTGTTCTAAAATAGATGAGAAATGGACGCCCATATCTGATGTACAGACTTGGGACACCCTTTCTAAATCTCTATGCAAATGATGGCCACTACTAAAAATAAAATAAATAAATAAATTGTTGAAGGTCTTTTTCCATGTGGTGTGATAAGTAATATATCACATTCTTTATAAGTGGTTGGAATATTTTGAGTACACTGATTTTCTTTTACTAAGATAACGTATTTTGTTGCTGAGTGATTTGATTTTTGGAAAAAGTTACTAGGTGTATCTAGGTTTTATGACTTTTTTTTCACACTAGAATATTGTTTTTGGTGTGTATATTTTTCCTATTTGTATTTTCCATTCTCTAAAAATAAGTGCACAATTTATTTTTTAAATTGATTTTCACCTAGATTATGAATTATATTAGCCTCATCTTCCATCCTTATAACAGCTTGTCACAAAACACCTAGCCACCTGCCTGGGCTACCCCTGTAGCCACGTACAGGGTCTATCCCCAGCATAGCTCAGGCCCGCTTGCACCTTCCGTTTGTGATCTACACTAGCACCCTCCTCCCGATTGTCCCAACTGCCTCTGGGCGAGTCTCCCACTCTCAAATTATCCCATTGATTTCTAGGTTACTAGGACCACAGTCCCAGTGGTCCCACAGTTCCCAGAAAGCACTCACAGACCCAAAACACAAACCACCAGGATTCTTAGTCAGTCCAGACAAGCAGAGGCAATAAATTTGTCATGAAAAATTAGAACAATGAACAGAAAAGGTGCAATCTGCAATACAATAACAAGTAACTGAAATATGGATCAATTATAAAACTAACTAAACATTTGTTTACTACCTAAATAGTAGCTGGGGAGATCAGGACATATAGCTGCTCACAGGTTATCAAACACAACTATTCACAGGGCCTCAGCAAAGAGATCCTTCCCTCTTTTCTCCCTGGCTAAGACTGGAGAAAAAGCCAGTACATTCTAAATGAACTGAGCTCCTGGGCCAATCAGAGCCCAGAACAACAAGTTTTAAAAATAGCTGGCCACATCACTGCAGGTTACCTCTTGTAACTAAAGAAGGAACAGTCAGTCAGTTCCCTGTAACCGCTTTACGGGAGATTTGGACTCTCTTTGTTGCTGTTACCGCTTTAAACATAAACACGCACCACCTGCTGGTCAAACTAGAGTAATACACCAAGAAATTAATACAGTTTTACAGGCTTAAAAACCCACTGTTTTTTCACACAGCTGTTGAACAGTAGCAATAAAGTATTCTTCCTTCATTAGCAATGAGTACAGGGTCATCACATTCAGTATCACAGAAAAGGAAACAATGTCCCTACGTAGAAAAATCACAAAACAATAGGGGCGGATGGGGCAGACAGCATTCACAATACATGTGGTAAAGCAGGCGGCTTTTGACCACCGAAACCTGGTCCTGTGTTGGGTCTCAATATAGGTGGTGCCTGTCCAATAACTTTTCATTAACGTGTGGAAGAATACAGTCCGCCATTTTCCATTTATCAAATTCAGTATGGCATAACCTTCCTCATTGGGTATCTTACGCCAACTTGTGGAAAGCTTTTCTTCTATTTAGAATTATAGGAGCCCTTTTATTAAAGTACATTAGAGTGTTTTAATGCAGGATTTTACCACTTGGTACCTGGATATTTTATGCAGCATTTTCTAACATTTATTTTTAATTTTGCAGGTCATGTGCTAATGTTACATGGTAAGCTGTAGAAAAGCATTAGCACCATATCATATCTATAATAAAACTATTTCCAACCTGCTGTATCTGAAATATTCTAAGCAGGGAGCAAAAGTACATATATGCAAATCGCACAACATACAATAAAATATTAATACAGAGTCATTCACTACAAAAAACAGAACAGCCCCATGCAGGGCCGCCGAGAGGGGGAGACGGGGGGGGGGACAAAATTCCCCAGACCCGGGGGGGGGGGCCAGCACTGCCGCCGCAGTCCGGCCCACCCGCCCTCCGACACTCCCTGGCATTGAATTTAAGCGCCTCACCTTCGAAAGCGCAGCAAGCAGCAGCAGACCAACCCTTCCTTCCGTGTCCCGCCCTCGCCTGACGTAACTTCCGCGAGGGCGGGACACAGAAGGAAGGAGTAGTCTGCCGCTGCTTGTTGCACTTTCGAAGGTAAGGCGCTAAAGGTCAGTGCAGAGGGCCTGGGGGTGGAGAGAGGACCCGGTGGAGGGGGGCCTGGCGACGGCCTTGTCCCGGGCCTGGCCCAGTCTCTCGGTGGCCCTGGCACCATGAATTTAATAACCCATATGCTTGAACATATGGATTTTTAGTCTTCTTGAACTGAGCAATAGTCTACACATGGAGCATTCCAAAAACTTAGGACCCTTAACATAAAAAAACAGAAGATCTATACTCTTCCAAAATGAACCTGCCGAAATGATGGAACTTCAAAAGCAGCTATTTTTTGGGAAGATCTATGTTATTTGAATGTTCTAATGCATGTCGTTAGGATTACGCCGACATCATATTATATCTCCATTATTTCAATGCTGCTAAATTTTTGATACCGTTTCATGTTACTCCTATATTTGCTCATTTTACTATTGTTATGCTGTTAACAAAACTTGCTGTACACTGCCTTGTGGGTAAATCTTCATAAAAGTGGTTAATAAATCCTATTAAATAATGTCATTAGCATGCAGTACCTGCTCAGAGTTAATTTATTTTAAAAATGTATACACCACCTAATCCCTAGGCAGTTTACAAAATACCATACATAATAAAACCATAACATACATACTTAAAATCAGAAACAAAGAAATACTGTTCCTTCCTTATAACATAGCATAACAGATTGAATGCGTCAAACAGCTGCATTTAACTTTTTTCTTTTCTTAGACATGTGCCACATTCCGGCATAGATGAATTTGTCCAGGCAGGGCATTCCATAATCGAATACAGGCAACAGAAAAAGCAGCAGCTCTGTGTCAGAACCAGTGGCGTTCCGACCCTAGTAGACACCCAGGGCAGATCGCCCATGCACCCCCCCCCCCCCCCCCGGCAAAATGACACCTCTCCCCCTCCAGTGAAATGACACCCCCCCCCCAGGTGCACGCCGCTGGGGGGGGGGCAGTGCCACGGCGCGCGCTTGTTGCCCTGTCTCCGAGTTCGCAATTGGCATGTGTTCGCTGCTCCCTCTGAGTCTGCCCCGGAACAGGAAGTAACCTGTTCCGGGGCAGACTCAGAGGGAGCAGCGAACACATGCGAATTGCGAACTCGGAGACAGGGCAACAGGCGCGCGCCACGGCACACCCCCCCAGCGGCGTGCAGCCGGGGCAGACCGCCCCCACCGCCCCCCCCCCCCTTGGTACGCCACTGGTCAGAACACAGAGCCTGCACTACAGAGCCTAACGAGAGTAGCATAGCATGCTCTGACCGCAAAGATCGCTTTGGACAATAAGTGCGTAGAATGTGAGTAAAGTAAAAGGTACCACCAAACAGAGAAAACACCTTATACTAAAATCTATGAAAACACTGGCAACCATTTTAGAACTAGTTTAATGTGAGTAAACCTAGAGGCCCAGTCTCGCCGCGCCCCCGTTAACTCTGCATTAAATCACATACAACATGCTAGCTGGCTAATGGCAATCACCCATGATGTGCCCCCTCCCAAAAATACCTCCTTAAAAAGACAGTAATGCATGGGTTAACGCACATAAACAGGCAAAACACCACAAATGTTTTAGCGTGTTTCTACAGCAGCCCGTCTGCGTGTGCTAATCGCATGTTAAGGGCTGAATGTCCTTTAGTAAAAGGGCCCCATAGAAATTTAAAAAGCAACTGTATACAGTAGGCCGAATACCAGCTGAAAATTAATGAGCAAATCACATATGCAGATTTTCAGACAACTTTACATTTGAGTACATTTCTCAGGCATTCTATAATTGAGGCGTACAGAACTGTTTATTTTAGCATCTCACATTTTCTGCACATTCTGACATTGAATCAGGCTGTGAAATGGCAACGTTGGGAACGTCACAGGCAGCTGAAACACTGTGGGAAGTGCGCTCTCATGACGGCGCCAAGGTGTGGATGCCAATACCCGTCAACATCCGAGAACCTACCTTGTGCAAAGGCAACACCAGGAATGCTCCACCGCCACTGGCCTCGACAATTATCGCAACAAATTTGGGATTGACAGCACAGAATGAGCTATCCCAGGTGACGCGGGAAACCCTGATATCATCGTAACACTGGTCATTCTTCACCGCTTGTCCGAACACGTGCCGAAACTTGCTCTGTCGTACAACGCGCCTCATTGTGTCTGTGGAGGAAGAGAAGGACCACAGCATAAGGACCTGGATTACTTTTTTTTTTTTTTAAATACCGTTCTTCGCCTCAAGATCTGTAGAAACAGTCAAACAAGTTGTAGGCAAGACTTTTTATTGGGTTAACTCAATGCATCGATGACTTAACTTTCAAAAGTTATACTCCTTCCACCAAGGCAGTAGACAAGACAGCGCAGTTACACTAGTTTAAAACTGCTGGATTGTCTCTTCATTGACTGGGTGAAGGAAGCTTGGCTGTCAAAAACGAATTACAACCATATCGGGTTACCCCGGTGAAATGGTTGTTGCCTAAAATCTAGTTGTTTGACCCTTACTGCAATGTATTCAAGTTGACCAAACGCTGCTATCACAATTGTTCACCTCAGATTCAAACATACACCCATCAAAAGCCCAGGACCTTACCCCACTTCTGCTCTGAAGACCAGGCTTTTAAAAGGTGAAGCAAATTCTTGGTACATACTGTGGCCACAGTATTTGCATTCACACTATGAAGTGGCAAATAAACTCATTACCAACTACCCCATGAATTAAATTTGTCATGCATAAAATAATGCTTTTACTTTAGCCTTGTGATGATTACTGGTCCATAGAAAGCAATTTATTTAGCTGGTGTAAGATGAGAAACAGGTGCGGATAACAGCCTTGCAGTGAAATACTGACAAATAAACCAAATACATGTTGCACAGAATAAAAAGGTCACATTAGTAGTGATCTTATCTTGCTTTGAATAAAGTGACACCTCTCCAGTGAGAAAAGGGAAGAAGGGATTAATACCCACTAAATGAGGCCTTCTCCATCCTACCAGAGGCTTGTCTGCCTAACATTACATAGAAGGGAAACCAGTGTTCATAATTTGGAACATAGGAGCCACCTACCAACACCCATCCTGTTAGAATATCAATGAAATGCTTTGATGTCCCCATGCATACCCCCACCCTCCCACTCTGTCAGACTGTCAAAGTAATGATTTGATGTTTCTCTTATATATACTATCTGCTACCACATTTGCTTATTTCCGATCTGAGGAAGAAGGGCAACCTTCGAAAGCTAATCAAGAAATGTATTAAGTTATGTCCAATAAAAAAGGTATCATCTTATTTTCTTTTCCATGTTTTATTTTGTTTGATTTCTATAGATTCTACATGGAATGTTGCTATTCCACTAGCAACATTCCATGTAGAAGTCGGCCCTTGCAGATCACCAACGTGGCCGCGCAGGCTTCTGCTTCTGTGAGTCTGACGTCCTGCACGTACGTGCAGGACGTCAGACTCACAGAAACAGAAGCCTGCGCAGCCTTCTACATGGAATGTTGCTAGTGGAATAGCAACATTCCATGTAGAATCTCCAATAGTAGCAACATTCCATGTAGAATCTCCAATGGTATCTATTTTACTGTCATAGTAATGCTTGAATGTTTTCACTTATATACACTGTCAGCTAGCACATTTGCTTATTTCCGATCTGACGAAGAAGGGCAACCTTCGAAAGCTAATCAAGAAATGTATTAAGTTATGTCCAATAAAAAAAGGTATCATCTTATTTTCTTTTCCATGTTTTGTTCGATTTTTATTGATAACCTTTAAGAGTGGACTAACACGGCTACCACACCTCTGAACATAGGAGCCAACTCGGTGGCTGCTGTGGGTGCTTGAGCACCCCCAATATTGAATAAATTCCTTGTATGTGTCCAGGGAGGGGTGATCTCCAATGGGGTTAGCACCCCCGATAATTTAAAAAAAGGTGGCTCCTATGATTTGGAATATTTATTTGTTGCATTTGTATCCCACATTTTCCCACCTCTTTGCAGGCTCAATGTGGCTTTGTAAAGAAGGGATCACAGTCTAAACAGAGCTCTTGTACCTGGGTATGAATTGCATCTTTACAGCTTCATGAAATCAAAGTTTAAGTTTGATAAAATCCGACCTATAAGACAACATTCCTCCTCTTCAGACAACTTAAAACATACAGTATCCCACCCCATTCACACCAATCAAATAGCTTTAGAGCAAGGAGGATTCACACAGCTGAATGCATCAGTGGGCAAAATAAAACCCCCAAAAAGTACAGGGAAGGGTGACCAAAATGATAAAGGGTACGGAAGGACTTGCCTGTGAGGAATGGCTATAGCGGTTAGGGCTCTTCGGCTTGAAGAAGAGACAGCTGAGAGGAGGTCTATAAACATTCTGAATGGACTGAATGGGTAAACCCCAAATCAACTGATTACAAAGACTAGGGGTACACTATGAAATTACTAGGTAAGCCAGAGAAATATTTTTTTCATTCAACACAATTAAACTCTAGAATTTGCTACCTGAGGATGTGGTAAAAGCAACTCAAGTAGCTCGTTAAAAGTTTGGACAAGTTCCTGGAGGAAAAGTCCTTAAACCATTAAAGCAGACATGGGGAAAGTCACTGCTTATCTTACGGTTGGGTAGCAAGGAATCTTGCTGCTTTTTGGGAACCTGCCAGGTCCTTCTGACCCAAATTGATCACTTTTGGAAACAGAATGCTGGGTTAAATGAACATTGGTCTTACACAGTAAGACAGTTGGCATAAGTTTAAAAAAAAAAGGCACAAAATATATTACATGTTTTTTTTTTTTTTTGTTACATTTGTACCCTGCGCTTTCCCACTCATGGCAGGCTCAATGTGGCTTACATGGGGCAATGGAAGGTTAAGTGACTTGCCCAGAGTCACAAGGAGCTGCCTGTGCCTGAAGTGGGAATCGAACTCAGTTCCTCAGTACCCAGGACCAAAGTCCACCACCCTAACCACTAGGCCACTCCTCCACTGTTGCTACTATTTGAGATTCTACATGGAATGTTGCTATTCCACTAGCAACATTCCATGTAGAAGTCGGCCCTTGCAGATCACCAATGTGGCTGCGCAGGCTTCTGCTTCTGTGAGTCTGACGTCCTGCACGTACGTGCAGGACGTCAGACTCACAGAAACAGAAGCCTGCGCAGCCTTCTACATGGAATGTTGCTAGTGGAATAGCAACATTCCATGTAGAATCTCCAATAGTATCTATTTTATTTTTGTTACATTTGTACCCTGCGCTTTCCCACTCATGGCAGGCTCAATGCGGCTTACATGGGGCAATGGAGGGTTAAGTGACTTGCCCAGAGTCACAAGGAGCTGCCTGTGCCTGAAGTGGGAATCAAACTCAGTTCCTCAGGACCAAAGTCCACCACCCTAACCACTAGGCCACTCCTCTACTGTTGCTACTATTTGAGATTCTACATGGATCACCAATGTGGCCGCGCAGGCTTCTGCTTCTGTGAGTCTGACGTCCTGCACGTACGTGCTGGACGTCAGACTCACAGAAACAGGAAGCCTGCGCAGCCTTCTACATGGAATGTTGCTAGTGGAATAGCAACATTCCATGTAGAATCTCCAATAGTAGCAACATTCCATGTAGAATCTCCAATAGTATCTATTTTATTTTTGTTACATTTGTACCCCGCGCTTTCCCACTCATGGCAGGCTCAATGCGGCTTACATGGGGCAATGGAGGGTTAAGTGACTTGCCCAGAGTCACAAGGAGCTGCCTGTGCCTGAAGTGGGAATCAAACTCAGTTCCTCAGGACCAAAGTCCACCACCCTAACCACTAGGCCACTCCTCTACTGTTGCTACTATTTGAGATTCTACATGGATCACCAATGTGGCCGCGCAGGCTTCTGCTTCTGTGAGTCTGACGTCCTGCACGTACGTGCTGGACGTCAGACTCACAGAAACAGGAAGCCTGCGCAGCCTTCTACATGGAATGTTGCTAGTGGAATAGCAACATTCCATGTAGAATCTCCAATAGTAGCAACATTCCATGTAGAATCTCCAATAGTATCTATTTTATTTTTGTTACATTTGTACCCTGCGCTTTCCCACTCATGGCAGGCTCAATGCGGCTTACATGGGGCAATGGAGGGTTAAGTGACTTGCCCAGAGTCACAAGGAGCTGCCTGTGCCTGAAGTGGGAATCAAACTCAGTTCCTCAGGACCAAAGTCCACCACCCTAACCACTAGGCCACTCCTCCACTCTACTTAACAGGAAAGATTCTTTCAACCTATATTATATACCTGTTTTGGGTTTTTTTTAATATGAACTATTGTCCATTGGGTTTTGAACTAGAACCAAAACTTTTCTTACACATACAACCTTGGCGAGAGTGATCCCAATCCGTACAAGCTCTTGCTAGCAAAACCACATGATCCTCTGACCTCCAGAAAGCCATATCTTAGCAGCCTATAAAAGCAGTTTTTGCAATTAACTTCAGATGCTGTACCAGGCAGTTAACAGCCTAATAGAGTACAGATGAAAAACACGGACGACAAATTGAGCATTGTAGCACTACTCTACCATGAGCCACAGGACTAGGCTAACCCAGTCAGTCCCGACATACTCAACGTGGCATTCCTTCAATACCGTCTCCCAACTTCTCCTATGCTTTCATCTTAATCTCTAAACAGACCGGGATTAGTAAAAGAGCAATTTGCAGTTTATCTTTCAACAAGTGCCAATCAGATGTCCTGAGGGCGAGAAAAATCCTGGAAGGCTGCGGCACATGACCGAGCTGGAAGTTGATAGGTCAAAGTGAAAACCAAAGTAAACTGATGGGCTGATCCTCAGAACTCCCGTGCTATAGGGAAGAACGCATAAGTGTTGCCATACTGAAAAAGACGGAAGGTCCATCAAGCCCAGTGTCCAACAGTGGCCAATCCAGGTGACAAGTACCTAGCAAGATCCCAGAACCGTAAAACAGATTTCATGCTGCTTATCCTAGGAATACTCAAAATAGAAAAGTTAATGCCACCAAGTACTATTCTAGTTGAATATCAGGGACGTCTCATACAGTCACATTTGGCCGTGCATACAAAAAATATACTTGTGTCTTCCAGCCGTGACAATCTTTAATCACTGACGACCCCCACCATCCAATTTTTATAAGTATTTTTTATACAAAAATATTAACGTGAAAGTACTTGGGGTATTTTGACAGTATCCTAGGAATAAGCAGTGGATTTTCTCAAGTCCATCCTAATAATGGATAATTTTAGGAAATTATCCAAAACTTTTTAAAACCCTGCCAAAGTTTAATTACGACTTGAGTGAAGAAATATTTTCTCCAATTTGTTTTAAATTTACTACTTAATAGCTTCACTGTGTGGCCCCCTAGTCCTCGTATCTTTGGAGAGTAAACAAGCAATTCATGTCTACCCATTCCACTCCACACGGTATTTTATAGACCTCTATCATATCTCCCCTCAGCTGTCTCGTCTCCAAGCTAAAAAGCCCTAGTCGCTTTAGCCTCTCCTCACAGGGAAGTTGTCCCATCCCCTTTATCATTTTTGTTGGCCTTCTCTGTACCTTTTCTAATTCCACTATCTGGCTGACTTTTGAAAGAGAAGGACGTCCGTCTTTCGACATAGGGTCATCCAAATCGGTATAATCAAAAGCCGATTTTGGACGTCCCCAACTGCTTTCCGTCGCAGGGATGGCCAAAGTTCACGGGGGCGTGTCTGAGGCACAGCGAAGGCGGGACTTGGGCGTGCCTAACACATGGACCTCCTCGACCCATAATGGAAAAATTAAAGGGCGTCCCTGATGAGCACTTGGACGACTTTACCTGGTCCTGTTTTTCTTATGACCAAAGAACAAAAAGGTGCCTGAACTGACCAGATGACCACTGGAGAGAATCGGGGATGACCTCCCATTACTCCCCCAGTGGTCACTAACCCCCTCCCACCCTAAAAAAATCTTTAAAAATATTTTATGCCAGCCTCAAATGTCATACTCAGGTCCATCACAGCAGTATGCAGGTCCCTGGAGCAGTTTTAGTGGGTGCAGTGCACTTCAAGGCAGGCAGACCCAGGCCCATACCCCCCACACCTGTTACATTTGTGGAGGAAACAGCGAGCCCTGCAAAACCCACCACAAACCCACTGTCCCCACATCTAGGTGCCCCCCCTTCACCCGTAAGGGCTATGGTAGTGGTATACAGTTGTGGGTAGTGGGGTTGGGGGGGCTCAGCACACAAGGTAAGGGAGCAATTTATGAAGTCCACTATAGTACCCCCTAGGGTGCCTGGTTGCTGTCCTGGCATGCGAGGAGGACCAGTGCACTACAAATGCTGGCTCCCCCCACGACCAAAGGGCTTGCATTTGGTCGTTTCTGAGATGGGCGTCCTTGGTTTCCATTATCGCCGAAAATCAGAAACGACCAAGTCTAGGGACGACCATCTCTAAGGACAACCTAAAATGTCAAGATTTGGGCATCCCCGACCGTATTATCGAAACGAAAGATGGACATCCATCTTGTTTCAATAATACGGGTTTCCCCGCCCCTCCATCGGGATGTTTTGTGAGGACGTCCTCAGCAAAACTTGGGCGTCCTTTCGATTTTGCCCCTCCACATATCTTTGAGATAAAGTGACCAAAATCGTACACAGTATTCGAAGTGCAGTGGCACCATGGAGCAATACAAAGGCATTATAACCTTCACATTTTTGGTTTTCCATTCCTTTTCTAATAATTCTTAACATTCTACTTGCTTTCTTCGCTGCCGCTGCACACTGAGCAGAGGGTTTCAACATATCAACGATGATCCCTAGATCCCTTTCTTGGTCGGCAACTCCTAATGTGGAACTATGCATCATGTAGCTATGGGTTTGGGCTCCTCTTTCCCACTTGCATCACTTTGCACTTGCTAACATTAAACGTCATCTGCCATTTGGATGCCCAGTCTCATAAGGTCCTCTTGAACTTAACAACTTTGAATAACTTTATGAGTGGAGGAGTGGCCTAGTGGTTAGGGTGGTGGACTTTGGTCCTGGGGAACTGAGTTCAATTCCCACTTCAGGCACAGGCAGCTCCTTGTGACTCTGGGCAAGTCACTTAACCCTCCATTGCCCCATGTAAGCTGCATTGAGCCTGCCATGAGTGGGAAAGCGCAGGGTACAAATGTAACAAAAATAAAATAGATACTATTGGAGATTCTACATGGAATGTTGCTACTATTGGAGATTCTGTTGCTACTATTGGAGATTCTACATGGAATGTTGCTACTATTGGAGATTCTGTTGCTACTATTGGAGATTCTACATGGAATGTTGCTACTATTGGAGATTCTACATGGAATGTTGCTATTCCACTAGCAACATTCCATGTAGAAGGCTGTGCAGGCTTCTGTTTCTGTGAGTCTGATGTCCTGCACGTACGTGCAGGACATCAGACTCACAGAAGCAGAAGCCTACGCAGCCACATTGGTGATCCATGTAGAATCTCAAATAGCAGCAACAGTGGAGGAGTGGCCTAGTGGTTAGGGTGGTGGAGGACTTTGGTCCTGAGGAACTGATTTCGATTCCCACTTCAGGCACAGGCAGCTCCTTGTGACTCTGGGCAAGTCACTTAACCCTCCATTGCCCCATGTAAGCCGCATTGAGCCTGCCATGAGTGGGAAAGCGTGGGGTACAAATGTAACAAAAAAATAAATAAAAAAATTACCTCACTAGTTATTCCCATCTCTAGACCATTTATAAATATGTTAAAAGGCAGCGGTCCCAGCACAGACCCCTGAGGAACCCCACTATCTATCCCTCTCCATTGAGAATACCGACCATTTAACCCTGTTTTTCTTTACCAGTTTTTAATCTAGAATAGAACATTACCTCCTATCCCATGACTTTCAAATTTCCTCAGAAGTCTTTTATGAGGTACTCTGTCATGCCTTTTGAAAATCCAAATACACAATATCAACTGAGCTCACTTTTATCCACATGCTTATTCACCCCTTCGAAGAAATGCAGTAGATTAGTGAGGCAAGATTTCTCTTGACTAAATTCGTAAATTTATAAGCTTCTCTCATACAGCTGTCTTTTCTTCAAGTTGAAAAGCCCCTATCCTGTTTAGCCTCTTCGTAAAGGGAGGTGATTCCATCCCCTTCACAATTCTCTGAACCCGTTTTAGTTGCACTAGATCGTTTTTTGTTTTTTGTTTTTGAGAGGGGGTGACCAGAACTGCACACGGTACTCAAGATGTAGACATACTAGGGATCTATGCCGATGTATAATGATATCCTCTGTTTTGTTCTTCATCCCTTACATCCTATTTGCCTTTTTTTTTTTTTTTTTAGCAGCCACAGCACACTTGATAACATCATATCCACAATGATGCCAAGATCTTTTTCTTAGGAGATGACTCCTAACTCATAACTCAGCATTTCGCATCTGTATTTAGGATTATTTTCTTCCCATGTTCCATCATTTTGCACTTGTCTACATTAGACATCTAAATGGCAAATGAAATATAGAGTTCGATTCCCGGCACAGGCAGCTCCTTGTGACTCTGGGCAAGTCACTTAACCCTCCATTGCCTGCCACATTGAGCCTGCCATGAGTGGGAAACTGCGGGGTACAAATGTAATATATATATATATTTTTTTAATGTCCTAATCTGCCAGCCCTCAGTGTCCTCCACAGTTCTAATGGCCAACTAATCGTCTACAATTTAATCATAATCGCTCATCACTCCAGTCTCCAAATTGCTCATGAATAGGCAGCACAGGTCCCGATGCAGACTCTTGAGGCACTCCAGGACCAAGTTATAATGTCTTTAACCAGTTTGCAATCCAGAAAAGGGCATTGCCTCCTATCCCATGACTAATTTCTCAAGAAGCCTCTCATGAGAGACTGTGAATCACCTTCTGAAAATCCAAATACACTCTTATCAACCAGTTCACTATTATCCAATTGTCTGTTCACACCTTCAAAATAATCTAATTGGTAAGGCAAGATTTGTCTTTGCTGAACCCATGCTCACTCCGACCAATTAAGCCATGTCTGTCTACATGGTCAATTTTGGGGTTTTTTTTTCCTTTTGTTTTAAAGTAAAACTTCGATATTCCTCTATGTAAGTATTTGTGGCCTCAGTTAAACACTATGGGCCCTATTTACTGAGCTGTGCTAACTTTTTAGTGCATGCTAATGCTAGAAACACCCATATATTCATATAGGTGTCTCTAGTGTTAGCGCCACCTACAGCATGGCTTAGTAAACAGGGCCCGATAAGGCTCCCAAAAAGATAGGAACTAGGAAAAAATTGACATATGTAGATTATAAACTAAAAAAAAAAAAAAATCATACTAACACATACATGAAGCAAAAGAAACTAGTCCACATCAATGAGGAGAAAGCAGATACAAAGAAAGGAAAAGAAAAAAAACCCACAATCTATATAAATAATTCTCACCTCCAACATTCAGAACCTCACTGTGTGGCAGGGAAACACTGAAGCCCTGTAGTCTTCTAGGCTGTCAGCACCACTCACTGTCACTCATAGACCTGCCCTCAGCCACGCCCCATCCACACAATTCACAACCCCAACATTCTAAATGCAAATTTGTAGTTGCAAGATCCCATGAGTGTATGCCCCGCCCTCGCGTCACGTGATGACGTGGAGGGCGGGGCTATGACACTCAGCCAATCGCCAGTTCCACCGCCCTCCGACGCTACCCCCCCCGACGCACTGCGAGAAACAGCGGCCTACGCAGGGCCTCCACCCCCCCCCCCCGACGCACAGCGACAAACACCGAGCTATGCAGGGGGAGGAGTGCCGTCCGAACACCTGATCCGCCGGGACCCCGAAGCTGCCGCCCATCAAAAAAAACTACCCACCTGCACCCTCCCCACGCTGCCGTCCTGCGCCCTCCCGACACTGCCGCAGGTAAACCTTGCTAGCACCCGTTTCATGGCTCACAGAAACGGGCCTTTTTTACTAGTAATAATAATAATTAAATATGAAACATCAAATCTTAGCTCCCCAAATTCTAAGACCCAATTACTGATAACAATATCTCCCCCCTCCCCCACCTAGTTGACAAACCAGAACATTTTATAATTTTTCTCTTTTTCAAACAATTGCTCCAACACACAGGGACTCATTTTCAAAGTATGTACACTTACAATAATGAACGTCAGGAAACTTAACATAACATTTACAGGGAAATTTAAAAAAAAAAAAAAAAAAAAGTTGCTCCCACTGCCAAAACATGAGCCCTTCCAACTGCAAAAATGTTCTTCTACGTAGCTGTGTTACACAAGCTACATCTGGAAAAATTTGTACTTTGGCTCTGCAAAAAAAGAAATTTTTTTTTAAAAATACGTTTTTCATGACAAACATTTTATCCTGTTCCATGATGAAAGCGAACAGGAGGGTAGACCTTTCCGATATATTATCTTGAGTAGTTTCTACAAATATTGTTAAATCAAAAGGCTCTTTATCAGACAACACTTCCGCATTACCCCTCCTGTTCCATCTGTGCAACAAATTTAGGTAAACAACACGATACACATAGTTTTTCCAGCTGTTTATTGTCTCATAGCTGGCTGTGAAGCTCTGATGGCAGAAAATCTCTATACAGAGAGGCACAACAAAGTGGCACATGTCATCCACTGGAACCTTCGCAAACATTACAACATCACTGTACCCAGAAAAGCACTGGGAATACAACCCTAAGAGAATTACATAAAATGAAGTCATGATCACTCGGGATGCTGCAATTCCAAACAATAAAAAGCTCGATACCAGAAAACTGGAACCGCAGTAAAAGGAGAAACACCAGAATGGCACCAATTATGGAGGTGTCCATTCCAAGTGATTATTCTAAGCATTAAAAAAAAAAAAAACAGAAAATGGAGCAATTTATTTTTAACTTCACTGATCCATCCTCCTTTTCCTTCATCTGACACTACTTTTTCCTTTTGCGTTTGCCAGAATCTCTTTGAAAATAAGCATAGGAAAAAAAGTTCTCCTCTGAGCTCTTTTCAAGCTGGGCACAGAATTCAGACCAAACGGAGCCTGGACCCCCTCACGCACAACAATGTCATTCTCCAGAAATATATATCTCTGCGAAGTCAGGATAAGCCAACAGAACTTTGGCAAGTTTAAAATGGCCATTTCTAACCAAGTTCCCTGGATTTGATTTTGGACTGGTCAAGGGCTGGGGGTGCTGCAGAGGTGGCGTTCACCACTCCTGGGGGAAAGAGATTTGGCCACTGCTCAATGGCAACACCTGGCAGCCAATTAAAAGGCTTGCCTTAGCCACGAGATTGCTGTAGTTTGTGGTCCTTGCCTAGGACACCGACTGCAATGGATGGGCTGACTTGGGAAAAGGCCACGAAAAAAAAAATCTTTGGATAGATAGCCTTGAAGACTCATGGCACTTGTGGCCCCACTGGGATGGGAGCTCTGAAGCACAAGAAGAAACCGCTGAGCCAAAACAGATTTATATAAATGAGATATTCAATCATCTCAAGTTCCAACAACCCCTACTGTAAAGTAGGTCAGCTTCCTGCCTTCTGTTGTGTTTTGTGTTGCTTTATTAAGTTGCTCACCCTGTTATGTTAAGACATGCAGCAAGAATGATCAAGTATTAGCAGCCACCGATGGGAAACCCACAAGGAAGAGAGAGCTGCAGCTGGGTATTCCGCACAAATTTAAATCATTTATAGACTACAACCAGTGTTGTTCAAAAGCAGTAGGTCAAAGAACTTAAGTATTAAAATATACATTTATTTCTACTTAAGAACATGTACAGTGAACATTAAAATAAGTACTTGCGTAAAAAAAAAAGTTATTGCCTAATATACAGGGTTTCCCCAAGTCCAGTCCTGGAGTATTGTTTTTTTTTTTTTGTTACATTTGTACCCCGCGCTTTCCCACTCATGGCAGGCTCAATGCGGCTTACATGGGGCAATGGAGGGTTAAGTGACTTGCCCAGAGTCACAAGGAGCTGCCTGTGCCTGAAGTGGGAATCGAACTCAGTTCTTCAGGACCAAAGTCCACCACCCTAACCACTAGGCCACTCCTCCACTCTTGCTACTATTTGAGATTCTACATGGAATGTTGCTATTCCACTAGCAACATTCCATGTAGAAGTCGGCCCTTGCAGATCACCAATGTGGCCGCGCAGGCTTCTGCTTCTGTGAGTCTGACGTCCTGCACGTATGTGCAGGATGTCAGACTCACAGAAACAGAAGCCTGCGCAGCCTTCTTCATGGAATGTTGCTAGTGGAATAGCAACATTCCATGTAGAATCTCCAATAGTAGCAACATTCCATGTAGAATCTCCAATAGTATCTATTTTATTTTTGTTACATTTGTACCCTGCGCTTTCCCACTCATGGCAGGCTCAATGCGGCTTACATGGGGCAATGGAGGGTTAAGTGACTTGCCCAGAGTCACAAGGAGCTGCCTGAAGTGGGAATCGAACTCAGTTCCTCAGGACCAAAGTCCACCACCTTAACCACTAGGCCACTCCTCCACTTGCCAGTCAGGTTTTCAGGATATCCACAATGAATATGCATGAACCTGATTTGTATGCATTGCCTCCATTATATGCAAATCTCTTTCACGCATATTTGTTGTGGATATCCTGAAAACCTGACTGGCAAGGGGTACTCCAGGACCGGACTTGGAAAACACTAAATCTATTTATTGCATTTGTATCCCACCTTTTCCCACCTATTTGTAGGCTCAAAGTGGCTTACAGAGTGTGGTTATGACATAATCATTTCGTGTTAACAGGTACATTTCTTATAGTTTGAATGTTGGTAGGAGACAATAAGCATAGTCGTTTCATGATGACGACAAGTACAATTCTTGCTGTTTAAAGATTGGGTAGGGGAGGATAGACAGGAAGTGTTAGGTAAGTTAGAAGTGAGCTGTGGTAAGTGTGTGATTTGTTGAAGTAGTTTGTAGGCTATGTATGTTCCTTGTAGGCCTTTTGGAAGAGATGAGTTTTCAGAGATTTGCGGAAGTTGGTTAATTCGTCAATAGCTTTCAAGTCTGTAGGTAGATCATTCCACAGCTGCGTGCTCAAGTAGGAGAAGGTGGTGGCGTGTGTCAGTTTCTTTGGATAAAAAGTATCGCAGCTGCAATGAATGCAACTATTGTTAACATTTTTAATCCCAACAACTTTATTTCTCTACAATTCAATCCACTTTTGCTTTTAATAAAGCTACATTTTGAAAATGACTGTCACTCATGTGAGTGCGCTTGTGAGTCATTAATCCAGTGCACCTAACAGTGTTCGACAGCTGCACGAGCAGGAAGTGGATTGTTCAATCTGACAAAAAGTTCTTCCAAAATCAGGCCAGGTTGCAACATTATTGATGTCTTCCGACTGGTTTGTAGGTATTGATCAAGGGAATCGCTGTCTGAAACACTTGACTTTCATATAACAAAGAATGTTTTATCATCATCATCGTGATTAATCTGCATTAGAAGTTGTGTTGTCTAATTCATCATTTGCATCCTCATCATCGTCATACTGTTCGATTACAGAGGCGGCTTTCACAAAGTTGAAATCATTGCCCATCGTTCTAACAAATTTTCATCTAGTAGCAAACTGTTTTGAATATCTTTGAGAATTGATGCAAGAACGTCAAATGTGTGGGCACCCTTCAGCCTTAAGGAGTAGCCTAGTGGCTAGTGCAGTGTACTTTGATCTTGGGGAACTAAGTTCAATTCCCACTGCAGCTCCTTGTGACTCTGGGCCACTTAACCATCCATTGCCCCTGGTACAAAATAAGTACCTGAATATATGTAAACCGCTTTGAATGTAGTTGCAAAAACCTCAGAAAGGTGGTATATCAAGTCCCATTTCCCTTTCCCTATTTGAGATTCTACATGGAATGAATGTTGCTACTATTGAGATACTACACGGAATGCTGCTATAATTTTAGATTCTTTTGAGATTCTACGTGGAATGTTGCTACTATTGAGAATTCTGTTGCTACTATTTGAGATTCTACATGGAATTTTGCTATTCCACTAGTAACATTCCATGTAGAAGCCTGCCCTTGCAGATCAGCAACGCGGACGCGCAGGCTTCTGTTTCTGTGAGTCTGACGTCCTGCACATATGCGCAGGACGTCAGACTCGCAGAAACAGAAGCCTGCGCGGCCGCATTGCTGATCTGCAAGGGCAGGCTTCTACATGGAATGTTGCTAGTGGAGGAGTAGCCTAGCGATTAGTGCAGCGGACTTTGATCCTGGGGAACTGAGTTCGATTCCCACTGCAGCTCCATGTGAATCTGGGCAAGTCACTTAACCCTCCATTGCCCCTGGTACAAAATAAGTACCTGAATATATGTAAGCTGCTTTGAATGCAGTTGCAAAAACCTCAGAAAGGCGCTATATCAAGCCCCATTTCCCTTCCCCCCTTTCCTTAAAGCCAGACAAGCAAACTTCCTCTCTAAAGACTATCAATGTCACCCCACTGTAAAATTTTCCATCAAATGACCAGCAGTCTGTTGTGATAGAGACATGTGTCTGGTCACTAAGAATTGCAACCAGCTTCACCTTCATCCCCCGCTTCAAAGTGACCCAACACCACTGTTCTGTAACCAATTCAAACAAAGGCAACTCCACTGTTCTCAGACTATATTCACTGAACAGCAAAAATGTAAGATCGACATGATCCACTGTTTGTGTGACAAGGTTTGTAATAGCAAAATCCTGTTCCAGGTTTTCCTGTTTCATCTGGTTTACTGAGGGATCATTTATGTCTCACTTCCACTTTAGCATTAGATGTAACCAAGTAGTAAAAACCGGTGAAGTTACTACTTTAGTAAAAAGTAACAAAAATGTATCCTGTACTTCTTCACAAGTGACAAAACTTTTACTCTACAGTAATTAGTTAGATTTACTTAGTTACTATACAACACTGCCCACAACTATCCACAGTTCTAAGCAGAGTATAGTAAAAAAACAAATGTTACAAATCAAGACAAGTATGTCGTGTAACGTAATGTTCAATACAGAACAAAGCAGTCAGCCGTGCTGCAGAATCATGAACTGCTTACAGGGCTTTAAACTAGGGTTACCATATGTCCGGATTTACCCGGACATGTCCTCTTTTTGAGGACATGTTCGGGCGTCCGGACAGGTTTTGCCAGTCCGTCCGTTTGTCCAGATTTCTGGACAAATGAGCGGGCAGGCCTATCCTAGCCTCTCCTTCCCTTACTATCTACTGCCCTGGTGGTCTAGTGACCTCTTCGGGGCAGGAAAGAGTCCCCTCTTTCCTGCCCGGAGCGCTGCCCTTGCCCTGCATCCTGTTGCTGTGATGGTCTCGGGATTCAAAATGGCCACCGAGAGTTGAAGCGGCCTCGCGAGACTTCAACTCTCGGTGGCCATTTTGAATCCCAAGACCATCACAGGAACAGGATGCAGGGCAA
Source organism: Microcaecilia unicolor (assembly GCF_901765095.1). Lineage (NCBI taxonomy): Eukaryota > Metazoa > Chordata > Amphibia > Gymnophiona > Siphonopidae > Microcaecilia > Microcaecilia unicolor. The sequence goes on along the minus strand of NC_044041.1, from coordinate 29,295,590 downwards.
GGGCAGCAGTCCGGGCAGGAAAGAGGGGACTCTTTCCTGCCCCGAAGAGGTCACTAGACCACCAGGGCAGTAGATAGTATGGGGAGGGGAATATGTGACAGGGGATGGGGGTGAGGATGCAAAAGGGGCGGGGCAGGGGCGGGACATGTGTCCTCTTTTTGAGAAGAGGAAATATGGTAACCCTACTTTAAACTCAAGTAGAATCAACAGATATACGCAACTGGGAAGGAAAACACAACAGTTTATTCCCAGTAAAACATTACCTTACAGAAGCAGGACGACATATCACATGCACAGAGGTCAGGCACATGGTGGGTCACAAGATAATAGTAGTCAAAAAAAATGGCCACAATTTAATATATAGTCTTTTAGACAGCAATTAATAATACTTAGGAGGTCATACTTAAAGTTAAATTGCTGCTATAGTAAATCAACACAACCTTCATCTAGAAAGGTATCTTCGGACCATCAGAGGTGGGGTGCAGTAGTAATTTCCACCTCTTTCGTCATTGGTCCATTTTCTTAAAGAAACATTTAAATAGCTTTTTCAAGGCAAGTGCCTTTTAGGCTCCAGACTAAGTACTTAAAGGTCCTTTTACTAAGGTGTGCTGAAAATTGGCCTGTGGTAGTGTAGACGCATGTTTTGGGCACGCACAGTGCACCTACAAAAAATGCCTTTTTTTTTTTGCCGAAAACGGACGTGCGGCAAAATGAAAATTGCTGCGCATCCATTTTGGGTCTGAGACCTTACCGCTAGCCATTGACCTAGCAGTAAAGAATCTGGCCGGTAATGACCTATGGAAGCCAGATGCCACTTGGGCGCGCGTCCATTACGATAACACCATTTTGGCGCATGTTGGGCGTGCACAGATGCTTGCGCAGCTTAGTAAAAGGGCCCCTTAGTTCTTCACCCCTTACACCAACATGGCCGTGGCATTTAACTAAGCTTCTTATAAAGGTCCGAGAGTCACAAGATTAGGCTTCCTGACAAGGGAGAGAGAAATCATTCCTAACCCAGCCAACCATAAGCAATAAGACTGAAGCACACCCTCACCCTCTCTCCTGGGACATTTTCCTGGTATCTAGCAGGTGGGACAAGAGCAATCCCCAGCTGCTCCTTCAAAATGGGATTAAGCTAGATTTCTCTGTCTTTTGTATTTTATTGTCTCAATATTAAGTATGTTTTATTATAACCCACATAGATTGTATGGATAACGTGGTATATACATCTGATAAATAAAATGGCATCAGCTGACCCTAGTGCTGGTCACACATCACTACTGCTGCCAAATATGGGGGTTTATAGACAAAAGAATGGGTGGGTCACAGGGGTCATGGCCCCATCAATATTTTGTCCAGTATCAGCAGCTAGAGAGACGGGAGAGGGGAAGCTAGAGATTGGTTTGTCTGGCATCTCCAACCAAAAGTGTTCCACTGCACCTGAAGGAATTTTTAATTGCTAGGAATTTAAATTAAACAACACAACAAAGGGACTTATGCAATTGGCACCAGTTACTGACTGCAAGAGGCTTTTTGGACCAACAGACCCAATGTTTGAAGCAGTGTCAGCATGACAGAACCTTCGTATTCCTTAAGGGTGCTCTTATGATGTAAGTCAATGTGGAAAGATCCTCCCACGCGCGGGAGGTGGTGGACATGAACACGGTAATGGAATTCAAACATGCGCGGGATACACACAAAGGAATCCTGTTTAGAAGGAATGGTTCCATGGAATCTTAGCGGAGATTGGGTGGCGACGCCAGTATTTGGGAAGTAAAACCGGAGATGGGCAGACTACTACAGTCTACGCCCTGATCGTGACTGAATAGATAGGGATCGGCTGGAGTTTAAATTTTAAGGGGCTTCAACGTTAAGCTTCAGAACTTTTAGTACAGGAACAGTGCTGGGCAGGCTACTACGGCCTGTGCCCTGAGAATGGAAAGGGACAAATCAAACTCGAGTATACATATAAAGTATCACATACCATGGCAAATGAGTTTATCTTGTTGGGCAGACAGGATGGACCGTACAGGTCTTTATCTGCCATCATTTACTATGTTTCAGGGTACAAAGGACTTCTCAGTCTATCTTGCCAGTGATACTACAGAAGAACAAAAGATCTACCATACTGTGAGGCGTATTTTCAAAGCACTTAGACTTACAAAGTTACATAAGGAAAGGGACTAGGACTTGATATACCACCTGTCTGTGGTTACAATCAAAGTAGTTTACATACTATATACAGGTACTCAGTTTGCACCTGGGTTAATGGAGGGTTGTGACTTGCTCAGAGTCGCAAGGAGCTGCAGTGGGAAGCGAACCCAGTTCCCCAGGATCAAAGTCCGCTGCAGTAGCCACTAGGCTACTCCTCCCCTATGGAACGCTGTTAAGTCTTAAGCGCTTTGAAAATGAGCCCCTGTATCATTCCATACATCCATCAAGTCCAGTATCCCATTTCCAACAGTAGCCAATCCAGATTCCAAGCATCTGCCAGGATCCCAAATAAGAATTAGATTCCATGTTACTTATTATGCTCGGTGACAAGCAATGACAGTTTATGGACTTTCGCCAGACACTCGTCCGAACCTTTTTACACCCGATGCTGTCTCTACTCTTATCTTCCAATTCCAGAGCGTAACTATGCATTGGGTGAAAAAAGTATATTCCTTTTCCCAATTTGTTTTAAAAGATACTACTTAAATCATTTAATGGCCTTTGAGTCTTTGTACTTTTTTAAACAGTAAAACTGGCTTGCATTCTCCTGTTCCATACCACTCAGGATATTACAAACCTCTATTATCTCATCTCCAAGCTGAAGAACCCTAATCTCTTAAGCCTTTAATTACCTTTCTTTGTTTTAATTTTTCAAATGGGAAACCACACTTTCTAGCTCCACTTTTATACTACATTGCAACATATTTAATAAAATATAAATAAATCAAGTATGTCAACACTCATCTTGGTATGATTTTGCAGTAGCAGTTACGCCTACTAATTAATTTCATTAATTGGGGGTGGGGTGGGGTTAGTCAGAGTCTCTTTCATGGTGTCTCGTTAGTAACAATTCATATCACATCTCTTATCAGGAACCTCTCATATTATAATGCAATGAGCTCAGAGACAAGGGCTTTATTTCCATATCAAAGGAAAAACATGCTTTGTGGGAGCCCAGCCATTTACATGTCAGCCTTTTTCCAAAAAGGAAAAAAAAGTGTAGGAACTCAGGTCCCAAGCAGGAGGCCAGTGTGTCCAAGAGCCTTTATATCAAAAAAAGGGTGTTTGCTGATCACTGGGAGAACAAAATAACAGCTGAAATACAAAATACGTTATTGAAATTTACTTAGGGGTTGGTTTCCCTTCCTGTGTGCCAGTGGTGTACCAAGGGGGGGGGGCGGTCCACCCCAGGTGCACGCCGCTGGGGGGGGTGCCGCGCGCCGGTCAGCGTCGTTCGTTTCCATGCTCCCTCTGTCCCGGAACAGATTACTTCCTGTTCCGGGGCAGAGGGAGCATGGAAACGAACGACGCTGACCGGCGCGCGGCACCCTTGGTACGCCACTGGTTTCCCTTCCTGTGTGCCAGTGGCGTACCAAGGGGGGGGTGGGGCTGGTCCACCCCAGGTGCACGCCGCTGGGGGGGGTGCCGCGCGCCGGTCAGCGTCGTTCGTTTCCATGCTCCCTCTGTCCCGGAACAGATTACTTCCTGTTCCGGGGCAGAGGGAGCATGGAAACGAACGACGCTGACCGGCGCGCGGCACCCCCCTCAGCGGCATACACCCGGGGGTGAGGGGGTTCTTTTGCCGGGGTGGGGGGGGTCATGCTGCATGGGGGGGGGGCGCTGCACTGGCGATCCGCCCCGGGTATCAGCGCCCCTAGGAACGCCACTGCTGTGTGAACCCCTTCATAAACGACACAGGCCCCTCTGGTGGCAGTCTGCATTGTCCTTAAATTGACAACCGTTTCAAGTTTAGTGGAAAAAAAAAAACTTTTCATAATGTTTGACACACTCATTCAATTTTAGGCATTTTCAAGCTTTGCATGCTTGTACTTTTATCATCAAATCTACTGGAAAATTGCAGTGCATTCCCCATTAAAATTACCTTGAATCAATCCGAACATAGCAGTCAAGCCCTTGTAGTGAGGTTTAACCACGCCAACCCATGGCTTGAAGAGTGGCACTGGCCTGCCCGTCACTCTCTGGATAACACAAGACCTTAAGCCTGATCTACTCATTTTTTACTGCAACTTTCCTAGATTTAAATTTGGAAGCCCATGAGTCCAACAAATCAAGACCAGGCATGTCCAACAAATCAAGACCAAGCCTAATCTTAGGGACAATTTCTGGAAGACCAGTCTTGAAAGGGATATGGATTGTGACATTGTCCGCATAAATGAGTGCAGAACCCCGCTGCCTCCAGTCTAATAGAATTTAATAGTAAAACGTCAAAATGTTGTACAGCATTTAGATATACAAATGCTTTGTGGTATAAAGCAAAAACTTAAAATTCTAACTGAGGTATTTAAAAAGGGAGAAAATAGTATATTTTGAGGCTTCCTTTTAAATTGCAGGTGAAATCGCATCCACACACCCCAAGTCTCAGGTCTGAAGCCATCAGGTAATCTTGCAATCCTCATGTTGAGCATGACAACAGGTTTTTAGGGCCAGAAGTTAGCATTAGCAGAAAAAAAAAAAAAACACAGAAGTTCACCAGCCTCCTCAAGAGGTAAGATCACAACAGAGGAGGGGAGGGGAGCCACAATAATGACAGCCCAATGTAAGTAAGATGATTGGTGGGGATTATGGAACCCTGAGGCCAACAGAAACAGACCCAATGTAGAGAGATGTGGCTCATGGTCCCACATGGTAAGGCCTTGTGATCTACAGTACCCACTTGGAGTTTCAGACCTCAAGGCAGGGCCTAAAAACTTGCAGGAGCCTACATGGCTGTGGGTAGAGGAAGGGAATCCTACAGGTGTTGATCTTATTTTTCCATCCAGGGCACCTGGATGATTGTGAAGTTGGATCCAGTCAGGAAACTCCATCAGAGGTCCACCTCCAGATGCTACTGAACAAGAGTTAAGTTGTGGCCCCTATTTGCCCTCATCCATATGCAGGGCCCCGTTTGGCTTACAGAGTTAATGAGAAATTACATACACACTGCACAGTTGGTTAGACTGCAACAAGCAGACCATGATACCATGGGCAAGCAAGCAGGACAACCCCTCCATGGACCAGAAACAGAATGCAGGGAACATCAGCCTGAGCTGAGAGCTGGGAATAAATAGGGAATGGGAGACTCATGCATCCTAAGGCAGCAATTACAAGGAAGGAATAGTGAAGGAAGCCCTCCCCCCCACACACATATATACAAAAAGGAAAAAGCAAGGCAAAATCTTCAGGAAAGAAGCACGGCTGTCGAACTTGAGTTCCGAGTCTGCAGGACGTCAGACTTACAGAAGCAGAAGCCTGCGCGGCCACATTGGTTATCTGCAAGGGCCGACTTCTACATGGAATGTTGCTAGTGGAATAGCAACATTCCATGTAGAATCTCAAATAGTAGCAACAGTGGAGGAGTGGCCTAGTGGTTAGGGTGGTGGACTTTGGTCCTGAGGAACTGAGTTCGATTCCCACTCCAGGCACAGGCAGCTCCTTATGACTCTGGGCAAGTCACTTAACCCTCCATTGCCCCATGTAAGCCGCATTGAGCCTGCCATGAGTGGGAAAGCGCGGGGTACAAATGTAACAAAACAAAAGGTGGAGTAGCCTAGTGATTAGAACAGCACTGGGAACCAAGGAAGGCAATTTGGAGACCCTGCATCTCCCAGACACTCCTTGTGACCTAGGGCAAGTCACTTCATCCTCCACTGCCCCAGGTACAACTTAAAATCCAAGGTCATTTGGGAATGGAAAAACTAAAACAGTGCAAGGATCGGTGCTGGGGCCGATTCTGTTCAATATATTTGTGAGTGACATTGCCGAAGGGTTAGAAGGTAAAGTTTGCCTATTTGCGGATGATACTAAGATCTGCAACAGAGTAGACACCCGGAAGGGAGTGGAAAACATGAAAAAGGATCTGAGGAAGCTAGAAGAATGGTCTAAGGTTTGGCAATTAAAATTCATTGCGAAGAAATGCAAAGTGATGCACTTAGGAAGTAGAAATCCACGGGAGACGTATGTGTTAGGTGGGGAGAGTCTGATAGGTACGGACGGAGAGAGGGATCTTGGGGTGATAGTATCTGAGGATTTGAAGGCGACGAAACAGTGTGACAAGGCGGTGGCCGTAGCTAGAAGGTTGTTAGGCTGTATAAAGAGAGGTGTGACCAGCAGAAGAAAGTGGGTGTTGATGCCCCTGTATAAGTCGTTGGTGAGGCCCCACCTGGAGTACTGTGTTCAGTTTTGGAGGCCGTATCTTGTTAAGGATGTAAAAAGAATTGAAGCAGTGCAAAGAAAAGCTACGAGAATGGTATGGGATTTGCGTTACAAGACGTATGAGGAGAGACTTGTAACTGAATATGTATACTCTGGAGGAAAGGAGAAACAGGGGTGATATGATACAGACGTTCAAATATTTGAAAGGTATTAATCCGCAAACGAACCTTTTCCGGAGATGGGAAGGTGGTAGAACGAGAGGACATGAAATGAGATTGAAGGGGGGCAGACTCAAGAAAAATGTCAGGAAGTATTTTTTCACGGAGAGAGTAGTGGATGCTTGGAATGCCCTCCCGCGGGAGGTGGTGGATATGAAAACGGTAACGGAATTCAAACATGCGTGGGATAAGCATAAAGGAATCCTTTGCCGAAGGAATGGATCCTCAGGAGCTTAGTCAAGATCGGGAGGCGGGGCTGGTGGTTGGGTGGCGGGGATAGTGCTGGACAGACTTGTACGGTCTGTGCCAGAGCCGGTGGTTGGGAGGCAGGGCTGGTGGTGGGGAGGTGAGGGTAGTGCTGGGCAGACTTATACGGTCTGTGCCTGTGCCAGAGCCGGTGGTTGGGAGGTGGGGCTGGTGGTTGGGAGGCGGGGCTAGTGCGGGGCAGACTTATATGGTCTGTGCCCTGAAGAGCACAGGTACAAATCAAAGTAGGGTATACACAAAAAGCAGCAAATATGAGTTATCTTGTTGGGCAGACTGGATGGACCGTGCAGGTCTTTTTCTGCCGTCATCTACTATGTTACTAAGTAAAACGTCAGGCTTGCTTGTTCTGAGCAGAGTGCCTGTACCACAGCAAGTGTTCTTACAAGATCCCTGTTTTGGCTGACCCTTCCACCTACAAACTTATATACGGACTTCAGAGCAGTTTGTAGGTGGAAGGGTCAGCCAAACCGGGGATCTTGTAAGACTGGAAACATATACTAGTCAAGAGTTCAGAAAGCTCTTCTTCCTTCAAGAACTACTGTCCTGCCTTATGTAACATAACTCGACCAAACAAGGATATGATTACACAATCCAGCAAGTAGAAATACAGGAAAATGTGGGGAATGAAGTGAACAGTCTGTTAAATCAGTGCAGCTGCTTCCTTTCCATCAAGCCCTTTAGCTGATCGAGTTTTGTCCATACTGTGTTGCTAGGTAACTAAAATCCCAACTGAAGACGCACCATGAAGTCTGACTTCTCTTACACCAAATGGGTCTCTTGTCCATCTCCTAAAACAATAATACTCGCCCCCAGTCCTCAAGGGCCACCAATAGGTTTCAGGATACCCCCTATGAATATATATAAAAGGTCTGAATGCCTACTGTCTCCTCTGTATGCAAAACGTCTCAATGCATATTTATTAGGCATATCCTGAAAACTTGACCCTTTGGCAGCCCTCAAGGACCGAGATGAATACCAGTGTCCAGGAATGAAAGGCCAACTTCCTTGGAGTCTACTTATGTCTTCAAGTGCTGTTAGGCCAGTGTTCCTCGGTTCTCTTCATCCTCTTTGCTCAATCCCAGGGACTCAGGCTGAAAGCACTCCCTGGCTACCCACTGCTTCTAGCTTAGCACATAGTACTGTAAAGATGCCCCCGCTCAATAAAGAATACAATCTAGTGAAGACAGAGCTGAAAACAAAGATTTCAGAAAACGTATTTATTGCCATGAATATAGTTTTTAAAAAAATAGTTAAAAGTTTAAGATGGCTAAGATTGGAAGCATGTTAAAAATGTAACAGTGTATTTTTGGGCAAGACAAATATGAACACAGAAGGAGCATAGTGCCTCAACCCAGGTTGGTTGTTAGAAACAAGCTAACAATGGAAGAAAAGGACACAGATAAGAACACCAGGAAGGTGCAGAGAGAGACGAGGGGATCTGAAGAACGAACTTCTAGATGAGCAGAAGATGCCCACCTATATGCGGACATGGCCTGAAAAGCAAAAGTTGGTTGAAATGTAGTGAGAAGCAGGTTGTGAACCAGGGAAGTGTATAATAGTACCCAGAAATTATTCAGAAGTGAGGGTTCAAAACCCACTTCTTCCAGCGACACACTGTGTGACCTTAGACTCGTCTCTTCATCTACCATCACCTTGGGTACAACTTAGATTGCACGCCCATTTGAGTGGGGAAATAACTCATGTTCCTAAAGGTGACTCTCCTTGAACTTGGATTTGAAAAAAAGGTGAGCAATAAAGCCAGAATGCAAATCCAGAAGTCTCTCAGATGACCAGAAACAATTATAAGAAGGGATGGGGGAGGGGACAGAATGTAGACCATGACAAAAAGTCATTTTTTTTTCAGTGTTTATCCTGAAAATGCCAGCACATTACTGGAGTTGGGAGAGAGAGCATTACAGAAATGTAACTGTCCTCCCCCCCACCCCGAGCCTGAGAGAATAGAATCATGTGGAGGGGGTGAGGCAGTGCTGGACAAATTTATAGGTCAATTTAGGTACAGGAAATACCACAGCTAGTGCCAGCAAACCCCCTCAGAGAACAGAAATCCATGCCCTCCCCTAGGTGGAAGCCTTGTGGTCCAGACAAACCCACCTGGACCGTGTGTCCCCTAAGGCAGGACCTGGAAGCTAGCCAAAACCTAAAGGGAAGGGGTCTGGTAGGATCCTGAAAACTATTTTTCAGCCAAGGGCCAAAAATCATAGGGGAGATGAATCTGGCTAGACCCTATATTCTGCTGAAGCAAGATTTCCCTATTCACTCACCTGCAAGACGGTGAGCCTGCAGGGCACCAGCTCAGTAATGGGGTTGACGAGGGTCATGGAAAAAGAAACTATGAGGTTTGTTACAGCCAATCAGTTGGTCCATCACCTACTTAAGGCCACAAAAAAACAAGCTGGACAAACCATCCATGAACCAAAAGCGGACTGATGAGATGGAAGAAACTGCAGTTCAGCACAACCACCAGGAAGGAGAGACTTGTATACCCTAGTGCAGTGATTATACTAAGCAAAGGATCCAGGAAGCAGTTTCAAAAAGAGGGTGAGGAGAGCACCATCAGTAGTAACATAGTAGATGATGGCAGAAAAAGACCTACACGGTCCATTCAGTCTGCCCAACAAGATAAACTCATATGTGCTACTTTTTGTGTATACCCTACTTTGATTTGTACCTGTCCTTTTCAGGGCACAGACCGTATAAGTCTGCCCATCACTATCCCCGCCTCCCAACCACCAGTCCCGCCTCCCACCACCGGCTCTGGCACAGACCGTATAAATCTGCCCAGCACTATCCCCGCCTCCCAACCACCAGTCCCGCCTCCCACCACCGGCTCTGGCACAGACCGTATAAATCTGCCCAGCACTATCCCCGCCTCCCAACCACCAATCCCACCTCCCACCACCGGCTCTGGCACAGACCGTATAAGTCTGCCCAGCACTCCCCGCCTCCCAACCACCTGTCCTGCCTCCCACCACCGGCTCTGGCACAGACCGTATAAATCTGCTCAGCACTATCCCCGCCTCCCAACCACCAGCCAAAGAGAAAATCAAGCATGGGGCAAAGATTGGGGCTTCAGTTTCAAGTGCAGTAAGGCAACAGGGATATGGACTAGCCTAGAGAGTCTTCCAAATTTGCTGCTATTCCTGTTTGAAAGGTCAAACATCTTTCAGTGGTTGAATTGAACAAGGAGATAAAATCCAGCTTGGGTACTGGGCAGCTTCGTGGCTTCTTATGAGAAAAATCATGATGCACAACAATAAAGATATAGCCATAACCCTCGGAGATATCAAAAGATATGGGGAAAAAATAGTAAGAGTAAAGATGCTGGAGCAGTTAAGACAGGGAGGTGGGGGGGATTTAATATACCACCCGTCTATGATCTCAATCAAAAGCAGTTTACATATTATATACAGGTACTTATTTTGTACCTGGGGTAATGGAGGGTTAATGGACTTGGCCAGAGTCACAAGGCGCTGCAGTGGGAATTGAACTCAGTTCCCCAGGATCAAAGTCCACTGCACTAACCACTAGGCTACTCCTCCACTAACAACATTCCATGTAGAAGCCTGCCCTTGCAGATCAGCAACGTGGCCGCGCAGGCTTCTGTTTCTCACAGAAACAGAAGCCTGCGCGGCCACGTTGCTGATCTGCAAGGACAGGCTTCTACATGGAATGTTGCTAGCGGAATAGCAACATTCCATGTAGAATCTCAAACAGTAGCAACAGAATCTCAATAGTAGCAACATTCCATCTAGAATCTCCAATAGTAGCAACATTCCATGTAGAATCTCAATACTAGCAACATTCCATCTAGAATCTCCAATAGTAGCAACATTCCATGTAGAATCTCAATAGTAGCAACATTCCATCTAGAATCTCCAATAGTAGCAACATTCCATGTAGAATCTCAAATAGGGAAAGGGAACTGGGACTTGATACACTACCTTTCTGAGGTTTTTGCAACTACATTCAAAGCGGTTTACATAATTCAGGTACTTATTTTGTACCAGGGGCAATGGAGGGTTAAGTGACTTGCCCAGAGTCACAAGGAGCTGCGTTAACCATTGGGCTACTCCTCCACTCAACACAGAACACTCAATACTGGATCAGGGTTATTCCTTATATTTGCAAGTGCGGCATGCAGAATAGACTCCATTCAGAATCCTGCCCTTCCAAATAGCATTCACAACACACACCAAAATTATGGAGGCTGGGTGTGGATCAGTTACAACCAAAGATTTAGGCAAAAGGTGGAGGACGACAGACGCATCCTGGTGCTTCCGAGTAAATCTTAAAATCCTGGGGGCATATGCACAGTAAAAACAACTAAACCCAATATGTGCTAGTCTGGAGAATTTGGGTCACCAATATTCCTTTATGCACAGGAAGATCTTTCATTCAGTAAGATGGCAAAAGCCAAAAAGGACGCCCATGGAAGAAGAAAAAAAATCCAATAATACACCTCAGTGTACTGGATTCGAACAGGTTTCTATAGCAGACTACCCGTAGCTCCATAGACACTTTTCCGGAACATACCTCAATGTCAGGGAGAAAATTAACTCCATTCCGCTCCGTCATAATAACACTGTCAAGTCCAAATCATTTCTAAAGGCTGCCACATTATTTGACTGTTCTGTTCACGCTATATACATTTTGATATGTCAAAGCAATGATGGCTGACATGCCAGAACACAGGTAGCTCAAAGGATGCCTGACACATCAAGTCTGTCTGCCTTGATTTTGAAAGGTTAAAACATATTTTCTATTTAAATGAAATGTGGAATGCTGGCCCCGAATTAGCATTTATGCTTTCAGCTTCTTGCATATGGTTAATGTTCTGCAATGATCAAACTTTCAGTTTAGTTAACCAATCCCATCAGACTTGTACTAGAAATAGTAACATCTACTATAATAAAACTCACCCTCAACGCTCTGAGGACACTGACGTCAGTGAAGCCAAGCCCTGACTTCCTTCAAAAAGGTTCGAAGGTTCGTGGTGGTGAAGCCACCAAAATCGCTCCGGGCCCCGCCCTCGAGGGCGGAGCAATGGCAGAACGAAGGGGTTGGCAGGGAGGGAGGCAGGGAGGCTGGGGGGGGGGAATCGCTCCTGGCCCCGCCCTCGCGTCAAACGTCATGACGTTGGGGGCGGAGCAATGGCAGAACAACGAAGGGGTTGGCCACGGAGGAAGGGAGGGAGGGGTGTTGGCGACGAAAACCTTGCTAGCGCCCGTTTCATTTGCTCTGAAACGGGCCTCTTTTACTAGTTTAATATATTCCGTTTGCATAAGCAGATGCTTCTCAAATCATGTCCAGGAGTACTACGGGGAGGAAACGAATGCATATTCATTGTGTATATCCTGAAACTGCCTGGGTCATTCCCAGGCCAAGATAGAGAACCGTTGGCACAAGGTTCTTCATAGTCAGTCAATGGGGAGGAGCTTTAATGCATTTTATAAGATGGAATGAACTTGACATCTAAATTCCATCGCCTGCGAGTCAAAGTACGTTTACCATATCCATCAAACTTGGTAGATGGAAGCCTGAACATTAATAACTGTTGGACTAAATCTAAAGGTCTGATAATGCGCATTTATTGACTCTGGGGTCAAGTGTATGCCCAGATTTTCACTTGTGCTGTGAGGCACATAACCGGGAAAAGAAAGGAAAGAAAAACAACCCTCCTGTAGTTTGGGCATGTGGAGGATAAAATCAGCCTTTCCCAAACCAGTCCCAGTTGGGTTTTCAGGATATCCATCATGAATATGCACGAGATATTGAGGTAGTGCATGCAAATCTCTCTCATGCATATTCATGGTGAATATCCTGAAAACCCAATGGGACTAGGTGTGCCAATGGTTAGTCTAGAAACAGGACAGTAAATCTTAAAATTAAAATGGGGGGGGGGGGGGGTGAGGGACAAGGAGTGGCCTAGTGGATAGGGTGGTGGACTTTGGTCCTGGGGAACTGAGGAACTTAGTTCGATTCCCGGCACAGACAGCTCCTTGTGACTTTGGGCAAGTCACTTAACCCTCCATTGCCTGCCGCATTGAGCCTGCCATGAGTGGGAAAGCGCGGGGTACAAATATAACAAAAATAAATTCCTCAGGTTATAACAGTAATAGCAAAAAAAAAAAAAGGACAAACTTATCAATATATATATATATATATATATATACTAGCCGTTGAGCCCGTTAAAATGGGCTAGTATGGGGTTTTGGCAAGGCCCCCTCCCGGTCCCCCAGAGTCACTGCCACCACCCCTGCAACCGGCCCGGGCCATCTCTTCGGTATTGAACTTACATCGGCGAAACGCAGGCAGCACGCAGATCAGCTGAGCTCCCATCGGCCTTCCTTCTCTGCCCGTGTCCCGCCCTCATGTGACGTAACGTCGGCGAGGGCGGGACACAGGTAGGGAAGAAAGGGCGACAGGAGCTCAGCTGTTCTGCGTGCTGCGTTTCGCTGATGTAAGTTCAATACCGAAGAGAGTGCTTGGGCTGGGTGGAGGGAGGGCGGTGGCGACCTCTTGGGGGGGGGGGGGAAGCGACGTCGGCGGCTTTACGCAGTTCCCTCTTTGTCCCACCCCCATCATCACGTATTGACGTGGGGGTGGGACAGAGAGGGAAGTCGCTACTGCGCATTTGCGAGTGAGTACGGTCACTCGCCATTTATATGTTTGATATTTCTTTTTGAGAGACAGATTTATAACTGCTTCCTTGCACATGTAGGTTTGCAATGAGCGTTTCTTTGAGCCAGTTCTTAACAGGTAGAGTTAAGGCGTTCTCCCTCCTATTTCTCCCTCCAATTTGGAGATACATAAGGATTAAGGCCTCTGTTGTTAATTAGCTGTACACAAGTGAAGAGCGGCCTAATGATTAGAGCAGTGGACCGACCACCAGTGGAGCCTCATTCAAATCCCACTGCAGCTTCTTGTGGTCATGAGCGAATGGTCCATTACCACAGGCACAAGCTGATCGTAAGCCTCCTGAGGGCAGAAAAACGCTTATTGTACCTGAATCCAAAAAATAAATAAAGGAGGCTGACATTTACACATCTAAATGTACTTTCTTTGCAAAATGTCTGCTGCTGCTGTATATGCAGCCAGAGGCACCTTCACTCCTGCACGCATTTTAGAAAAGGCTCTGCATCGGCAGATCCTTTTCTAAAATAATAACCAGAATTGTAAACGGCTGCACATGCCAATAACATTTATAAGGCAAAGTACAGCAAGTAATAAATACCAGATTAAGAACTTGCAGATAGTAGCAGAACACACACACACACTTTCAAAATAACTTTTATAAAGCTATTTTACTGTTTCACATGACACTGCCTTGAACTAGTCCTGGATGCACCACACCCTGCTTGCAATTAATGGTCCAACTTTGCCCTTTATCCTATACGGCATGTTTGCACTACTGAAATAATGAATGTCTGTGGGAGGAGAAACAGGCCTAGAGTTTAGAGCATTGGGTAATAATTCCAAAGCCAGGGCCACCGAGAGACTGGGCCCGGCCCGGGGCAAGGCCGCCCCCGGGGCTCCGCCCCTGCTGCCCCCCCCCAGGTCGCCGCCGCTACCCCCTCCACCCCCCCCTTGGAGGCTCAGGGAATTTTGTCCCCCCCCCCCCCCCCCCCCGCCCTCTCGGCGGCTATGTCCAAAGCCATCGTGGACCATAAGGTTCAAAGGCTTGGACGGGCAGACTGGAATAGGCCATATGGTCTTTATCCGCCTACAGTTTCTGTGCTTCTATGCTGCCGACTAGGTTTGCAACATGTCGGTCAGAATACAGAAGAGGTGATATTTGGAGTTGCTATTCAATAGGATTCATGTGGCTGTCTTCGAAGTTAACTGCATAATGTTTTTTCAAATTTTGGGGCCAACCAATGCACAACTTTTGACCATCTTTACCCGGATAACGTTTTTGTTTTGTTTTCATTTTGGCTCACACTTTTTCTCATTGGCAGCTCAAGGTGAATACTACTGGTACAGTAGATATTTCCCTGTCCCGAGGGCTTACACTCTTAAGGCAATGCTTCCCAAGTCCAGTCCTGGAGTACTCCTTGCCAGTGGTGTTCCTGGGGGGGCTGGCACCCGGGGCGGATCGCCGATGCGCCCCGCCCCCCGGGTGCAGCGCCCACCCCCCCCCCCCCCCCCCGGCGAAAGGACACCCCCGCAAAGGAACCCCCCACCCCCGCCGGATGCACGCCGCTGGGGGAGGTGCCACGCGCGCCTGTCCTCCGTTGGTCCATGCTTCTTCTCTGCCCTGGAACAGGAAGTAACCTGTTCCGGGGCAGAGAAGAAGCATGGACCAACGGAGGACAGGCAGGCGCGCGGCACCCCCCCCCCCCCCAGCGGCGTGCACCCGGGGCGGACCGCCCCCCCCCCAGGAATGCCAGTGCTCCTTGCCAGTCATGTTTTCAGGATATCCACAATGAATATGCATGAAAGAACTTTGCATATAATGGGAGGCAGTGTAAGCAAATCAAGTTCATATATATTTATTGTGGATATTCTGGAAACCTGACTGGCAAGGGCTACTCCAGTACAGACATGGGAAACACTGATCTAACAAACGTAACTGAGTACAGGATGTGCAAGTGCACAATTGTCAGATATAAACTAAAAATTGCTTCCACGTGATGAAAATGCAACTAAATGCACTCTATTATAAATTAGTGCATCTAACAAAGGAAATGAGGCCTCACAGAGCTCCTGGATCAACACAATCTAATAGAGCTAAAACGGATCTTAAATAATCCTCTGTTCATCACTGGCCAAAAAAACCTTTGATCTTAATGTCTAGTTGCTGCTATAGCCTCTGTTGCTACACAATTCTAATTTCAATGCTGCTGCTGCTGCATCGGATTATATTAACAACTATGACTACAAAAAAAAATGGGTAATTCAAAACTGAAAGGAAACTTATCTTTCAGTCGCACTTGTAACTTCTTTTGCTGGAGCTAGTTCCTTCTCCCCCTCGCCACTAGCCTGATCTAAGGCAGAAATTCTCTAAATCGGCACCAAAGTCTCAGCACCCCAATGCTCAAATCAATAACGGCATCTTGACACCCAAATTCCATTACAGAACACTGCTGGAAGTCGGCACTGGCGCCCTCAAGCCACATCAACAGCAGGCACTAAGTTGGCATGCCTAGGTGCGCCCAAGTGATGCGCAAAGGGTACAGTAGTTTGCTTATGCTCTGCCTACATGTACGCCGGAGGTGTATCTAGGTGGGGCACCAGGGGGAGCGACTGCTCCCCCAAACGGACTTCGGACAGCTCCGGCACCTAATTTTTCAGGTGGTCCGTCGCACCCACGCCTCTCCGCTCCCCCTGGCGTCACAACCTGGCTACGCTTCTGATGTACGCCCCCCTTGCAGTTAGGCAGTATGATACTTAGGTGCTGCTGCCTTATAGAATAGTGTCTGGTGCACACCAACGCCCGTTAATTCGTGTCCTCTTTGATGCACCTATGTGGCACCTACTTCTAGGCACCAGATTATTGCCCTGCCCCCTCTGTTTCTACCCGAGACAGTGGAGGGTTAAGTGACTTGTGGAGCAGCAATGGGATTCGAACCCTGGCTTCACTGGTTCTCAAGCCCACTGGTCTAACCATTAGGCTACGTCTCCAATTGAAAACCTTTTTTTAATTATTTTTTTTTTAATATCTATATATAATCTAAGCAGGATCAAACAAATAGCTAGAAGCTTTCACCGAGGTGCACATATTTTACCTGTCCTCGTATAAAAGATAAGTGGATCACTCATCTGCTTATCTTTATACGAGAGTCCTGTCCCCTGCAGAATACTGGCCTAATTTCTCTTTTCCTATTCAGCAAGCTTTATTCAGAGCATCTTGGGTGTTTGTTGTGTCTTTTGACATTGCTAGGTATATCTAGTAGCAATACAGAAATACAGTGGGGGAAATAAGTATTTGATCCCTTGCTGATTTTGTAAGTTTGCCCACTGACAAAGACATGAGCAGCCCATAATTGAAGGGTAGGTTATTGGTAACAGTGAGAGATAGCACATCACAAATTAAATCCGGAAAATCACATTGTGGAAAGTATATGAATTTATTTGCATTCTGCAGAGGGAAATAAGTATTTGATCCCCCACCAACCAGTAAGAGATCTGGCCCCTACAGACCAGGTAGATGCTCCAAATCAACTCGTTACCTGCATGACAGACAGCTGTCGGCAATGGTCACCTGTATGAAAGACACCTGTCCACAGACTCAGTGAATCAGTCAGACTCTAACCTCTACAAAATGGCCAAGAGCAAGGAGCTGTCTAAGGATGTCAGGGACAAGATCATACACCTGGCACAAGGCTGGAATGGGCTACAAAACCATCAGTAAGACGCTGGGCGAGAAGGAGACAACTGTTGGTGCCATAGTAAGAAAATGGAAGAAGTACAAAATGACTGTCAATCGACAAAGATCTGGGGCTCCACGCAAAATCTCACCTCGTGGGGTATCCTTGATCATGAGGAAGGTTAGAAATCAGCCTACAACTACAAGGGGGGAACTTGTCAATGATCTCAAGGCAGCTGGGACCACTGTCACCACGAAAACCATTGGTAACACATTACGACATAACGGATTGCAATCCTGCAGTGCCCGCAAGGTCCCCCTGCTCCGGAAGGCACATGTGACGGCCCGTCTGAAGTTTGCCAGTGAACACCTGGATGATGCCGAGAGTGATTGGGAGAAGGTGCTGTGGTCAGATGAGACAAAAATTGAGCTCTTTGGCATGAACTCAACTCGCCGTGTTTGGAGGAAGAGAAATGCTGCCTATGACCCAAAGAACACCGTCCCCACTGTCAAGCATGGAGGTGGAAATGTTATGTTTTGGGGGTGTTTCTCTGCTAAGGGCACAGGACTACTTCACCGCATCAATGGGAGAATGGATGGGGCCATGTACCGTACAATTCTGAGTGACAACCTCCTTCCCTCCGCCAGGGCCTTAAAAATGGGTCGTGGCTGGGTCTTCCAGCACGACAATGACCCAAACATACAGCCAAGGCAACAAAGGAGTGGCTCAGGAAGAAGCACATTAGGGTCATGGAGTGGCCTAGCCAGTCACCAGACCTTAATCCCATTGAAAACTTATGGAGGGAGCTGAAGATGCGAGTTGCCAAGCGACAGCCCAGAACTCTTAATGATTTAGAGATGATCTGCAAAGAGGAGTGGACCAAAATTCCTCCTGACATGTGTGCAAACCTCATCATCAACTACAGAAGACGTCTGACCGCTGTGCTTGCCAACAAGGGTTTTGCCACCAAGTATTAGGTCTTGTTTGCCAGAGGGATTAAATACTTATTTCCCTCTGCAGAATGCAAATAAATTCATATACTTTCCACAATGTGATTTTCCGGATTTAATTTGTGATGTGCTATCTCTCACTGTTACCAATAACCTACCCTTCAATTATGGGCTGCTCATGTCTTTGTCAGTGGGCAAACTTACAAAATCAGCAAGGGATCAAATACTTATTTCCCCCACTGTACATGGCTGGCCCGACGACTCAACAGTCCCCGGTTCAATTCCCAGTCTGAGCTACCTGCAACCGCTGATCCCTCTAAACTGAGCAAGAGTCCTCCACCTACAGTCCTGCCAGTAGGGGGAGTGCTTTTACCATCACATTTTTTAATAGTGAGGGACAGGCAAGTTCTGCAGGCCTTCAGGGAACCTGCCTTCCCCTAGCGATTGAAAACGCAATATTGAAGCCCTCCGGCTCAGTTTAGAGGGATCAGTGCCTACAACCTGGGTTGGCTTGGGATGCCATGGGTGGTAGACTGTGGACAGGACCGAAACAAGGCTATCAAGTACCCTAAGGAAGTTTCATCCTTGTTCTCCCACCCCTTAATTAACTTTCAGGCTCTTTCTCCCCCTCCCCTGAACCAGGGGCGTAGCTACGGTGGGCCTGGGCCCCCGCAAATGTCATCTGGGCCCCTGGTTTGGCTGAGAAGGAGCGTCAGCATGCACAGGAGGAGCAAGAAGAAAGAAGAGCAGGGCAGCAAACGCGGCTGCGCCGGAGACCGGCGCTGAAGGCGGCTTCGGCTAGCAGGGACTGGGGACACCAGCCAGCAAAGGTATTTGTTTGTGAGGGGAAGCGGCAAGGCGGCACTCAAAATGTGCCCCCAACCTCTGGCTCAGGCCCCCTCCCACTGCAAGGTCTGGCTACGCCCCTGCCCTGAACAATCAGAAATCATTCCAGCACCCCTCCCAAAAAAATCTGGCTAAACGGGTATTTTTGAGAACTGCTCATCCTCCCTGCTGGTTAAAAAAAAAAAAAAAAAGTACTTCCTGTTATTCTTTGACTGCAGCTACTCTGTGGCGCCCCCAAGAAGCTGCTTCCCCAGGTGACCGCCTAGTACTAACTAATGGTTGGGCCAACCCTGGTCATGAAGATCATTAAAAGACGAGGTGCTAGTGGCAGGATTTAAGGCCACTGTTGAAAAAAACTCCAAACAGCTCAAAACACTGCAGTCAGGTTCATATATAGAATCTCTCGTTTTGAAAATGCCTCCCCTTTATTAAATCAAATTACACTGGCTTCCCATCAAAGCGAGAATCATCTCCAAATGAGGTACCTTTATCTTTCAAATACTAAGTGGCACAGCTCCAGACTATATGGTACCATTAGTTTCTTGCTTCGAAGTAAGTTTATTATCTCGGACGACACCTCTCAAATTGCAAAAAAAAAATGATCTACAAAAGTGTCCACTCTGCGGACTTCACACTTACCTAGGAACCAAATGGTGGAACTCCTTACCACCCAAAATAAGAAATATACTAGATTCCGCAAAATCCTCAAATCATTCCTATTCAAACCAGTGGCGTAGCCAAGGATGGGTCCGGGTGGGCCCAGGCCCACCCAGTACCAGCACACCTATGATGTGGCTGGCAGGGATTCCCAAGTCTCAACAGCTGAAAACTCCCAACAACTGTCCTTGCTGCTTACCTTGTAAATAGCAGATCTTCGCCTGCTCGAACCGGCCTCACATCCTTCCCTCTGACGTGTTCCCACCTATGCGGAAACAGGAAGTTGCATCAGTGGGAAGGCTATAAGGCCAACATGAGCAGTGTGTATTAGTTGCTGCTCACTGCCAGTGGAAAAATATTTAAAAGGTATGCAGGAGAGGGGGAATGTTTGACAGACCATATGGCATGCAGGTGAGAGAAGGAGAGACTAAATCACCTTTGGGATGGGGCAGGGTTCTTCTGCCCACCCATCTTGGGCCCAGGCCCACCCAAAATTGCGTGTCTGGCTACGCCCCTGATTCAAACAAACCCTCACAAAGAACAACCGTATCTCAAACAATTATTACCCGAATTGGTTATTACTCTATTTTACCATTAACTTTCTCTTTGCTTCATGTACAATTTCTCATTCATAATAGATTTTCTAAATGTTAAACTTCCATAGTTATCCCAGTATGTTTATGATACTATATTGTAAAATCAGATTCTTGCAACAAATTACTTTCTTATGCATTATTCTTTGTTATGTATCCTATACTGTTTATTGTAAGCCACATTGAACTCAAACTTGTTTGGGATAATGTGGGATATAAATGTCACAAATAAACAAGGCCCTGTGTGTGCAGGGTTCTGGAAGGAGCCTGGTGCACGGCACCCAGCCTCAGGATCATTGCTGAAATAGCCAGAACAGGAACAGTGGGAGGATGATCTATTAAAAACATAGAAAATAATTCCTGGGTGGGTTTTATAGAATCAGAATTACAGCAATGGAGCTCGAAGAAAAAACAGCTGATCACTGCCAAGAAAAGGGATTATAATGGCTCAGTCATACAAAGTAACTCTTTAAGAATACTATATCATTCCATAGTTTTAAGCCAACCTAATCCACGGACAGTGCAGCACATTTCCATGTGGAAGATCTGGGTATGATTAGCCAGCTCAGCTTCTGCTGTCCAGGCAGGCTAGGAGAAAGTATTTGCCATACCTACAGGCCAGGTTTAAGGCTCAGAAAGTCTCAGAATAGAGGCAACTCAGCTACTGCAAAATTAGAAAAGGTACAGAGAAGGTCGATGAAAATGATGAAGGGGATGGGAAGATTTCCCTATGATGAAAGGCTGAAGCAGCTAGGGCTTTTCAGCCTGGAGAAAAGATGACTGAGGGGAGATAGGATAGAGGTCTATAAAATAATGAGTGGGGTAGAATGGGTAGACATGAATCGCTTGTTTACTCTTTCCAAAAATATTAGGACTAGGGGGTACGTGATGAAGCTACAAAGTAGTAAATTTAAAAGGAATCTGAGAAAACTTTTCACCACTCAGTATGTAATTAAACTGTGGAATTCATTGCCAGAGAATGTAGTAAAAGCAGTTAACTTAGCAGAGTTTAAAAAAAAAAGGTTTGGATGGCTTCATAAAGCAAAAGTCCATAGACCATTATTAAAATGGACTTGGGGAAAATCCACTGCTTATTTCTAGGATAAGCAGCATAAAATGTATTGTACTGTTTTGGGATCTTGCCAGGTACTTGTGACCTGGATTGGCCGCTGCTAGAAACAGGATGCTGGTCCTGATGGACCTTCGGTCTGTCCCAGTAACAACACTTATGTACTAGTGTTTCAAAACAATCATGGCCTACTATAAGCAAGGAGCATGCCGACTATTGCTATGTTAAATCGTGGCATTGATCCACAGCTCATTATGAAATGTCACCCTTCATGTCAGTGTCTGAGCAGCAATTGGCTTGGGCACCAACAGGAAAGGTGTTCTCCCTTCCCTCCCACCCACCCCCCCACCCCCCAATATTTTAAAAGCTTTTCCTGGTGTCTAGTGGCACCTCCTCTCCCCCCTGCGCCTTAAATTTTTCCCTGTATTTAACAGCACCCCCCCCCCCCCATGAACCCTCCCCCTAAACATACCTTAATTTCAGGCAGGAGCGATGTAGGGAGGGTTCGGAGGGGGTGTCACTAGACACTAGGGACCATGCTGAACGCTACCAGCCCCTCTATGCTGTCCCAGACTTTACGGAAGATCTCCTAGGTTGTCCACACCTCAAAACTCGCTATTAACTTCTGTGTATTACAGTGGGGTACTTAATGACCTCATTAACATGGATTTTAATAGCCTGCGGCCATGTCTTCTGCGCGAGTTAAAAACCCAAGTTCAACTTCTGTCTGCACTGCGGACTTACAACCCACAGTAGCCACTAGTTACACTTGTGGTAGTTTTCTGCATTGGGTCTCATATTATCCAAATGCAAGTCGAGGCAGCAGTTTTGTTACAGCAGCTGCATGAATTGAAGGGGGTGGGTATTCCTAATAGTTCATGCTGTATATACTTAAAGCAGTACTACAATTTTGAAGGCAAAACACTGCAGGAGAACGGCACTGAAATAACCTTCGATGTAGCAGGTCCCATTGTGTGGAACAGAGGCAGTAGAATGCTTTTTTGTTTTGGGGGGGCAAGCTCCGCCCCCCCAACTCCAGCATCTCTCCTTACCTACCACCCCATAGTCACCCCCTCACACAGCATCCTTCCCTACCTATGAATCCCCCACTATGGTGTCCAGCATTTCTCTCCACCTCCCCCGCCCCCCCTCCTCCGTAACATATATAGTTTATTACCTCCCTTCCCCAGGGCGGGGAGACTCCAACCAGCAAAGCACCAAAAACAGAGGCCAGCGGGTATGGGTCCTTGAGCATCTGTGCATGCATCGAGGCCTGCCTGCTCCCTCCCCCTCCAAACTTCCTATTTCACGCTCAAGGCTCCCCGCCTGCCAACCTCAATGCTTTTAGTGCTGTGCTGGTTGGAGTATCGCCGCCCTGGAGGAGGGAGGTAAGGTACTAAACTTGTTGCAGGGTCGAGGAAGATGGAGATAAGAAGAATTAGAGCAATGCTCCCTCTAAGGACCGAGGCTGACATAAGCAAAACTTTTCTGTTGCGTTACATTGTGAGCAATTCTTACAGATTTCTTATGCATGTGTGTGTGGAGAGTGTGTACTGTTAACACTCACATGCTCCGCACGCTTCCCCTTTTTGTTTGCCTGTAGTTCTAGCTATGTTTATAGGTACTCTGAATTTTACTAAGTGGATGTAATTCAGCTTAGAGGGAACCCTGCTCCCTCTGTACAAGCACCAATTAACAGAAAAAAAAAAGGAGAGAGAGAGATAGTAGGGGCACTTTTACTACTACTACTACTACTACGTAACATTTCTAGAGCGCTACTAGGGTTATGCAGCGCTGTACAATTTAACAAAGAGAGACAGTCCCTGCTCAAAGAGCTTACAATCTAATAGATAAGAGTGAGACAAATATAGGACAATCAAGCCATTGTGACATCACTGATGAGGCTGGCTCTTAGGCATTGGTGGAATGAGGCATTATGACATCACAATCTCAGCTCTGGTTAAATCACTGCTATATATAATACTACTACTACTACTTAACATTTCTAGAGCGCTACTAGGATTACGCAGCGCTGTACAATTTAACAAAGAGAGACAGTCCCTGCTCAAAGAGCTTACAATCTAATAGATAAGAGTGAGACAAATATAGGACAATCAAGCCATTGTGACATCACTGATGAGGCTGGCTCTTAGGCATTGGTGGAATGAGGCATTATGACATCACAATCTCAGCTCTGGTTAAATGACTGCTATATGTAATACTACTACTACTACTTAACATTTCTAGAGCGCTACTAGGGTTACGCAGCGCTGTACAGTTTAACAAAGAAGGTCAGTCCCTGCTCAAAGGAGCTTACAATCTAAAGAACGAAATGTCACTTTTGAACACAGCCAGGAAGGACCCCTGTTTAGCAGCTGCTTCCCCCAATACCTCTGTCATTGATCGTATTATGCACACTGCAATACACTTCACTGAGTTATGTACCAAAAAAATAAATAAATAAAAATACATGAATCAACACGGATAGCAACAGGAAGGGGGGAGGGGGCTTGGGTTGGAGGGGAGGGGAGGGGGGAACAGGGCGATTTACCAGCTGTAAGGTTCATGCATGGTATCTTATTGCTTGTATATTCGCAATATTGAGTAAGTTGTGTTGTTTAACTTTCAGTTATCAATAAAGTTAAATAAAAAAAAATTACATGGCAAATAGTGCAGCACATCAAACAAAGTATTTGCAGTAGTCTGGAAATATACACAGGTACTTTAATACTTGGCTCCGTCAGCCCTAGCTCATTCGTCCAGCACTTTTTCGTTGGCCTTGTGAGCAGTGATGTTCTGCAGCACTGTAACAGAAATCCTGACGTTACTGGCAACCATAAAATAAATTTATCTAGCCATGTTTTTGGAAGGATGCCTTCAGCTCAGCAAGACTTTAGTAAGCGGTTGACTTACCAAAGATTATGTACTATCTGTATTAGCTGTACCTAATGGGAGGCCACTGCTGCTCCTTGAAATCTTGGACAAGTCACTTAACCCTCCATTGAATCAGGTACAGAACTTAGGGGTATCTTTACTAAGGTGCATTAGCATTTCTAATGCGCCCTTAAATTTAAAGTGCGTTAAACGCTAACGCACCTATACATTTCTGTGAGCGCGTTAGCGTTCAATGCGCCTAAGCCATTTATACGCATTAAAAACGCTAACGCGCCCCTTAGTAAACATAGGCGTTAAATTGTAAGCAGTGGCGATCCTAGGTCGGCTGCCACCCGGGGCGGATCGCCGCTGCACACCCCCCCCCCTGGTGCAGCGGCGTCCGTCCCCCCAGGGTGCAGCACGATAACCCCCCCCCCCCCCCCGGTACAATAACACCCCCTCCCCCCGGTGCATCAACCCCCCCCCCCCGCCGGGGTGCATTCTTGGCTGCTGGAAGGTGCAGAGAGCAGTCGCGCACCTGTCAGCTCCACTGGCTCCCTGCTCCCACTGCCCCGGAACAGGAAGTAACCTGTTCCGGGGCAGAGGGAGCAGGGAACCTGCGGAGCCTCCAGCAGCGTGCACTCGGGGCGGACCGCCCCACCACCCCGCCCTTCCTACGCCACTGATTGTAAGCCCTCCAGGGACAAGAAAATAGCTACTGTACCTGAATTTAACTTGCCTTGAGCTGATACTGAGAACGCTGCAATCTAAACTCAAATCAAAATCCAATACCAGGCATACTGTAAAGTAATACAAAACACTACAAACGTCACTCAGGACCTAAGAGCAAGTCTACCATACCGTAATAGCAGCGTTATTTCCATCAGTCACATAAAGCACCACAAACACTGCAATGGGTACTAGATCATCAATAATAGATCTGGACAAAACTTAACTCTCTCTCCTTGACTATCTAATTCACTCCATCACTTATGTAACTCTAACGCAATACCACTCTGTATTTTCTCAAATCAGAATTGGCGATCGCCAACACAGTACTATGTAAGCCACATTGAGCCTGCAAATAGGTGGGAAAATGTGGGATACAAATGCAACAAATAAATAAAATAAACCCTATTGGAAAACTACAGAAGCCAGATAGTACAGATCTATCCTGCACAATTAATGATGGATTGAAAAACATTTATTTACATGGCTTGATATACCGCTACATGCCAATATATAGCTTCAGAGCAGTTTACAATAAAACAAGGCAAGTTGCTGGGGGGGGGGGGGGAGGGGAGAGGCTAAGAACACAGAGATACCCCTCACACATTATAAAATAACTAACCACAAATTTAAAATATGTAGACAAATATTAAACTGAACCCCCAAGAAGCCACTGATAAACATCAGCAAAAGAGAAAAGAAAAAAAAAAAGTGATGCATGCACCCCTGTACTGTATAAATATAAAGATAGAAACACTGCTATATTCCAATCACTACACTATTAATTAACAAATAAAACAAAAAAATGAAAAATATATAATACATTTTTTTCAATTAGCTTTCAGAGGCCAAAATCTCTTTCCTCAGGTCAGGACTGTTACTGTATTCTATTCAGACATATAAGAAAGGAGGGTTTGATCTCCAAACATTAGTCAAAAATTGTATTAAAATTAGTCCAATAAAGACCACCACCTTATTTCCATTTTCAATATTTATTGACTTAAAGGCTACCACACCGTTTTATCCTAGACTAAAAATAAAATTCATTTTTTTCTACCTTTGTTATCTGGCTGTTCACCTTTTTTTTTTCCTGTGTCTAACTACAGCTTGCCACCTTTCTCTCTCCTTTCTGCCCAGCACCCATCCCCCTCTCCGCCCAGTGTCTGGCCCCTCTCTCTCCCCTCACTTCCATCCTTCTCTCCATCTTTACAATCTTTACCCATCATCATTTTCTATGTTTATAGTTTAAACAGGATGGGATGGAGTGGGTCCAGAGAACCGCTACTAAAATAGTTAATGGTCTTCATCAAAATACATATTGGAATAGACTTAAAAGATCAATTTATGTACTCTGGATAAGGAAGATGAATGAGAGGAGACAACAGAGACTACCCATCTTATCCCCATCTATTTATCTGCACTTGGCCTCCTCAGCTACACAGTAAGATATATTGGAGTGGAGGAGTGTCCTAGTGGTTAGAGCACTGGTCTTGCAATCCAGAGGGGGCCTGTTCAAATCCCACTGCTGCTCCTTGTGATCTTGGGTGTCACTTAACCCTCCATTGCCTCAGGTACAAAACTTAGATTGTGAGCCCTCTTGGGACAGAGAAATATCCAGAGTACCTGAATGTAACTCAGCTTGAGCTACTACTGAAAAAGGTGTGAGCAAAATCAAAATAAATTATTTGAGATTCCATTGCTACTATTTGAGATTCTACATGGAATGTTGCTAGTGGAGGAGTGGCCTAGTGGTTAGAGCACCGGTCTTGCAATCCAGAGGTGGCTGGTTCAAATCCCACTGCTGCTCCTTGTGATCTTGGGCAAGTCACTTAACCCTCCAGGTACAAACTTACAGTGGTGGAAATAAGTATTTGATCCCTTGCTGATTTTGTAAGTTTGCCCACTGACAAAGACATGAGCAGCCCATAATTGAAGGGTAGGTTATTGGTAACAGTGAGAGATAGCACATCACAAATTAAATCCGGAAAATCACATTGTGGAAAGTATATGAATTTATTTGCATTCTGCAGAGGGAAATAAGTATTTGATCCCCCACCAACCAGTAAGAGATCTGGCCCCTACAGACCAGGTAGATGCTCCAAATCAACTCGTTACCTGCATGACAGACAGCTGTCGGCAATGGTCACCTGTATGAAAGACACCTGTCCACAGACTCAGTGAATCAGTCAGACTCTAACCTCTACAAAATGGCCAAGAGCAAGGAGCTGTCTAAGGATGTCAGGGACAAGATCATACACCTGCACAAGGCTGGAATGGGCTACAAAACCATCAGTAAGACGCTGGGCGAGAAGGAGACAACTGTTGGTGCCATAGTAAGAAAATGGAAGAAGTACAAAATGACTGTCAATCGACAAAGATCTGGGGCTCCACGCAAAATCTCACCTCGTGGGGTATCCTTGATCATGAGGAAGGTTAGAAATCAGCCTACAACTACAAGGGGGGAACTTGTCAATGATCTCAAGGCAGCTGGGACCACTGTCACCACGAAAACCATTGGTAACACATTACGACATAACGGATTGCAATCCTGCAGTGCCCGCAAGGTCCCCCTGCTCCGGAAGGCACATGTGACGGCCCGTCTGAAGTTTCCAGTGAACACCTGGATGATGCCGAGAGTGATTGGGAGAAGGTGCTGTGGTCAGATGAGACAAAAATTGAGCTCTTTGGTATGAACTCAACTCGCCGTGTTTGGAGGAAGAGAAATGCTGCCTATGACCCAAAGAACACCGTCCCCACTGTCAAGCATGGAGGTGGAAATGTTATGTTTTGGGGGTGTTTCTCTGCTAAGGGCACAGGACTACTTCACCGCATCAATGGGAGAATGGATGGGGCCATGTACCGTACAATTCTGAGTGACAACCTCCTTCCCTCCGCCAGGGCCTTAAAAATGGGTCGTGGCTGGGTCTTCCAGCACGACAATGACCCAAAACATACAGCCAAGGCAACAAAGGAGTGGCTCAGGAAGAAGCACATTAGGGTCATGGAGTGGCCTAGCCAGTCACCAGACCTTAATCCCATTGAAAACTTATGGAGGGAGCTGAAGCTGCGAGTTGCCAAGCGACAGCCCAGAACTCTTAATGATTTAGAGATGATCTGCAAAGAGGAGTGGACCAAAATTCCTCCTGACATGTGTGCAAACCTCATCATCAACTACAGAAGACGTCTGACCGCTGTGCTTGCCAACAAGGGTTTTGCCACCAAGTATTAGGTCTTGTTTGCCAGAGGGATTAAATACTTATTTCCCTCTGCAGAATGCAAATAAATTCATATACTTTCCACAATGTGATTTTCCGGATTTAATTTGTGATGTGCTATCTCTCACTGTTACCAATAACCTACCCTTCAATTATGGGCTGCTCATGTCTTTGTCAGTGGGCAAACTTACAAAATCAGCAAGGGATCAAATACTTATTTCCACCACTGTAGATTGTGAGCACTCGTGGGACAGAGAAATATCCAGTGTACCTGAATGTAACTCACCTTGAGCTACTACTGAAAATGGTGTGAGCAAAATCTAAATAAATAAATATTATAGGAAAAACCATTATGCTATTCAAGAGTTCTAATGGGTGCTTATGAGATGTTTCATTGGTATTTGCAGGGCTTTTTTGAGGGAGTACTGGCACCTTTTTCATTGTCTGCTAAAACTGACCCATGTCCCCAAGTTTTAATGAAAGAGCTCAGGCTCTACACACCAATTCTGCCTTGTCGTAGATTCTGTGACTGGTTGCAGAAGGTCTGGCCATTGTGGGTTGGGCCCCTCAGTGATCATCCCACCCCTGAAGGGTGGCCTGGCATTTGAATGCCAGCACCTTTTACACTAGAAAAAAATGCACTGGGTATCTGTCATTTGAAAGTGCTTCCATGCTGACTAATGGTGTATTTTGGGTTGCACTGACTGTTATATGATTGTTCTGCAGTGCTGTTAAAAGTGTATATTTCCGATACTGTTTCATATTAGCCCTAATATTAGGTTTCAATTTGCCATCTTCAAGTTTACCTCTAAGTATATTTACATTTAGTCATTTTACTGTTATACCGTTAACAAAATTGTTTTTATGTTAAGCTACACCTGCTGTATGCTGCCTTGAGTGAATCTCTTCATAAAGGCGGTTAATAAATCCCAACAAACACCTACCTCCATAGCAAACGCACAGGAAGCAAGTCACTCCATTTCAAGGAAGCTCTGGAACAATTGGGGAACAGGACGAAGGAGAAAGGGAATAGACTCAGGAGTAAAGTACAGAAATATTCCTTTATAGAAAGCGTGGTGGATGCACGCAGTGGCCTCCCAGCAAAGGCGACGGAGACAAGGACAGTTTGTAACGTCAAGAAAACATGGGACAAGCAGAGAAGGAAAGGTTTGTAGGGTTTATTCATTGGTATAGACGGGCAGCCCGGTTAAGTCATATGGTCATTACCTGCCATCATTTTCTATGTTGCTTCAGGGTGTGTTCTACCTCCACTCAAAATACTGCAACAGCTTCCAGCAGTAGGATTTGCAAGACAAGATGACAGCATTTGTTGACACTGGTCAAGTTCCTTAGGGAAAAAAAAAAATGAGTTTCCAAGTGCAGCCAGAAAGAATGACTCTATGGCTGACAAAAAAACGAGAAACTCTGCATAAGCGGTCAGGGCTGACGAGGCCTCGATGGAAGCGATACGGATGGTAGACTGGTCCCTTTCGACCACAAATGCGGAGTCATCTCCCTGCTTTGCTTGCAGACGGCACATCCGAAGTTGGCTTGTCAACTGCACAACCTATTTCACTCTGAGTGGCATGCACAGTGATACAGACACCATCGATTACACCGTTTGCCTGGCCCAATTCAATACACATCATTAATGTTCATGATAGGAGCAAAATGTTTTCAGTTCATTAAGTCTAACAGCAGCCCATCAGCCGCTGCGAGAGTCAAAAGGTTATTCAATAAGATATTTCTCTCTCAGTCTGAAGTGACAGTAGAAATCATAATGGCTTATAGCAGAACTTTCTTCTAGACTGCGTCCGCTTAGATACGTCAGGAAATTACATTCCACAGCGACTTCGTTAGGAGCTTTCTTCCAGCTTAGATTTCTTTGTAAATGCTTTGCTCTGCATCAGAATACTTGGATATATTATTTTATGAACCTACTCAGTTGAGATTTTTCCAGGAAGTCTGATCTGATGAAGAAGGGCAACCTTCGAAAGCTAATCAAGAAATAGATTAAGTTATGTCTAATAAAAAACGGTATCATCTAATTTTCTTTTCCACGTTTTATTTTGTTTGATTTCTATTGATAATCTTTAAGAGTGGACTAACACGGCTACCACACCTTTCTACTCCAGGAAGTTAAAAACACAACTCTTACTCGACCCTCAGTTATCTAGGGCACATTTGGGTTTCTTTGGTATGAGAGGGATTTATTTTACTCTCTCTTCTTTATATATATATATATATTTTTTTTTTCTTTTTAATATCCATCTTCCTATGGATCTGCCAGGTCTTGGCTCCCTTTAACGCAGATGAGGTTGAAGTTGTAATTCTTCATTTTGATTTCTGATCATATTTGCTTTACTTGAGTCTGGATCAGTGGCGTTCCTAAGGGGGCTGACACCCAGGGCGGATCGCCGATGCGCCCCGCCCCCCCCCCCGGCGAAAGAACCCCCGATCCCCCAGCGAAAGAACCCCCCCCCCCGGGTGCATGCCGCTGGGGGGGGGGGGTGCCACGCGCCTGCCAGCTCTTCGTTTTCATGCTCCCTCTGCCCCGGAACAGAAAGTAACCTGTTCCGGGGCAAAAGGGAGCATGAAAACGAAGAGCCGGCATGCGCGCGGCACCCCCCCCCCCCCCCAGTGGCGTGCACCCGGGGCGGACCGCCCCCACCTTGGTATGCCACTGGTCTGGATTCTTGTCAAAGTAGTAAATCTTTGATGTATTTTGAAATAAAATAATAATAATGACTTATAGAGGACAGGGCCGGTGCTAGACACGAGGCCCAGCGCAGATGTTGGGGGAGGGGGCCCCAAAGCTTGCTTGCAAGCCGCTCCTCTTCAGCTTCAGGTAGATTTGGGGCCCCATGGCCAGGGCCGCCTAGAGACCGAGCCGGGCCCGGGGCAAAGCTGCCGCCGGACCCCCCCCCCCCCCCCAGTATCCGCTGCCCCACCCTCCCCGATCGCTGCTACCACCTGCAACTGTTAGGTACCTTGGCTGGCAGGGATCCAAAGGCCACACCAGCAGAAGAGTTCGTCCTCCAGCGTTACTCTTCCTTCTGCCGCATGGCCTTCCCCTGCGGCTGCTTTTTCTCTCAGGTCACGCATGCGCAGTCTGGGGGGGGGGGGGAAGCAGCCTGCAGGGGAAGGCAATTCAGCAGACTGAAGAACAGCAGGCCTGCTGTGTCTGTTCCTCCAGGTCCTCCCCAGCCTCCAAGGGGGGCTCGGCGCCAGAGTTTTCTCTCTTTCCTGCGCCGGTCGGGACACGATCACCCAGGTCCCGACAGGAGCGAGAGAGCAAGACCCCGGCGCTGGGCCCCCCTTGGAGGCCCTATGAATTCCCCCCCCCCCTCTTGGCGGCCCTGCCCATGGCAATTGCCTTGTTTACCCATCCCTAACCCCGATCGAGGAACTTCTATAACTGGCACCTGCTCTCTTTTACAAAACACCAACAGTGAAAACACACAGCTATAAGTTAGGTGCACACTCTTATGACAGCCATAGAGAGCTTGTGTGTGTGCGCGAGTGCCACCCTGACTCTACCTATGCTTATTCCTACCTGTAAAATACACGCTACGTAATATATGACTATATTTATGGGAACAGCACTTATGTGCACAAATACGCAATTAATCTGCCTATGTGCACCAATATGCCATTATTCTAATGTTTTTAGAGACGTTATTAGCATGTAACTTTGCACATTCTTTACAGAACTACCCTCTTTGGGACACATTCAGTGACACCCAAAGCTAGATCATTAAGACCTGCGCTAAGTGCCAGTTCTATAAAAGTCGCTTAGGGCTAAGTAACCTTTACAGAATATCACCTAGAGGGACGCAAGAACTTACGCCTCCTGAAACCTGGTGTCGATCCTCGTACCCAACCGATTCCATAACAATGTGCCCAAGTTCTGGGAACTCTTCTGACCGGCCCATGCCCCTCCCAAGGACACCCCCTTTTGAATTGCACACTATGAAATTTAGGCCCAGATCTTATTGCGCAAATCCAAATTGGTGCCCAAGTGTCAATTAACCCCAATTGATTGTCAGCACCTGACTAATTAGTTTATGTGCACATCTGGGATCTGCTCCCAAAATCTGGGCAACTCATTCAGCACCTAAGGGATAATGACCACAAGGACCTTCTCCGTTATATTTTTGCCTTGTCTATAATACAGACTCCTACGCGTGTGAAAAACTGAGCCCCAAATGAATATGGTAAAGTGCTTATAGACCACGGCCCCTGATCTCCAGCTGTACCATCATTTCCCAACCAATAAAAAAAAAAATAATAATAAGATTCTGCCCTAGACCAATGCTTTCTTTAATTCTGGTTCTATCTATCCCACTTTGGCTTCTCCTCATGACCTGTTGTAGAACTTCTTTGCTGAAATATTTTTGACATGTCAGCATTAGACTGTTTTAAAGTTATTTCAACATATTGACACTTCCCTCTTCCATGGCGCTTGCACAATAGCTTGAAATGCAAGCTATAAATAGCCATTT
The DNA here is from genome assembly GCF_901765095.1 of Microcaecilia unicolor. Taxonomy (NCBI): domain Eukaryota; kingdom Metazoa; phylum Chordata; class Amphibia; order Gymnophiona; family Siphonopidae; genus Microcaecilia; species Microcaecilia unicolor. The sequence goes on along the minus strand of NC_044041.1, from coordinate 29,262,970 downwards.
AAATAACTGAAGTTGAAACCTTACATAAGAACATAAGTGTTGTCATACTTGGAAGGACATGGCTTATGGATTTTTCTTTTAGGAAATTATCCAAACTTTTTTTTAAACCCCGCTAAGCTAACTGCTTTTACCACATTCTCTGGCAACAAATGCCAGAGCTTAATTACACATTGAGTGAAGAAATATTTTCTCTGGTTTGTTTTAAATGTACTTCGTAGCTTCATTGCGTGCCCCATGGTCCTAGTATTTTTGGAAAAGGTAAACAAGCGATTCACGTCTACCTGTTCTACTCCACTCAGCATTTTATTTTATAGACCTCTATCATATCTCTTCTCAGCCATCTCTTCTTCAAGCTGAAGGGCCTTAGCCACTTTAGCCTTTCTTCCTAGGGAAGTCATCCCATACCATTTATCATTTTTGTCGCCCTTCTCTGTGCCTTTTCTAATTTCGCTATGCATCTTTTTTGAGATGCGGTGCAGTTGCATCATGGAGCGATACAAAGACATTATAACATCCTCATTTTGTTTTCCATTCCTTTCCTAATAATTCCTAATATTCTATTTGCTTTCTTAGCTGCTGCTGTGCACTGAGCGGAGTGTTTCAACTTATCAATGATAAAACCTAGATCACTCTCCAGGGTGGTGACTTCTAATGTGGAACCTTGCACCACATAGCTATAAATTTGGGTTCCTGTTTCCCCACATGCATCACCTTGCACTTGCTCACATTAAATGTCATCTGCCATTTAGATGCTCAGTCTCCCAGTATCATAAGGTCCTCTTGTAATTTTTCACAATCCTCTTGAGAATTAACAACTCTGAATAACTTTGTGTTGTCAGCAAATTTAATTACCTCACTAGTTACTCCCATCTCTATATCCTTTATAAGTATATTAAAAAGCAGTGGTCCCAGCACAGACCCCTGGGGAACCCCACTATCTACCCTTCTTGAGAATACTGACCATTTAACCCTACTCTCTGCTTTCTATCTTTTAACCAGTTCTTAATCCACAATAGGACATTACCTCCTATACCATGACTTTCTAGTTTCCTCAAGTGTCCTTCATGAAGTAGTTTGTCAAATGACTTTGAAAATCCAGATACACATTATCGACCGGCTCTCCTTAAGGGTAAAGGCAGCTGCATCAACTCTTCATGCAACCATGTTCTCTCACATTCCCAGATCTGTCAAACAGCACTGCGTGCACATGGGAGTGGACACAAGCACTGTGCAGACAAATGGGAGGAAGTGAGCCACAGCCCAGCTATCTCCTTCCTGTCAAATAGAACTCTATTCACCATTTAATTGGTTAGTATTTTGCATGTCTGCAATTAGTCCAAAAAGAACCTTCTTAGCCACAGTTATGTTTAATCTCAACCAACCTGATAACGTTCACCAATATTCAGACTATACAGCAAGAATAACCCGAGATCTCTGTATCAATGGAATTATGGAGTCTGTTGCCCTACCTGACCTCTTCCACCTTCTAAAAAAGAAAACAAAATCTAATAACAGAACATAAAGGGATACAAGGATCATGAAGACGGCCATCCTCCTAACCTGCTCCAACCATCCCCCTTCAATCTTTTCAATTTTATCAGAAACATGTAGTGAACACATGGCTGTAGTCCAGACAAAGTTACTTGGAAGTTGATGCTTTTAACACAAACCTGATGAAGGATGTCAGCTATCGTTGTCTAGGTAAGCTATTTACAGCTAGCTTAGATCAATAAAAAGGCATTGTCTCAGGCCAGCTCAATGCCACCACCATGGGGCCAATCCAGTTTGTTCCCTGGACAGATTAAGCATCCACAGCTCATAGAGGAGGGGAGTATAGAGAGGCCTCTGCCATTGCTTAACAGCAGGGGCGCTCCTATCAATAGGCCAACTGAGGCAGGGGCCTCAGGCGGCACTTTTCACGGAGCGGCTCTTGCCACCACCGACCGACCAACCTACCTGCTTGCATCCTTCCTTCCCCCCTCTCCTCCTGGCCATGGTCTGGCATCTCCCCCCTTCCCTGAATCCACTTTCCTTCTTTGTTTTCCAGAAGATTCCCACTTGCTGCCCTGCCGCCGGAAGTGGCCTTTTCTCTCTACTGAGGTCTCCTCTGACATAACTTCCTGTTTCCTCAAAGGCTGCTGCCAGTGCTACTGCTGCTAAATTTTGGAAGACAAAGAAAGAAGGGGGGGGGAGAGAAGATACCAGATCACAGTTTGGGGGGGGGGAGGGGAAGAGAGTGAAAGGAGAGATGTCTGACTCAGGAGGAAGGGGAGCAAATGTCAGACACTGGGGAAAGAAGACAAGATCAAGCTTCAAGTGTGGTGGGGGAGGGGGAAAAAAGCAAGAGAGAAAGGAGATGCTGGGTTACAAGGGCGGAGCAAGAGATAAGGAAGGGAGATGCTAAGAATTGTGGATCCATGTGGGAGAAGCCATAGAAGGCTTGTCAAGGAGATAAATAACAGGAGGACAGTGAATGCAGCGGGTAGAAATGTGGTAATGGGGAGCAGATGAAAGATAAAAGGGAATAGGATAGGAAATGAGACTGCTAGGGAATGAGAGAAGGCGATTAAGAGGGTGAAACTTGAGTGGACAGAGGAGAGCGCTTTAAGGGAAAGATCAATATGTCAAGAGACAGGTGTAGTAAGCAAATGGAACAAGAAAGGAGGAGGAGAGAAAATAAATAAATGGACAGTGGATGCTGGTAACATTTAGCAGAAGACATAAAAAAAGAGAAACTGGGACCAACGTGATGGAAAAACAAAATGCCCAAAAGGTAGAAAAAAAGTGTTTTATTTTTTAATTTATTAACTGGAAATATGTTAGCTTTGGGAAAGGTGTATTGTGTTCAGTACAAAAGGAAATGCATTTTCTCCAGTGTTGCAGTAGATGCCACGCTTAACTTTTTAGGGTTCGGTTCCTAATTCAAATTTTTGTCAAAATATTTTTTTTCTCTCTAATAGTATGATTTTACATTGTGATATGATTTCATTTTATTTATATTGGTCTAATTTTGTTTAACAGTAAGTTGTGCCCCTGAAGCAGCCCTTGCCGGGCAAGCCACAGCCTTGCTGGTCACACTTTTTAATTGATTTCTTCATTAATAAAGTCTCCAGTTTCGCAGGGTTCATACACATACATGAAGAAGCTCCCTCACAGTTATACAAGGAGGAGTTCTGATAAGGTGCTTTTCAGCTGGATAAATTGACAAAACTCAGTAATCATTAAAAACAAGTACAATAGCAAAGGAAAAGCCAGGCGGCTGAAGACCGAGGAACAAAGCCCAACACAGCGAGTCTAAAACCATCTTGTACAATGAAGCTTTCATGGCCAAAGGATCTGATCTAGGTTCAAGGCTCCTTTCTGTATCTCTGCAATGTGGAGCATGACATATCTTGCGATCGCTGCTCAAAAAACCCCCAACTTTCAGCACTAAGGACAGAAGTTCAGAAGTCTGGTGAAGCAGTTGACACCTTTTGCTTGATGTCATTTAAATCAAAGGTCTTCTCCAACTAAGGCATCATCATTTTCAATTCCAACTTCGCATGCATTAAAAAGTTTAAAGCATGGTGATGTACACAAGGGGTTAATTATGAAAGTGTGCGAAAAGAAATGCCAAAAGATCATCCCGAAAATTTCTTAAATCTACACTTCCCCAGCTGTAAAGGACTAAAATACAAGCTTATACATGCGACTTCCTTCTCTTACAGGAGTACACAGTTGTGGAATGCACTACCAACTGACCTGAAAACAATCGACGAAATATCTAACTTTCGTACAATATCTAACTTTCGTAAGTCTCTGAAGACGTATCTCTTCAACAAGGCCTACAAAGAGCACCCATAGCTTAACTATACTACCTCACCAATCAACCCCAGTTTGAAAGTCATCTTTCTGTTTCTATTTTCTTAGATCTTCTTTCCCATCCTAATCTCTTTGCATCACCAATTGTATCTGATATCCTGGAATGGCGATGCCATAACAGATCTCTGTAAGCCACATTGAGCCTGCAAATAGGTGGGAAAATGTGGGATACAAATGCAATAAATAAATAAATAAATCAGAGGAAGAAAGGCTGAGAGCAACCCTGTCAATGTCTCCCCACCCACAAGAGCTCTCTGTATGTCAAGCCATGTTCACCTTTCTCGTTAAAATGAGTTGTGTGTGTGGAGAATCTCCATGACTCTGGTCATGAGACTGTATAAGGGAATCCAGGTTCAAATCCCTCAGTCTACAAGAATAGTCGGAACTGGAGTGCTGCAGAGGGAGGGAACATGCAGGGAGAAGAGACAGCTGTCACTATCGTGGAGACCCCCGTGACCTGGGGGCAGTGCCCCCTCCAGCCTTCAGGCTCCAGAATCACTCAGCTATGCTATCGGGAGTAAAGGGTACTCCACAAAATTAAGCATGGTGGGGGAGGGGCAGAATAGGTCACTTCTCTCACCACTACAAAATCTATATCTACTACACTGCTGAATACCGTGAAGTCCGAGACGTTATGCCTCCAATACCAACCTAGTGGCCTCAGACCAGGAAATTATCACGTAAAGGGCAAAGGTTTAAATAAAGAAGGCTATGTGGAGAAAAAGTACAAACTTACTATATATGAAGTATTTAAGACTGAAGCACCCACGATGCTGTTTTAGGACTGCAGAAAATACTGCCAGAAAAATCTTTGGAAGCCTAACAATTTTCTAAAATATGTTCCCTGAAACAAGGCGATTTTGGCGATGAATGACAGCATCGGCATGTGGTTACATTCCTTGTGCTGGGAGTGGTGCATGGTGATGTCATATGATGGAAAACACTAGTCAGGCACAAAGCAAGCGGCATTCACGAGAAACCCTTCAACCAAACCTGGGTCTTCGGCCCCAAGAAAAACAAAATTGCAATCAAAAACAGCTGAACTTAATTTTTGTAAGAGTGCCACAACAGCACAGCTCGGCATCTGTAAATGAATAGCCAATAATCTGCCTTCAGACAACACCACATGGTAAAGCTTTTGTTGTTGATTTAAATTGGTCACATCCCAAGTTAAAGCCGGCATCTGACAATGTTAGAAAGTGTTTTCTGGTGGCTTTGCATATCATGCTTGGTCAGAAGCCCACAGTAGAAAAGAAGTTGAGGTCTAATGTTACAGTTTTGAAAAGGAAATTAGCTGAGCAGAAATAGTTCATATACTCTATACAACATAATTTTAAAAAAAATAAATAAACCACCAGTTATAAAACTAGCAACGATAAAGTTACCTTAAACTGTGCTGTGGACACGCTGTTCCGCGATCTACAGCAGCAGGGTGGACGCACAAGGTACAAATATGGATGAACACAGAAGTTGCTCCTAGCCTACCAACTCCTCTCATTGGTAGTGGTGAAGCAGGCAGGGCTGGGCATATCCGCCGAGAGGGGGGGTGGGCAGGGGGGACAAAATTCCCTGGGCCCAGGTCTCCAAGGGGGGCCCGGCGCCGCAGTCCCACCCGCCCTCCGTCGTCAACCGTCTGCCACCGGGCCGGGCCCCCTGCATTGAAATCACAGCGCCTCTCACCTCCGTGTGAAAAGCGCGGCAGGCAGCAGATCACCTCCCTTCGGGCCTCCTTCCCTCCCTGTGTCCCGCCCTCGTCTAACGTAACAAGGGGGGAGCGACGGCGGCAACCTCGGGGGGGGGGCCTGGGAGCGGCCTTGCCCCGGGTCTGGCCCAGTCTCTCGGCAGCCCTGGGGCTGGGGGCACCAATGGGCAAGTGGCATAGGGCATAACTACAGCTTGGTTCAGTCCCTTCTCTCCCGTTTGATATTTTAGTTCTACCCCAGTTCCTTTTACATAAGTACATAAGTAATGCCATACTGGGAAAAGACCAAGGGTCCATCGAGCCCAGCATCTTGTCCATGACAGCGGCCAATCCAGGCCAAGGGCACCTGGCAAGCTTCCCAAACGTACAAACATTCTATACATGTTATTCCTGGAATTTTGGATTTTTCCAAGTCCGTTTAGTAGCGGTTTATGGACTTGTCCTTTAGGAAACCGTCCAACCCCTTTTTAAACTCTGCTAAGCTAACCGCCTTCACCACATTTTCCGGCAATGAATTCCAGAGTTTAATTACACATTGGGTGAAGAAAAATTTTCTCCTAGTATTTTTGGAAATGCCCCCTAGTCCTAGTATTTTGTTTCACGTTAGTAATGAATGTCCATTTCTCTTCTCTTCTTTTTTTTAGATTTTATGCTGCCCAGAAGGTTTGTTCTGTTGGGCGAGTACAAAGTCCTTAATAAACTTGAAACTTGACAGTTAATGTGAACCATAACTGGCTTTAATAACCTAAGACAGTGGTTCCCAAACCTGGTCCTGGAGGCACCTCAGCCAGAAAATCTCTCTCATGAATATTCATTGTGGGTACCCCGAAAACCTGACTGGCTGGGGGGTGCCTCCAGGACCAGGTTGGGGAACCACTGACTGACCTAAGATCTTGTCAGATGAATGATCCCTAATCGAAGATCAGTAGTGTTTTACACAAGACAGTCTCTCTAAACAAATACAGATGATGCATAGTATTTGTTTAGCAAAAAAAGGCCCGTTTCTGTGAGAGATGAAATGGGCGCTAGCAAGGTTTTGGTGTCCAGTGATCCTCCTGTGTCCCTGGCCCCCCTGCAGGCACCCATCGTCAGCGACCCAGCTGTGCCCCAACCCGCCTCCAGGCACCTGTCCGCTCCGTGATGCGGGTTGCGTATGCAAAATGGCCGCCGAAGGGCATGGGGAGATCGCGTTTCAAACCGCCTGTCCCCCGGGGCCCCCTGCAGCCACCCATCGTAAGTGACCCAGCTGTCCCCCAACCCCCTCCAGGCACCTGTCCGCTCCGTGATGCGGGTTGCGTATGTAAAATGGCCACCGAGGGGCAGGGGGAGATCGCGCTTCGTGGAGTGTCAGTGCTCCGCCCTCGTCGTCATCACATTGTGACGCGAGGGCGGGGCACACAGTCATGGGCAAAAAGGATATCTCGATGCCTCACGCTGCCGGTTGAGGCTTCATTTAGAACGTTGGGGTTGTGAATTATGTGCGGATGGGGCGCGGCTGAGGGCGGGTCTATGAGTGACAGTGAGTGGTGCATGAGTGAGTGTTGCTGACAGCCTAGCCTACCAATAGTGCAGGGCTTCAGTGTTTCCCTCCCACAGAGTGAGCTTCAGAATGTTGCAGGTGATAATTATTTATATAGATTATTTACTTAGATTTGGCTTATGCATTTCAGTTGTAGCTCAAGGCAAATTATATTCAGGTACACTAGATATTTCCCCAGCCCCAGAGGGCTTACAATGTGTTTGTGCCTGAGGCAGTGAGTGGAGTGTCAAGATGCCCAAGATCACATGGAGCTGCAGCGAGATTTGAACCAGGCTTCCCTGGTTCTTGGCCTTGTGCTTGCACAATTAGGCCCCTCCTCCAAGATGTTCTCTCTGCTTCAATGCTTAACTATACGAAGAACTTGCCTTTTTAGCTAACCATCTAATTATCTCAACTGACTCTGTACCACACATCTTGTTCCCACCATACCGCCTTTGTATCGCTCCATGGTGCGACCGCACTTCGAATCTTGTGTTCAATTCTGGTCACCGCATCTCAAAAGATAGAGTGGAATTAGAAAAGGTGCAGAGAAGGGCGATGAAAATGATAAAGGGGATGGGATGACTTCCCTATGAAGAAAGGCTAAAGCGGAAAGGGCTCTTCAGCTTGGAGAAAAGACGGTTGAGGGGTGATATGATAGAGGTCTATAAAATGATTGAGTGGCGTGGAAAGGGTAGACGTGAAGCGTTCGTTTACTCATTCCAAAAATACTAGGACTAGGGGGCATTTGATGAAGCTACAAAGTAGTAAATTTAAAACGAATCAGAGAAAACATTTCTTCACTCAACATGTAATTAAACTCTGGAATTCGTTGCCAGAGAATGTGGTAAAGGCGGTTAGCTTAGCAGGGTTTAAAAAAAAGGTTTGGCCAGCTTCCTAAAGGAAAAGTCCATAGACCATTATTAAAATGGACTTGGGGAAACTCCACTGCTTATTTCTGGGATAAGCAGCATAAAATGTTTTGTACTTTTTTGGGGATCTTGCCAGGTATTTGTGACCTGGGATTGGCCACTGTTGGAAGCAGGATGCTGGGCTTGATGGACCTTTGGTCTGTCCCAGTGTGGCAATATTTATGTACTTATATCTACACCTGGTCCCTCAGGTATATATATGGTAAGCTGTATTGTAGAAAATTATTAGCATCAAATCTATGTTAGTCGAATGTTCATGCTTATAAGGTGTATCATTAGTATTATGCTAACATTGTATTATATCTCTAGCATTTGAATTCTAGTGTTGTTAAATATGTATATTTTTATACTGTTTCACAATACTATTATTAGGTTTCAAATTACTGTTTTCAAGTTTATCTCATTTATTGTACTTATGTTGATACTTGGTTATTTTATTATTGTTATGCTGTTAACAGTATTGTAACAAAATTCTGTACCTGCTGTGCACTTCCTTGGGTGAATCACTTCATAAGGGCAGTTAATAAATCCCAATAAATAAATAACTATGAAAAGCCCTCTCACATCAGACAGAAACCTATATCTTGCCTCTCCCAGTCTTTCACTGCTTGCTGAAACTTTGGTATAAAGAGTTCAATGCCTGTGGATTAAAGGCTTGCAGAACTCCAGAATTTAAATTGTCAGGGGATATATATATATATATATGAGCATGGCCACTTGCCTATAAAATTACTCAAACCCAAGAGTTCCTGTAAAGGTAGCGCCAGGGGTTACCCTTTTTAGCAAGCCAACCAAGCCAAAGAATGAGATCACGGCCCAAAGGTCCTGTTCTTTCCTTCCCACACCACAGTTTTATGGTCTCTGCTTTTTACAGCTTATTTAAGAACAGAAACTGAGCGGCAGCAGGCAGCATCACATGGTCCTCAACACAGTACATTGTTCAGGGAAGCCACACTTTGATTTTTATCTAAAGCATCAGAGGTGGGAGGTTTCCTTAGGGAAGAGCAGACAAAAGGCATGACCGCCAAACAAAATAAACTAGACCTTATTGCTAGGAGTTGATTTTGTTGGGCAGGCTGGATGGACCATACAGGGCCTGCCGTCATCTACTATATTACTATGTAGACCAGCACAAATCATCACAGCAGATGACAAAATACCAACTTGGAAAAAAAAATCAGAAACCTGCTTATTGGTTCCACGGCAACGGTGTGCATTTCTTTCAAAATACAAAATGTAAGTTTAAATATTATTGTTCAGTTTCAGGTCCTGAAGGCTTATGATAAAACCACCATGAAACGGTCATTGAGAATCCTTTATTAATTCTCATTCTCAGTTAATTGCTCCATTATTGTAGTTGAATACAGGTTCCTATCATGGCAAAATACACCAGAATTTCTAGTTTAGACCTGTCACTCAAATTTTTTATTTATTTTTGTTACATTTGTACCCCGCGCTTTCCCACTCATGGCAGGCTCAATGCGGCTTACATGGGGCAATGGAGGGTTAAGTAACTTGCCCAGAGTCACAAGGAGCTGCCTGTGCCTGAAGTGGGAATAGAACTCAGTTCCTCAGGACCAAAGTCCACCACCCTAACCATTAGGCCACTCCTCCACTGTTGCTACTATTTGAGATTCTACATGGAATGTTGCTATTTCACCAATGTGGCCGCGCAGGCTTCTACATGGAATGTTGCTAGTGGAATAGCAACATTCCATGTAGAATCTCCAATAGTAGCAACATTCCATGTAGAATCTCCAATAGTATCTATTTTATTTTTGTTACATTTGTACCCTGCGCTTTCCCACTCATGGCAGGCTCAATGCGGCTTACATGGGGCAATGGAGGGTTAAGTAACTTGCCCAGAGTCACAAGGAGCTGCCTGTGCCTGAAGTGGGAATAGAACTCAGTTCCTCAGGACCAAAGTCCACCACCCTAACCACTAGGCCACTCCTCCACTGTTGCTACTATTTGAGATTCTACATGGAATGTTGCTATTTCACCAATGTGGCCGCGCAGGCTTCTACATGGAATGTTGCTAGTGGAATAGCAACATTCCATGTAGAATCTCCAATAGTAGCAACATTCCATGTAGAATCTCCAATAGTAGCAACATTCCATGTAGAATCTCCAATAGTATCTATTTTATTTTTGTTACATTTGTACCCTGCGCTTTCCCACTCATGGCAGGCTCAATGCGGCTTACATATTGTATACAGGTACTTATTTGTACATTTCAAAATGATTGGGGATACCATACAGTACAAAATTCTCTCTCTTTGGACATAAATGAGCACCCCCAGTATTGAGCATACATGGGGGGGGGGGGGGGAGAGAAGAAAACAGATAGACTGTACGCAATGGCGACACCTGGTGGCTGGATATAGAGCTACATGATTGCAGGGTTCAGAAAGATTGTCACTGCAATGACTAAAGTAAGGTGGTAGTGGTGGCTTTTGGGGGGGGGGGGGGAGGGAGGAGAGGAGAAGGAGATATAAAAGGATGAGAAAAATTTCCCAAGTCATTGTGAATGGAAATTCATGGCACCAGACCCCAGTGCTGGTTTTGACAGAGCTAGACACCCACAAAGTGAAGCAGGGAGAAGTTCTCTATCAAATAAAGACACCTTCTGAAATCATTGCAACATTACAACAGCATGAGTTTCGCAATAAAACTTCATTACATAAAAGACAAGTCATCAATCACAATTAGAACAAGAGGGAAAAAATTGGAAGCACTGTAACAACAAAATCCATTCACTCTTTTCTACGTGTAATCTTAGAGGAAAGCCAAGAAGAGGTCCATTCATTCTCTTTTCTAAGAGTATTTGCAAACCCCTGTGTGGATCTTTGGGTCTGTTCTTTGAGTATTGTTAAGTCGCAAAATCATTTCCCCCTCAGTTCCACACCACACTGCATGAAGAGGACCTCAACCAAGATTACTGGGAACCTCAGTCTTGCAAAATTCAAACATGTTCAACCTCTCTCTCCCGAAACACATCTGTGTAACCTGTACAGCAATAATGAGGCCTGTTCTGCTAATCAAGAAATTCCTCTCAGAAAACAAGCCAGGGTGTTATTTCATAGATCTCAAAAAAGTTTCAGACATTTCTTTGGCTGGAATTCAGGTTGGAGTATCAAGGAAAACTACAGGAAACACAGAAAATAAAAGGGAATTTGAAATTGCTTCTCACATTTTTGGACACTTGATGCTTATCTACTCTTGATTTGCCTTCTCTCTACATGGATACCCAACCCTTACAAATAAGAAAAAAAAAAAAAAGATAACCCAAAGCTACTTCCAAAATTAATAAGCAGAAAAGCATAAGCAAGCACATGGGTGCCTCATCTTTCGACCCGGGGCGCTGGGCCCACTGGTGACCTGTCCAGTACACCCAACAAGTTGGCGACCTCTTGATCCACTGCCATCCCTTAACACACATTACACGCCCTTATCAAAATGCCAGGAAATGAGCAGCTTCCCCGGCCAATGTGCTCATCTACCCTCGAACTGTTACAATAGGCAGCTCCATCATAATCCACACCCGACTGCTCCTCAGCACGCCAGTGATTCACACATCGTTCTGCACTGCACAGCACCCATTCACTTCCTCGTGCGCTCATTTGTCTCCTTTCCTCTTTTGTTTAACAAAGAATTTACTTCGCCTCTCCCCCCCCCCCCCCCCCCCCCCAAGTCTGGCTGATCAGCATGGCTCCCTATACAGAGTAATTCTTAAGAAAGAAAACGATCCTCAATCAACATCACCATCCACATGGGAAAAAAAAAATAAACAAGCAAAAAAATACATCACCACCCCAGTCACTGGTTCAGCTCCCCCAGTCCTTTCTCCTGCTACCGGCGCTTGCCTAGTGCCCAGTTGTCTCTCTCTCCCGGCTCCTGCTAAGGCCAGGATAATGCCATATCGTGAAAAGGGCTAATATGGTAACCAATCAGCACCTCTTCCCCCATTAAAAAAAAATCCTACATCGCGCACAATAAACCACTAAGCTGACCCTCAGCTTTTATTAATGAGACCGTACCCTATGGAACAAATGCAGCAACAGCAACCTCTGCTAACCCTCCTGTCACCGCTGATCCCTACTGGAAGGAGAAGAAACAACACCAGTACACACTTCACTTACCCCCGGGTGGCAAACAGGGCTCACGATCCTCTCCTCGCTGCCGTCCGAGCCCCCCTCCTCCTCCCCAGCACCCCGGTTATTGCCCCAGCGCTACCACTCTCACACCGCCGCGCCACCCGCAGCAGCACAAATCCCGAAACCACGCCCAGACGGCGAGCCCCGCCCCCTTTCTAATCAGCAGAGCACGGCTAACCCAGAGCCAACCCCTTACCATCACCTCCACCTGACTGACAGCTCTGTAAACCAATCCGCTCCGAGCTGGGGCTCCGGCTGACAACGGGACAGGGCGGGGCTTGACTGGAGCTCGGTCTGGGAGGGGATGAAGCCCCGTCCCGGCTATCTATTATCTGGAGTCAAACCGTAAAGCAAGATCAGGTGTTTGCCTAGGGCGGCAGCTTCCAAGAGGTAGACAGCACAAAGCCATGTTGCAAAGTAAAACAAGTCTTGACAACCATACAGATTCAAAGAAGCATGATCACTGCCTACTTTAACCTAAAAAAAAAGGTTAATTTGTAAAAGTATACAGTCCTATTATGAATTTTCATAAAGTGGTGTAGTGGCCCTGTTAGTCCACTTTTAAGGTTAATAAAAAGAAATAAAAGAAAAGAAAAAGGTAAACGTGATACATTTTTGGATTAGCTTTGGAAGGCAATACCTAAAACTGCTGCAGGCTAATTGCAATTTCAACTCAGTCACAAGTTTCCTATCTCTAATAACTGCATCATGGGTTCAAATCTCCCAAAACGTCACAGCTATCATTTATCAGTATTGGTCACCTATATTATAGTCCTACAGAATTAATTTGGGCAACAGGGATCTACTGAAGCTGAAGAATGGTCTAGAAGTTGCCAACTAAAGTCTAATGCTAGAAAACAAAATGCAAGATGCTGCATTTGAGCTGCAAAAACCCAAGGGAGAAGCAGAGCTGAAGAAATTTTGTGCGGAGTCGAAAAACATGTACCCACTTTCCTGGATCTAAAGCACTGGTAAATATGTTATATTTATTAAAGCACTAGTAAATATAAGTACATGTTATATTTACCAGTACTTTAGATCCAGAAAAAAAGAATTAGCTGGCCGGTATTCAAAACTATTTAACCAGCGAGGAACAGCTCCTGGCTGGTTAAATAGTGTTTTAGCACCTAACCATGGGTTATCTCCATTGAACATTCATGGTTAGCAGCTAGCCAGTTAAGCACAGATATTCAGCATCTAACCGGCTATGGGCCACATAAATAGCGGGCTTCCTTTATCCGCTATGCACCTCACCGGTTAGCACTGAATATCGACTTAACCCAGCATTTCCCAAACTGTGCATTGCGGCACCCTGGTGCACTGCAGCAAACTCTCAGGGGTGCTGTGGCAAATCTTAACCCCTCTCCCACCGCCCACAATCCAGCATCGCTCCCTACTGTCCCCTTCCGTGGGTCCAGAATCTGCCGCTTCCTGCTTCTTCCCCTGCCACCGCTGCAGTGCTTGCAGCTTACATTTTTGGGCCGTCCGCAATTCACACAGGCACTGCGTAGGGTTACCATATGTCCAGATTTACCCGGGCATGTCCTCTTTTTGAGGACATGTCCGGGCAACTAGGTGGGTTTTGCCAATCTGCCCGTTTGTCCAGATTTCTGGACAAACGGGCAGGCTGGTGGGCGGGCCGTCCTATAGGACAAACGGGCAGATTGCTAGCTTCCCCTCCCCTTACTTATTACTGCCCTGGTGGTCTAGTGACCTCGTCTGCCTTTGGGGCAGGAAAGAGCCCCCTCTATCCTGCCCGGAGCGCTGCCCTGCATGCATCCTTCCTGTTCTTCATCTTGGCGCCGATTCAAAATGGCCACCGAGAGTTGAAGTGACTTCGCGAGACTTCAACTCTCGGCGGCCATTTTGAATCAGCGCCGAGTCAAGGAACAGGAAGGATGCATGCAGGGCAGTGCTCCGGGCAGGAAAGAGGGGGCTCTTTCCTGCCCCGAAGAGGTCACTAGACCACCAGGGCAGTAGTAAGGTAAGGGGAGGGGGATGACGGGGAGGGGGAGTGACGGGGTGTGTGACAGGGGGAGGGGTAAATGTGACAGGGGGCGGAGCGAGGGCGTGAAGGGGGCGGGCAGGGTGTGAAAGGGGCGTGGCATGTGTCCTCCTTTTTGGGGGGACAAAATATGGCAACCCTAGCACTGCGGGGACTTCCCTTTGCCATGTCCGGACCTCGCAACAGGAAATTGCATCACAGAGGGCCAGACACGGCAGACTGGGAAGGCACTGGAGTTCCTGCCTGTGTGAATCATGGACAGCCCGAAAATGTAAGCTGTAAGCACTGCAGCAGCAGTGGGGGAAGAAGAAGGAAGCAGCGGTGATCCTGGACCTGCAGGAAGGAAGGTAGTGAGTGAAGCTGGATTTGGAGAGGGGCTGAGGGGGCTGCAGGGAAAGGGAGACCTATGTGGCGGGGTGTGGAGACTTATGTGGCTAGGGGGCCAGAGACTCACGTGACCAGGGAGGGTGCAAAAACTCATGTGGCCAGGGGGAGGGGTGTGGAGACCCATGTGGCTGGAGGGGCGAGCAAAAAATAGCTTGGACACTAAGGGTGCTGTGAACCAAAAAAGTTTAGGAACCCCGCCAAAATGAAGCTGGATATTCAATGCCGGTCACCAGATAGGGCCCAGCCTTGAATTTCTGGTCTGACAACCAGCATCGGGCAGTCACCACCGAGCCTAATGCTGGCTGAATATTGAGGGGTTAAAGTCTAATATTAGTAGGAGTCGGAATCAGAGAGTAGGAAAATAGAGGAGCTGGAATGAAAGGTTTCGTGTACCGAATCCACAGCTCTGGGGAGAAGTACAGTAAAGGGGGTGAAGCATATCTGTGCATGAAAGAAGAGTGGGACCTGGGGGCGGTTCAGATCCAACTTTATGTAACATATCACAAATTGTCATGAAAATCTAACTGATTCACAAAATGTTAAGCTAAAAACAGAGGAAAATGGGAAATCCACACTAGGAAACAAGGTTGCAAATGTTTC
This sequence comes from Microcaecilia unicolor, assembly GCF_901765095.1. Taxonomy (NCBI): domain Eukaryota; kingdom Metazoa; phylum Chordata; class Amphibia; order Gymnophiona; family Siphonopidae; genus Microcaecilia; species Microcaecilia unicolor. The sequence goes on along the minus strand of NC_044041.1, from coordinate 29,247,807 downwards.
TTATAATAAGGATGGGGTAGGGAAGGAGATAAAATTAACCCTAAAGAAAACATGAGGAAGGTATTCACATATTAGTGAAAATGCCATCCAGGGTCGCGAATCGGGCATCCTGTGAAAGAGACAAACAACCATAATGTCAATTAACTATATCATATGCTTCAGTAAAGAGCAGCCTTAAAGTTTCTAACTGACTGCTCTTCAGGAAGGTGAAGTGGAATTGAATTCCACGAGGCAGGAGCAATAACAGAAAAACAGGAAGATGTAGCAGGATGAGAATGTATCTGCAGATGAGTCAGTATGGTAACAAGATGCTGGTTAGAAAAGTGTAAAGAATGCACAGGAACGTAGGGAACAAGTGATTTAAATAGAAATGGGGGAAGTCCAGAGGACAAAGTCTGATGTGTCCTTAACAATTTTTTTTTTTTTAATACGGTAATGCACTGGGAGGGAGCCCATGTTCAGATTTCAGGAGAGGAGTAACACTGTCATATTTTTCCACCATCAATTAGTGTAACCGTGGTGGTATTCTGAATTAAGTGTAAGCAACATATTCGGTAAAGAGAAAGACTATGAAAAGAGAATTACGGTAGTCAAGGCAGGAAATGATCAAAGCAGGAATTAGCAAGTGTAGAGACTGTAAATTAAAAAAGAAAATGAATGAGCAGCCCTGATCATATCTGACGATTGTAAGGTGGCCAAACAAAAAAGAAAAAGTGACACAGCAAATGCCAAAGGATGCTTGGGTGCATAGGGAGAGTGTGAGGGAGTGAGTAGTAAAATGAAGAGCACTCCCTCACAGATGATGCAGTTCAGCCTCCTTGCAGCAGTGGGCACTAGTCTGCCGAGGCTGAGGCAGTGAGTCAGAGGAGCGGGGCTAAGATCAGGATGGAGCTAAAAGCCCTGAAGCTGAAGGCCCCAATATAGAGGCCTTGGGAGGAGAGAAGCCGCCTGGAGTGAGGGTTTCCACAGCTTGTAAGTAAGCTACTAGAACCTGATACAAGGAAGGCTACACTTGACTTTTAAGCTACATAAGGATAGTGTTGAGGTCTGCAGGGAGGTGTACGTACTTTGGGGTTCACTGCCACCCGGGGCAGATCGCTGCTGCGCACCCCCCCCCTAGATGCAGGGCAACACGGCACCCCCCCCCCCCCCGGCGTGACACGGTGACACGGCACCCCCCCCCCCCCCGAACCAGTCCCCACCTATCAGCTCCATCCACCCGGCGCCTCGCGCGATTCTGCACTGCTGTAAAAGAAGAAAATCACCTCGTCGGCCCTTCCCTCACAGTGTCCCATCCCGCCCTCTGATATAACGTCCTATTTCCTCGAGGGCGGGACAAAGGGCCGACAAGGCGATTTTCTTCTCTTACAGCAGTGCAGGTGCGAGGCGCCGCACCACACAGTTGCCAGGTGGATGGAGCTGGTAGGGACTCGCCAGCAGAGCACCCCCCCACTCGTTAACACCCGGGGCGGACCGCCCCCACCGCCCCACCCTTGCTACGCCACTGGTTTACAAGCCTGCACAGTTGACTCTGCAGTCAAAGAGCCTATACTTGTTCACTGTACCTGTGGGTTAACAGGCTGCAGAAATGGTTTAATAAAAGAGTTTTGTTTCACTTTCCCTTGGTCTGTCTGTATGTTTACGAGGGCCTCTTGCCCAACTGGGTTCACGCATTATCACAGAGAGGAAGGCCCAGCAAGAAATACAAAATGATAGTGGGCGGGGATAGTGCTGGGCAGACTTATACGGTCTGTGCCAGAGCCGGTGGTTGGGAGGCGGGGCTGGTGGTTGGGAGGCGGGGATAGTGCTGGGCAGACTTATACGGTCTGTGCCCTGAAGAGCACAGGTACAAATCAAAGTAGGGTATACACAAAAGTAGCACACATGAGTTGTCTTGTTGGGCAGACTGGATGGACCGTGCAGGTCTTTTTCTGCTGTCATCTACTATGTTACTATGTTATAGAGCAATATCTCCATTTGGATTCACCGCGGACTATAATCAAGGACAAGAAGCACCCTAATCAGGTGTAATTATATTACATAAACACAGCAGACAAAAATCAGACCTAAATTCATCAATACCAATGGTAGAAAACATATGAGTTTTCAGGCGTTTCCTAAGAGGTAAGACAAAGTCGATCTTACAAAATTTGGCAGCAGATTAGCGGTTAAATATTTGAAAGAAGAATCCAAATATTTTTTTTAACTTAACCCCTCTACAGCTTGGAAATAACAGTGAAAGCTTGAGCCAATCGAAAGCACACCTAAACTGATGTGCCAATTTCTAGAATTCAACCCCCCCCCCCCCCCCCCCCCCCCCCCCGCTCTTACAGCAAATGTGATTCTTTGTCAGTTGGGATGAGACTACCTTGGCCCCTTTTCACACGCATCTAAAGATGGTATCTCAATAGTTCATTTTAAGCATCATCTTTGGATCATTCTTATCTTGCTTTCCTTAAAGTTCTCAGAACCTGCAAAGACTCAGCCCTATGCCGTGTAGACCTGGTAATACTGATAAAATAACAAATTCAACAAAGCATCCACGACATTGGTTCCATGGCTGGGAACTGAGCCACTAGATTCTGTTTTGATTACATTTCTGGCTCCGTTTTTTTTCTTAGGGTGGGTTGCTCCAGTCCTAATTATAACCTCGTGGCATGCATGCACATGTAGTTTGGATTTCCATAAGGTAGTAAGCCCATGCATCAGTCTGTCCCATAGGTGTGGTTTACCTGCTTAGTTTGAGTGAGGGGCAAGGAGTAAGAAGTTAATTTTAGTAGTGGAGGGGGGGGGAGCACCAATTCAACACAAGCACCTAGAGCATTTAAGAGGGAGCTGCCCTCCATACTCTCTCAAGATACATCTGTGATATGTCCTGAAGCCAAAGGGAGCTAGTTGGCAACCCTTTGATTTTCCTGGAATTGTTACTGCAGAGCACTACTTAGGGAAGGGGTGGGCAATAAGGTTGCCAACTGGATACAGATTCATCTGACAGGGTTGATCCAGTCCTGGGTTTACACCATTGCATGCAAGGACTTGTAGATCTAATTTATCCATTGAATGCCCTAAGAAAAGCAAGACTACAAGTCTGTCGCATTCTTGAGCCACAGACGTGACAGTCGCTGCAAGTAATGGGGTAAACCCAGGGCTGGATTAACCCCACTGACAACCCAAGAAGGTTTAATGACAGGAGACAGCATGAGCCTATCTGGCCCATTATGTGGGCTGAAGCCAGTAGACGGAGCTTGTAGCCCTATCAATTACATTGTTTTGGGTGTACCAAGATGGCAGCAGCTGCATTAGGGAGAATTAAAACCTCATTGGGTAGAGTGGGTGAAGACCAGCTTCAGCCTTGTGACATGGTTTCATCTCCTGTCATTAAATCTTCTTGTGGCAACCCTAGTGGGCAACCATGGTCCTTGAGGGCCACAACCCAGTCGGATTTTCTAGATTTCTACAATGAATATGCATGAGATGCAAATAGATCTCATTTATATTCAATGTGGAAATCTTGAAGGCCCAATGCACAAAGGCAACTGTAAAATACGCTTCGGTAAAATTTAGTGACTTGCAACAGCGAGCGATGCACAAAGGGTTTGCATGCAAATGAGCTGCATAGATTCCCCTTTCTGCATTGCTCGCTGTTTTCAAGCCTGAGCTGTCAAATGCATTTGACAGCTCTGATGCACCAGACCCCCCCCCCCCCCTCCTCCCAACCCCACATTTTTTGAAAACTTTTCCCTGGTGGTCCAGTGGAACCTAACCCCCCCCCCCCCCCCCCCCGAATCTTTTTAAAAAAATGTTCCCTGGTAGTCCAGTGAACCAGCCCCCTTCTCCCCATACGTACATGGTGCTTAGCCCTGCCCAGTACATCCCAGAATGCACTGGGCAGGGTCTGGGCACTGCCATTTTGTTCCGGCCAGGCCCAAGTTGCTCCTTCCCACCTGCCTCCTCCACCTTGTAAATATACAGGGAGGGGTGTGGCTGGGGTCAGGACTGGGAGGGGGGTGTACATGAAGAGGGGGAAGGGTGCAGTTCACTGGACCAGCAGGGAAATATTTTTTTTAATTTGAGGGGGTGGGGAGTGCTGGGAGGTGAGAGATAGGAAGCACAAACAGGCAGCCGTTGCAGCTACCTGCTTGTGCTTCCCTCCTGTCCCACAGCTCCAGAGCAGCTGTAAAATCTGCTCGATAAAATACGGCTGCTGTACAGCTGTGTATCCCCCGGAATATTCATAAGAATACTAATGAGTTATTAGAATACTAATAAGCTCATTGTAATGCATTTGCATGGGGTTCTCGGCGGCTGCTAACAGCAGACAGAGCCATGGGAAACTCCTTTGCGCATTCCTAGCTACATAATCACTTGCTTTAGACTGTCTAGAACCAGTCTAAAGCAAACGTTAATAGCACGGTAAGCTTTGTGCATTGTGGCCCTCAAGGAGTGTGACTGTCCATCCCTGACTTAGGGTAAAGGAATCATGAATTTGATACACCGCCTTTCTGTGATACAATAAATTATATGCAGGTACTTAAAAAACTTTAAAATGTAAGTTCCCTCGCAGTTTAGGATGAGAGCAACATTGAGATTGTCACCCTTTCCCTTTGCAGGGGCTTTCTGATCTGCTTTAGCATAGCACAGATTAAGTACGGTAAACTGCAAAATGACCACTTCTGTTCCTGCAGCAGGAATTCTGACCATGAGTGCCAGTCAGGTTTCATTTCTTACCTGTGGCAAATATCCTTGAACAAGGAACAAGGCTCACTGTGACCAGACATGAAGGAGAAAATTAAGGTTCCAACCAGATCGTTTGGTTTGCAAACAATACACTGCTCCTGCTCCACTCAGTTTCAGAAGAAAATCTAATCATCCAGGATACTGACCAAACCCAAAAAAGCATTACATAGCATTCTGCAGTACACAGCACCATGTAATATAAAGCAAGAGAAGTAATAATGACAACTAGATCCCACTCATTGTGATGAAAGATTCGAATCTTGTTGAAACGCAGCTATTAACTGAAGAATGAGAGAGCACGGGGATAGTGCTGGGCAGACTTAGACGGTCTGTGCCAGAGCCGGTGGTGGGAGGCGGGACTGGTGGTTGGGAGGCGGGGATAGAGCTGGGCAGACTTAGACAGTCTGTGCCAGAGCCAGTGGTGGGAGGCGGGACTGGTGGTTGGGAGGCGGGGATAGAGCTGGGCAGACTTATACAGTTTGTGCTAGAGCCGGTGGTGGGAGGCGGGACTGGTGGTTGGGAGGCGGGGATAGAGCTGGGCAGACTTAGACGGTCTGTGCCAGAGCCGGTGGTGGGAGGCGGGACTGGTGGTTGGGAGGCGGGGATAGAGCTGGGCAGACTTATACAGTCTGTGCCAGAGCCGGTTGTGGGAGGCGGGACTGGTGGTTGGGAGGCGGGGATAGAGCTGGGCAGACTTAGACGGTCTGTGCTAGAGCCGGTGGTGGGAGGCGGGACTGGTGGTTGGGAGGCGGGGATAGTGCTGGGCAGACTTATACGGTCTGTGCCAGAACTGGTGGTGGGAAGCGGGGCTGGTGGTTGGGAGGCGGGGATAGTGCTGGGCAAGACTTCTTCGGTCTGTGCCCTGAAAATGGCAGATACAAATCAAGGTGAGGTATACACAAAAAGTAGCACATATGAGTTTATCTTGTTGGGCAGACTGGATGGACCATGTGTGTCTTTTTCTGCCGTCATCTACTATGTTACAGCAACACATTTCCACAGTACCACAACATATCCCTCATGTACTGACAATGCACCCTCACCAATCACACTCCACAGCTGCAGGCAGGACTGGGATTAGAGATGCTGGGGCCCAGCATGCATACCTGCTGTGTCACATCAGGTCAGGACTGTCAGCCAATACATAAGGAGGGAAGGGAAATGGGACTTGATATACCGCCTTTCTGAGGTTTTTGCAACTACATTTAAAGCAGTTTACATATATTCAGGTACTTATTTTGTACCTGGGGCAATGGAGGGTTAAGTGACTTGCCCAGAGTCACAAGGAGCTGCAGTGGGAATCGAACTCAGTTCCCCAGGATAAGAGTCCGGTGCACTAACCACTAGGCTACTCCTCCATTGGAGCTGATACCGTGATGTCATAATGCCTCATTCCACCAATGCCTGAGCCAACCTCATCAGTGATGTCACAATGGCTTGATTGTCCTGTACTTGGCTCACTTTTATTATATATAAGGGGAAAGGGAAATGGGACTTGATATACCGCCTTTCTAAGGTTTTTGCAACTAAATTCAAAGCGGTTTACATATATTCAGGTACTTACTTTGCACCAGGGGCAATGGAGGGTTAAGTGACTTGCCCAGAGTCACAAGGAGCTGCAGTGGGAATCGAACTCAGTTCCCCAGGATAAGAGTCCGCTGCACTAACCACTAGGCTACTCCTCCACTCCACTCTAAGAACATAAGAGTAGCCATACTAGGTCAGACCAATGGTCCATCTAGCCCAGTATCCTGTTTTCCAAACAGTGGCTAAGCCAGGTCACAAGTACCTGGCAGAAACCCAAATCATGAAACCAGAGGCATAGCCAGACAACAGATTTTGAGTGGGCCTAGGCAAGAAGTGGGTGGGCACCAAGTGTTCTCCCCCCACCACCACCACCAAAAAAATATCTCAGATGGCGGGAAAATGTTTCTTTCCACCTTGGCAGTCTGCAGCAGGGATGTGCTGAAAACTGAGCATGCACAGGTGCCAGTATCCTGGAGAATAGCATTTTCATTACCATCAGGGGGATGTCTTCAGCTGGTGGAACTTGGGATTCCCACCAGCTACCACTAAATGTGTGCTACTGGCCCACCCAGGCCCACCTGTGGCTACGCCACTGCATGCAACATTCCATGTAGAACCCCAAAGAATAGCGAGATTCTGGAATCCTAAAGAGTGACAAGATTCCATTCAGAATCTCAGAGTAGCAACATTCCATACTACAAATCCCAGGACAAGCAGTTGCTTCCCATGTCTGTCTCAATAGCAGACTATGGACTTGTCCTCCAGGAATTTGTCCAAACCTTTTTTAAATCCAGATACGCTAACCGCTGTTACCACATCCTCTGGCAACGAATTCCAGAGCTTAACTATTCGTTGAGTGAAAAAATAATTCCTCCTATTTGTTTTAAAAGTATTTCCATGTAACTTCCTCGAGTGTCCCCTAGTTTTTGTACTTTTGGAACGAGTAAAAAAATCGATTTACTTCTACTCGTTCTACACCACTCAGGATTTTGTAGACCTCAATCATATCTCCCCTCATCCATCTCTTTTCCAAGCTGAAGAGCCCTAACCTCTTTAGCCTTTCCTCATACAAGAGGAGTTCCACCCCCTTTATCATTTTGGTCGCTCTTCCTTGAACATAGTAACATAGTAACATAGTAGATGACGGCAGAAAAAGACCTGCACAGTCCATCCAGTCTGCTCAACAAGATAAACTCATATGTGCTACTTCTTGTGTATACCCTACCTTGATTTGTACCTGTCCTCTTCAGGGCACAGACCGTATAAGTCTGCCCAGCACTATCCCCACCTCCCAACCACCAGCCCCGCCTCCCACCACTGGCTCTGGCACAGACTGTATGTCTGCCCAGCACTATCCCCGCCTCCCAACCACCAGTCCCGCCTCCCACCACCGGCTCTAGCACAGACCGTATAAGTCTGCCCAGCACTATCCCCGCCTCCCAACCACCAGTCCCGCCTCCCACAACCGGCTCTGGCACAGACCATATATGTCTGCCCAGCACTATCCCCGCCTCCCAACCACCAGCCCCGCCTCCCAACACCGGCTCTGGCACCCAATCTCGGCTAAGCTCCTTTTCTAATTCTGCTGTATCTTTTTTCAGATACAGCAACTAGAACTGAACGTAATACTCAAGGTGCGGACGCACCATGGAGCGATACAAAGGCATTATAGTGTTTTTGGTCTTAATCACCATCCCTTTCCTAATAATTCCTAGCATCCTATTTACCTTTTTGGCTACCACTGCACACTGAGCAGAAGATTTCAGCGTATTAGCTACAACACCACCCAGATCTTTTTCTTGAGCGCTGACCCCCAAGGTGGACCCTAGCATCAGGTAACTATGATTCAGATTAGTCTTTCCAATGTGCATCACCTTGCATTTGTCCACATTAAATTTCATCTGCCATTTGGATACCCAGTCTTCCAATTTCCTAAGGTCTTCCTGCAATATTTCACAGTCCGCACATGTTTTAACAACCTTGAATAATTTTGTATCATCTGCAAATTTGATCGCAGTGGTCACTGAGTGAGTGTGGATGCCTTCTAGTCCTCAACTACATCTTTTCCAGCAGTTTGTAAGCAAGGCAAGAGGGCACTGGTGCAGGAAACATAGACCTCTCTAAACAGGGCCACCAAGGTCCCCGGGCCCAGCCTCCAAGGATGGTCCAGCACCAGCAAGGCTTCTGAAGGCAGGCAGAAAGTTCTGCTCCCTTGGTCTGTCTCTCTCCTGCTCTTCTGTATCAGGACCCAGGTGATTGAATTAACACAATAACCTGGGTCCCAGCGCACAGGAGCAGCAGAGTGACAGACTGAGGGAGAAGCAGATGCAGGAAGGTAAATGGGGCGGGGCAGCCCAAATGGAGAGGGTGGTGGTCACCTGAGTGGGGGGGGGCTGTGGTGGTGGTGGATGATTGCGTTAACATAATAACCTGGGTCCCAGCGCACAGGAGCAGGAGAGTGACAGGCTGAGGGAGAAGCAGATGCAGGAAGGTAAATGGGGCGGGGCAGCCCAAATGGAGAGGGTGGTGGTCACCTGAGTGGGGGGGGGGGCTGTGGTGGTGGTGGATGATTGTGTTAACATAATAACCTGGGTCCCAGCGCACAGGAGCAGGAGAGTGACAGGCTGAGGGAGAAGCAGATGCAGGAAGGTAAATGGGGCGGGGCAGCCCAAATGGAGAGGGTGGTGGTCACCTGAGTGGGGGGGGGGGGCTGTGGTGGTGGTGGATGATTGCGTTAATATAATAACCTGGGTCCCAGCGCACAAGAGCAGGAGAGTGACAGGCTGAGGGAGAAGCAGATGCAGGAAGGTAAATGGGGCGGGGCAGCCCAAATGGAGGGGGTGGCGGTCACCTGAGTGGGGGGGCTTTGGTGGTGGTGGTGGATGATTGCGTTAACGTAATAACCTGGGTCCCAGCACACAGGAGCAGGAGTAACGGACCGAGGGAGAAGCAGGTGGGGGGTGGGAGGTGGTGTCCCCAGTGGGGGAGGGCTGTGGCGGCTTGAATGGGGGGGGGCAGTGGCCCTGTCCCAGCTGTGTCTCCAAACAATATTTAGATCCGTGATCTTCAACCCAGTCCTTATGAATCACAATGAATATGTATGAGATCTATTTGCATGCATTTGGGCCAATGGTATGCAAATCTATTTCTGTAAATTCATTGTAGATATCCTGAAAATCAACCTAACCAGGTGGTGGTCCCTAAGGACTGAGTTAATGACTGGAGTTCTAGATGATCCCTTGGTTTAAGTAAGGGAGACATCATTTGGAAAGCAGGTGATGAAAACATTCATGTGGTTACATTTTATTCAGCTGGATGAGCAGCTCCTGGTTCAACTACACCACTAGCTTGCAAATTAAGACACCTACTGCCCTGTTTGCAACACTGGCTCTATTTCTGCTGGGCTCCCCATTGCTAGAATTAAGGGACACTGAGGGCTGCAGTTCCACCCTCTGCTGAAGGGTCTACACATCACCTCCGTCTTTTCTCTCCAGGAGTTTTGGCTGAAGAAAGCTGGTTCACGATCACACTTCCTTCTCATCTGCTGTGTAAAGGGTATTTTTTTTTTTTTTATTGAGAGTCTCACTGCCAGCATGGTTGGAAACAGAATAGGACCAGTGCTCCTGATGTGATAGCTGTGTCTGCACATGAATGGCTTGTGAATAAGGCAGGTTAGGACTGAGGCATTGGCCTGTGACATCTAGGCAATGCGCAAATTCCAAATAATAGAAGTTTTTCCAGATAACAGAACACAACCCAGAGGCAGTAGTGTTTCCCCCCCCAGATATTGGGTCTTCGAATAATGGTCCTTTAAAGTAAAGTCGCTCTATTGTATATCATTAGTTATCAAACTATAGGTACTTTTTTTTTTGTTACATTTGTACCCCACGCTTTCCCACTCATAGCAGGCTCAATGCAGCTTACATACACAGGTACTTATTTGTACCTGGGGCAATGGAGGGTTAAGTGACTTGCCCAGAATCACAAGGAGCTGCCTGTGCCGGGAATTGAACTCAGTTCCCCAGGACCAAAGTCCACCACCCCAACCACTAGGCCACTCCTCCACTGTTGCTACTATTTGAGATTCTACATGGAATGTTGCTACTATTGGACATTCTACATGGAATGTTGCTATTCCACTAGCAACATTCCATGTAGAAGTCGGCCCTTGCAGATCACCAATGTGGCCGCGCAGGCTTCTACATGGAATGTCGCTAGTGGAATAGCAACATTCCATGTAGAATGTCCAATAGTAGCAACATTCCATGTAGAATCTCCAATAGTATCTATTTTATTTTTGTTACATTTGTACCCTGCGCTTTCCCACTCATGGCACAATGCGGCTTACATGGGGCAATGGAGGGTTAAGTGACTTGCCCAGAGTCACAAGGAGCTGCCTGTGCCTGAAGTGGGAATCCAACTCAGTTCCTCAGTTCCCCAGGACCAGAGTCCACCACCCTAACCACTAGATCACTCCTCCTTCCTACTTCACCTTTCTTCTAATCTGATGTGTTAAAGAATTAGAAGGACTTAATAATTTTGCTTTGGAAACCGACTTCTGTGAGCATGTTGCTGTTTCAATGTTATTTTATAAGATTCGTCACCGTTTGCCAGGGAGAACGACTCATTCCATTCTCATTACAACGTCGTAAAAGAAAACCTTTGTGCTTAGAGCTGGAAGGATTTCTTGTTGTTGAAAGACAAGACGTTTCGAATGATCTGTACTAAAATAACAATAACATGTTTTAAGGCAATTACTTTCTCTGTTCTGAATCTTTGAAAGGTCTTCTACGTGTTTTAAAGATGATACATTTTTCAAACGTTAGTTTAACTGGAACCCTAGGGTTTGTTAGACAGCATGCTGACAGATAACACCCACTTTCTGAGGACATTTGTCTACGTTCTGATTAATGCTTTAGAAATGTAGATCTTTGCCATCCAACTAATGAAGAGAGAGAGAAAGAGAGAATAAGGTGCCCATATGTGCAAGATAGATTTGTGTAGAAAACTGACAAGTTAACAAAGAAAAGAGGGCTATGGGCTAGATTCTAAAATCTTGGCATGTCTGATTTACCCACCTAGCGGTATTCTATAAGCGGCAGCTACATTCAGGGGTGGTTTATAGAATAGCGCATAGGCTGGGTGGACGCTAGATTTAGGCGCAACCATTTACGCCAGTGTAAAGCATGCAAAACTCTTGCCGCGTTCCCCTGAATTCTATAACCACACGCGTAGATTTGATTGATTGCCCCAACACGCCCACACCCCTCCCGTTGCCACACCCCCTTTTTGGCTACACGCGTCGGAATCTATGCATGCCTGTTTTTAGAATATGCCTAAAAAGATACGTACGTAAATTCCGATTATTACCAATTAGTGTTGATAATTGGTCGTTAACACACAATTTAATTCTTGCTACTTGGCACGCTACATTAAGAATCGGGGGGGGGGGAGAGGAATGTGATCATTTTTTAAATTTTTCATGTTATTTTTATCCATTATGAATGTTCTTTTGTAACCCACCAAGAACTTTGGATGGAGCGGGATAGAAATTTGTGAAATAAATCCATCAACAGCAAAAAAAAAAAAAAAAAAAACTGAGAAAAAAGTATTTTACACAAAATGCTGCTTCAATACAAAAACAGTATTGCAACTTGGATCCTGTGTTTTTACCATTGAAAATATTGGGGAGGGGGGGTGTGGAAAGGAGGGGAGAAGGGAGACCAGCTCAGTGGCTGAATGACAGTGCTGAGCAGTGCCATGTATCATATAAGGCAACATTTAGGGGGCGACTTATCAAAATGGGCTACCGATAAGACAGGTTATTTTACTCTAGACCTGGGTTATTAGTAACTGGGTGCACTGTGTACTAAGGCACATTAGCATTTTTAACGCGCCTACAATTAGCCCGCACATATAGGCACCTATAGGGATATTGTAAGCGTGTACATGGTTAACGTGTGTTAAAAACACTAACGCGCCTATAGCGCAGCTTAGTAAACAGGGCCCTTGGTCTCATTGTATAAAATGGGACCTGTGCTAACATAGCATGATTTTTAGTGTTAAAATAACCTGTCTTAATAGTAGCTCACGTCGATAACTTACCCCCTTAGTGTGAATGGTTTCAGTCTCTGGTAACCAGAGCTGATATTGTGATGTCATAATGCCTCATTCTGCCAATGCCTAAGAGCCAACCTCATCAGTGATGTCACAATAGCTTGATTGTCCTACACATGGCTCACTTTTATTGCACACTAGTGCAACCGAGCCCATTTCGTCAAAAATGAAACAGGCCCTAGGAAGGCTCTCGTCTAAGCGATTTCTCCTCTCTCCCCTGCCCTCCCCTCCATGTCCCATGATTCTTCCCTCCCCTCCCATCCCCTCCGTGTCCCGCGATTCTTCCCTCCCCTCCATGTGCAGCGATTCTCCTCTGCCCTGCCGTCCCCTCCATGTGCCGCAATTCTCCCCTCGCCTCCCATCCCCTCCATGTCCAGTGATTCTCCTATGCCCTGCTCTCTCCTCCGTATCCCAGGATTCGGGCCTCCCCTCCATGTCCAGCGATTGTCCTCTGCTCTGGCCTCCCTTCCGTGTCCTGCGATTCTCTCCTCTCCTTCCATCCCATCCATGTCCATCAATTCTCCTCTGCCCTATCCTGCCCTCCCCTCCCTTCCCGATATCCCACGATTCTGCCCTCCCCTCCATGTCCAGCGATTGTCCCTGCCCTGCCCTCCCATCCGTTCGTAACATCCTGATGTCAGCTCGCCTCCAGCGTTCCCTTCCCTCTCACTGTTCCGCCCTCCTCTGACGTCATTTCGTCTTTATGCGAGGGCGGGACAGTGAGAGGGAAGGGAACGCTGGAGGCTTGCTGAAGTCAGGATGTTACAAACCCAGACAACCGGAGCTGACTTTGTGGGTGCTGTGGGTGCTGGAGCACCCCCAATATTGATAAAATTCCTTGTATGTGTCCAGGGAGGGATTATTACTATTGGGCTTAGCACAGCCAATAATTTTGAAAAGTTGGTTCCTAGGCAGCCAGCCAGCCATAGAACGTTGAGGTAAGATTATTATATAGATAGCAGTAATTTCAATTTCTAGAGACATTTATTTTTATTTTAGCTAAGAGAGATGGGTTAATTTACTGTTAACCCAGTTATCAGTAACAAAGTCTCATTACATAAAATGGGACCTGTGTTAAAATAGCATGAGTTTGTAGTTACATCAGAGAGAAGGTTCCGGGGTTGGCATGAACAGGCTGTTTGAATCGCTGTGCGCTGTCTCTGAGCGCTGGAGCCAAGGAAACTTTTAAAAGGTACATGGGGGGGAGGGGGATCAAGAGAGACAAGGGAAGATGCCTGTTTGCTGGCTGGGAAGGGAACAGGAGGAAGAGATACTGGACTATTTGTGAGGATGGAGGGGTGAAGAGAAGGTAAATGCTGGACTATTTGGAGGGAGAAGAGAAGGTGAAATGCTGGACCATGTGTGGGGCTGCAGGTAGGGGGGGAGGAGAAGGGAAAATGCTGGACCATGTGTGGGTGAGGGGGTGGGGTAAAAGGTAAAATGCTGGACCACTTGTGGAAGTGTGCCTTGACAATTTTAGTGCCATGTAAGTGTGCCGTGAGACGAAAAAGGTTGAAAATGTTTGCTCAAGAATGTAGTAACAGCCCAAACTATGCTGCACCCTGGTCCTCCGATATCTGAAATAAATGCAGACCTGACCATTTCTCAAAGTGTTAGCACCTGGCTTTCCAGTAGGGAGTGTCTCCAATCCTCCTCCTCTTTAGAAAATTCCCTGATAACTTAAAGCATATGTCTGTCCATAAGAATTTACAAGCTGAAATTTCCCACACACACATACAGAGTTAAGCAGGCTGTTAATCTAATCGTGAGAAAATGGACAGAAACCCCAGTTTACTAGGCTTGTCAGCTTGGAGAAGAGACAGCTGATAGGATAGAGGTCTATAAAATCCGGAGTGGAGTGGAATGGGTAGATGTTTCCAAAAATACAAGGGCTAGGGCACATGCAATGAAGCTACTAAATGGGGAAATTTAAAACATATCAGAGAAAAAAGATTTCTTCACTCACATACATAGTAACATAGTAGATGACGGCAGAAAACGACCTGCATGGTCCATCCAGTCTGCCCAACAAGATAAACTCATATGTGCTACTTTTTGTGTATACCTTACCTTGATTTGTATCGTGCCTTTTTACTAAAGGATTGCCGGGCGGCAATCCGGAGCTACCACTGGCCCAACGCAGCCGCCGGTAATAGTTTCAAATTGAGCATGTGCCGTTCCGGCGCTACGGAAAATTGTTCTGTAATTTCTAGTGTGGCGCTAACCCAGTAGTAATTACCACAGGAGCCCTTGGTGGCGGTAAGTGCTCCCCCCACATGGCCACGCGGTAAGTAATTTTACCGCATAGCCATGTCTTTTTTAGGGATTTTTTTACCCGCTGTGGTAAAAAGGGCCCTGGCGTGTGGTAAAAACGGCCCCCACCGCTACCACAGGGCCCTTTTTACCACAGCTTGGTAAAAGGACACCTCAATGTGTAATTAAGCTCTGGAATTTATTACCAGAGAATGTGGTAAAAAAACAGCTTAGCAGGGTTTAAAGAAGGTCTGTACAAGTTCCTAAAAGTCCATAAGACATTATTAAGGTGGACTTTGGAAAATCCACTGCATATTCCTGGGATAAGCAGCATAAAATCTTTGTTACTCTTTCCAGGTTCTTGTGACCTGGCTTGGAAACAGGTTACTGGGCTAGATGGACCATTGGTCTG
The DNA here is from genome assembly GCF_901765095.1 of Microcaecilia unicolor. Classification (NCBI taxonomy): domain Eukaryota; kingdom Metazoa; phylum Chordata; class Amphibia; order Gymnophiona; family Siphonopidae; genus Microcaecilia; species Microcaecilia unicolor. The sequence continues at coordinate 29,232,761 of NC_044041.1, read as the reverse complement.
CCCCAGTAAGGCAATGCTTATTTTTTTATGCACTTATAATTGTGATCATTCTACAATAGTTTAGACATAATGGGGTAAATTCTCAAAAGGCACCAGGATAATGAGGCTAAGCATGAAGTTTGTAACGGCTGTCGTATGTGCAACCACCGTTATCGAATATTAGCATAAGTCGGCATTCACACACTTAACTTTAGGCGCAAGCACACACAAGCTTAATGGCTGTCGATATGTGGTGGATATAGTAACATAGAGGGGCACCGGCCATCTATATGGCTGGCCCCGTAAAGCGGCGCCCCAACCGTATTATCGAAATAAGATAGCTGGCTTTCATTTTGATAATACGGTCGGAGCCGGCCAAATCTCAGCATTTGGGCCGGCTTTAGAGATGGCCGGCATTGGTTTCCGGCGATAATGGAAACTAATGCCGGGGATCTCAAACCCGGCCAAATCCAAGGCATTTGGTCATGGGAGGAGCCAGCATTTGTAGTGCACTAGTCCCCCCTCACATGCCAGGACACCAACCGGGCACCCTAGGGGGCACTGCAGTGGACTTCAAAAATTGTTCCCAGGTGCATAGCTCCCTTACCTTGGGTGCTGAGCCCCCCCCAAATCCCCCCCAAAACCCACTCCCCACAACTCTACACCACTACCATAGCCCTAAGGGGTGAAGGGGGGCACCTACATGTGGGTACAGTGGGTTTTGGGGGGGTTGGAGGGCTCCCATTTACCACCACAAGTGCCGACTGTGGGAGTTAGTCTGCCTAACTCTCGCAGTCTGAATATCGGGCCCCATGTGTTAATGTCCATTCGCTACCCCTTCCCATGCAATACACTTAGGGACCCTTTTACTAAAGCTTAGCATGCGCTAAATGCTGCGTATTCTTTTTTACACCTATGGGCCATGTGGTGCTTTGCGCATGCTAATGTCCGTTAGTGCATGCCAAGCTTTACTACTACTTATCATTTCTACAGCGCTACAAGGCATACGCAGCGCTGTACACTATACACAAAAGACAGTCCCTGTTCAAAGAGCTCACAATCTAAAAATGGAATGTTGCTAGTGGAATAGCAACATTCCATGTAGAATCTCCAATAGTAGCAACAGAATCTCCAATAGTAGCAACATTCCATGTAGAATCTCAAGTAATAGCAACATTCCAGAATCTCAAATAGTAACAACATCCCATGTTCCACTGCACTAACCACTAGGCTACTCCTCCACTAGCAACGTTCCATGTAGAAGCCTGCCCTTGCAGATCAGCAATGCGTCCACGCAGGCTTCTGTTTCTGTAAGTCTGACGTCCTGCACGTATGTGCAGGACGTCAGACTCACAGAAACAGAAGCCTGCGCGGCCGCATTGCTGATCTGCAAGGGCAGGCTTCTACATTACTACTACTACTACTTATCACTTCTATAGCGCTAAAAGGCATACGCAGCACTGTACACCATACACAAAAGACAGTCCCTGTTCCAAGAGCTCACAATCTAAAAATGGAATGTTGCTAGTGGAATAGCAACATTCCATGTAGAATCTCAAATAGTAGCAACAGAATCTCCAATAGTAGCAACATTCCATGTAGAATCTCAAGTAATAGCAACATTCCAGAATCTCAAATAGTAACAACATCCCATGTTCCACTGCACTAACCACTAGGCTACTCCTCCACTAGCAACGTTCCTTGTAGAAGCCTGCCCTTACAGATCAGCAATGCGGCCGCGCAGGCTTCTGTTTCTGTGAGTCTGACGTCCTGCACGGCCGCGTTGCTGATCTGCAAGGGCAGGCTTCTACATTACTACTACTACTACTTATCACTTCTATAGCGCTAAAAGGCATACGCAGCGCTGTACACCATACACAAAAGACAGTCCCTGCTGAAAGAGCTTACAGTCTAGATAAGCTTTAGTAAAAGGACACCTTAACCTGCCAATTAGTAACTGTTACAGCCACGCACCAATTCATTTGTTAAGTGCTTAACACACTTTAGAAAAAGGATCCCTTTGTCTTCAAAGAAAAATCGGAATTCAAACTATGTTATCCACTTCTGATCTCCCCTAATTTGCTGCGTATTTATGAAAGAATTTGCTTCATATCTTCTGCACATACGACCTGCCGAGTGAGCCAAACCAAATGTTGTCCTTCTCCAGGAAGTGGGACGCTGCAATGTTCTGCCAAAGTTCAAGTTGAAGACTTTTCTTGAAACATGAATAGCATTAATGAACGAGCTCTGAGATTAAGAGGAAATGCATTTCAGCACCTTGAGGAGGAAAGGAAGCTGTTGGAACATCACGTTTAACACATGATCCCCAATGCATCGTGCCAGCTGTGCTTTGTACATGGCATCATTGCCTCATGTGCTCTTACTCCAGAGCCCCCACTATCATGAGACCCAGGCCCAGATGCATGAAAGACATTGGTAATTCCCGTTCCCTACCGATTCCATAGCGAATCGGTAGGGAATGGGAATGCATCAACGATAGGGAATGCAAATGAGCTACTCATTGTAGCTCACTTGCATTCTCTAGTCCTTCGGTACCTGAGTCGGAGAATCGGGACGTCCCTTTAGATTAGGCTCCTCTTCCTGGTCTCTTCAGCCAATCAAAGCGGGCTTAGCTGGCTGTTGTCAGCGAAACGCGCTCTGATTGGCTGAAGAGACCAGGAAGAGGAGCCTAATCTAAAGGGACGTCCCGATTCTCCGGCAACCAGGAAAATAGAAAAATTTCGCTGTTGGAGGGGTAAGTGGCGCGGCGAAGACTCAGAAGGGGGGAAAAAAACACGAGCGCCGGCAGAACAAAAAACTGCAAAAAAAAAAGAAAAGACGTCTCTCAGAAGCGCAGGGAGAGTACGTCCTTAAAGGACGCCCCTCACCTGCGCTCCCTGCTTTTTTTTTTTCACCTTTTTTGGGGGCCCTTTTCCTTTCCGATTCCCTCACAGGAGCCCTAACAAGAGGTCAGACATCTCGTTAGGGTTCCTATGGTAAGGGAATCGGAAAAACGGTAGTGCATCTGATTATAATGGGCTGCAACGGTACTGCAGCTCATTATAATAGCTTTTCAAACATTTGCATTCCGTTTTCGTTGCCTGCTATCATGGCAGGGAAAATGCCCTTAGTGCATGCCTGGGGTGAACTACTTGCGTTTTAAACTGGCGCGTTTTAAACTGGTTCCAGCCAGTTTAAAACGCAAGTAGTTCACCCCAGGCATGTTGTCAGCGAAACGCGCTGATGGAACCAGTTTAAAACGCAAGTTGTGGGCTCGTTAGGTTTTGTGCATCTGGGCCCCAGTAGGGTGTTTCTTTACTGAGAATTCTGGGATCCTCAGCTGGTGGTGCGGCAGTGAAGCACAGACCTGATCCGGGTTATGGAGGGCTGCCATCTTTAGCCAACAATTAACTACCAGGAGACATAGGGGAGTTCTTTGGAGATTGCCTTACATACAAACTAGAGGTATAAATCATAGCTGAGAGGAAGGTTTTCAAAACGTTTGGACAAGTTCCTGGAGGAAAAGTCCATAAACTGTTATTGAGGGAATTCACTGCTTATCCCTGGGTGTAAGCCTCATAGACTCTCGCTAATGTTTGGAGGTTATCTTGATTGTTAACCGTTACGAATGGCGGTATATAAAACATCGATAGAATAGTTTTGTGGTCCTGCCAAGTTCTTGCAAAATGGATTGGTAACTGTTGCAAACATGATAATCTGCTTTACTTGGGGAGTGGGACATGAAAATTATCACTGCAAGATTTTAGAAGTCATGGCTGTAGATCCAAATGAGATTACAAATAAACTGGGCACATACTGGGTACAATGTAGTAGCTACACCAGAGGTGACTAGTTAGCAGCCTGCATACCAGTCTTGTACAACCTATGGCCTACAGGTTGCAGACATTGGATGCCCACAGAAGGTTTTAGGCTGGCTTGAGTCCAACAGCTGGCTCTGGCTTATCCTATCAATAATGAGCCAAGAGTGAGTGTAGTCCGAGTCTCGCCCCATTCTACCTTATCCACCCAAACATAGGGGAAACTTACTTCAATGTTCTTTGCAGGGCAGCCAAGGTAAGATAAGGTGGGTTGTTGCAGCAAATTTCATGCTTTTCCCAAAACGTAAATTTAAAAATATATATTTTTAAAAATGTCTAAATTTAGGGAAAGGAGGAGAAAGTTGGCAAATATATTGACAAAATGCCAACAAACCCACCTGTAACAGATATTGGTATGTCAGAGATGGGAAATACTCCAGTAGAATCCCACCTCCCAGAAAGGACGTCCCTTCCCACCCCCCATCCTGATGAAATCCTTTCTGAACTGTCTCTATGGAAACAATCGACGCCTCTGTTTAGGTGCTCCAATGCCATGCAGTGCAAGTTTATTCTGTAATGGCATTTGGGTGCCCAGATTCTGTTATAAAATACTAGTGTAAACTGGTATCAGGATGCCTAACTTTTCAACATCAGCCATAGATCTGGCATAACTGTGGTTGCATAAACGCAGCAAGGGCATGCATAATTGGCAGTCTTATATAAGACTAGTAAATGAGGCCCGTTTCTGACACAAATGAAACGGGCGCTAGCAAGGTTTTTGTCAGAGTGTGTATGTTTGAGAGTGTGTGTGAGAGTGACTGTGTGTGTGTGTGAGAGAGAGAGTGAATGTGTTTGTGACAGAGTGAGACTGCTGGGTGCGACTGTGTGTGCTCTGTCCCCTGCCCCCCCCTCCAGCCACCCACCGATTCTCCGTTTTCCCTTGCCCCCACCGATGCTCTTCTCTCCCTGGGCCATGCTCCCCCTTCCAGGCACCCGGCAAATCTCCTGTTTCCCCTGCCCCATCGATTCGCTGCTGTGCACCCGCCCTCCCACCTGTGGTTGGTCAGCTGTTGCGTGTGACGTGCGTAGGGTCAGCGATGCGATTCGGTGAGTGTCATTGCTCCGCCCTTGACGTCATTACGTTGTGACACGAGGGCGGGACAGACACTCATGGGCAAACAGCGATCTACACAACTACACACTTAGAACTTGGAGACTTCCGGGGTCAGGCTTCCGGCTTCATTAGAACGTTGGAGGTGCATTTTATATAGAGAGATAAGGGCTAGATTCTACATACGGACCCTGAAAATTCCGTATGGAATAAATATACACCTAGGCGTATTCTCTAAAGTATGCCTATATTTTATAGAATAGGTTTAAATTTCCATGCGGTATATAGAATACGCCGAGCGGCTCTCCACGTGACCAAATTTAGTCATGGCCATTTATACCATGTTTCACTTGGCGTAAATCCCAACACCTAAACTAGGTGCACAGTGGGTGTATTCTATAACAATGCGCAGAAATTTTAGAAATGCCCATGCCCCGCCCATGGCCACATCCCCTTTTCAACTATGCGGCTTAGAATTTAAGTGCACTGTGTTACAGAATACGCTTAACGAGTTGTGTGCGTCATTCTGGATTAATGCCAATTAGTGCTGATAATTGCTTGCTAACATCCAATTGACAGCGCTGAATGGCTAGTTAACCAATTAAGTTATGCGCATTGTTATAGAATCTGTTTTGATTTCCTTGCAGAAATTAAGGCGTGATATATAGAATCCCGGGGTATGCATGTATGTAGGAGCTACGCCCATTGCCTGGTCAAGTGTATGCCTCTTTCATTTACACTCTATCCCTGGATTCTATATATGGTGCCCATAAGTACATAAGTAATGCCACACTGGGAAAAGACCAAGGGTCCATCGAGCCCAGCATCCTGTCTCCGACAGCGGCCAATCCAGGCCAAGGGCACCTGGCGAGCTTCCCAAACGTACAAACATTCTATACATGTTATTCCTGGAATTATGGATTTTTCCCCAAGTCCATTTAGTAGTGGTTTATGGACTAGGAAACCGTCTAACCCCTTTTTAAACTCTGCTAAGCTAACTGCCTTCTCTGCTAAGCTAAAATTGCACACTCAAATTGTGCATGCATTTTAATTCAGTAACGAGTCAATAACTAGCACTAATTAGGCACTAACAAACAATTATTGCAGTTAATTGGCTCCAGTAGCACTGTACACACACTCTGCACCACTCAAAATATGAGAATTATTTGCACACTTATTCACATATTAAACACATATCAATGCCAAATATTGGCGCCTATACATTAAGCTTAGACATGTGACCCGGATGGGCCAGATCCAAATCCAGATCAAAAATATAAACTAGACATAGAGGCCCAGTATTGGTGCTCTTGCGTGATACCCCATCATTCTATAACTTCATCCTTAAATACTAGTGTTTACACGAGTTAATGCTGTTCTATGTATGTTCTATGCAACTCGCTTACCACCGGATTCTATGTACCCACATTTGCACACGCGTCACATGCATAAAGGTTTAGAACACTAGCACTTACATGCACACATGAGCGTAAACTGCGAAAGTACTAAGAGGGTGCCTAGGTGCTATTCTGCAAATATTTGCTTAACTACCAGAATGCATATTTGCAAGAGGCAGAGCACGAGCAGGACAATAGGCAGAGCTCTCATGTCAGAATGCATCCCTGGTGCATTGAGTGGAGGAGTGGCCTAGTGGTTAGAGCACCGGTCTTGCAATCCAGAGGTGGCCAGTTCAAATCCCACTGCTGCTCCTTGTGATCTTGGGCAAGTCACTTTATCCTCCATTGCCTCAGGTACAAACCTAGATTGTGAGCCCTCTTGGGACAGAGAAATATCCAGAGTACCTGAATGTATTTCACCTTGAGCTACTCCTGAAAAAGGTGTGAGCAAAATCTAAATAAAATAAAATGAGATACCTGAGCACGTATGCCTGTTGAAGCAGTGTGTAGAATGCTCGCACCCAGTTATGATGCACAAATGCAGGTATTCTATAACACCACACCTACATTAATAGGAACATCCTTGACCTGCCCATGCCCCTCCCATGGACACAGCCTCTTTTGAGCTGTGCGCTATGAAATTTAGGCACGCATGTTATAGAATAGGGCATATGGCAGATCCGTGCGTAAATCCTAATTACTGCTAATTAAGTGCTTATTAACACCAGTAATTGATTATTTCTTAATTAGCTAATGAGTTTACCCGTGGATCTGCAATCTACACCCAAACTTGCAACCTATACCGAATCCGGCAGTATATGTATAGTATTATATGTATAATTGCGCTGAAATTTATACTTTTGGCATACCCCCAAATTCTATATATCGTGCCTTAATTTCTGCATAGAAATCAAAGCATTTTCTACAACAAAGCGTGCAACTTTGTTGGTTAACTGGCTAATCGGCACTGTTAATTGAATGTTAAGAAATTAGCACTAATTGGCATTAAGAGTTATATGCACAACTCACTATGGGCCCTGTTTACTAAGGTGTGCTAGCGTTTTTAGCACGTGCACAAAATTAGCATGTGCTGTGTAGGCGCTCATAGGAATATTGTGGGCGCCTACACAGTTAGCACACGCTAAAAGCACTAACGCACCTCTAGCGTGGCTTAGTAAACAGGGCCCTAAGTGTATTCTGTAATGTGATGCGCTTAAATTCCAAGTCGCATAGTTGAAAAGGGGGTTTGGCCATGTGCGGGGCATGGGCGTGTCTAAATTCTATGAACATTGTTGTAGAATACACCTGCTCTGCACCTAATTTAGGCGTCAGGATTTATGGCAAGTAAAACACGGCCTAAATGAATTTGGTTGCATGGAAAGGCGCTTGATGTATTCTATATACCTCATGGAAATTTAAGCCAATTCTATAAAATTTAGGTGTACTTTTGAGAATACGCCTAGGCGTATATTTTTACGCTAGGCACTATATATAGAATCTAGTCCACAGACAGTCCTGCCTGTCTGACATTGCTGCCTGGATATCTCAGCGCCATCTGAAACTAAACATGACCAAGACTGAGCTTCTCATCTTTCCCCCTAAACCAACCTCTCCTCCTTCCCCATTCTCTATTTCTGTGGATAACACTTTCATCCTTCCTGTCTCATCAGCTCGTAACCTTGGAGTCATCTTCGACTCCTCCCTCTCCTTCTCTGCACATATTCAGCAGACTGCTAACACCTGTTGTTTCTTTCTCTATAATATCAGCAAAATTCGCCCTTTCCTTTCTGAGCACACTACCAGAACCCTCTTATCACCCTCTTATCACCCTCTTATCCTCTTATCACCTCTCGCTTAGACTATTGCAACTTGCTTCTCACAAGTCTCCCACTTAGCCATCTCTCTCCTCTTCAATCTGTTCAAAATTCTGCTGCACGACTAGTATTCCGCCAGTGTCGTTATGCTCATATTAGCCCTCTCCTCAAGTCACTTCACTGGGTTGCTATCCGTTTCCGCATACAATTCAAACTCCTCTTATTGACCTATAAGTGCATTCACTCTGCAGCTCCTCAGTACCTCTCCACTCTCATCTCTCCCTACATTCCTCCCCGGGAACTCCGTTCACTGGGTAAATCTCTCTTATCTACACCCTTCTCCTCCACCGCTAACTCCAGGCTCCGTTCCTTTTATCTTGCTGCACCTTATGCCTAGAATAGACTTCCTGAGCCGGTACATCAAGCTCCATCTCTGGCCGTCTTCAAATCTAAGCTAAAAGCCCACCTTTTTGATGCTGCTTTTAACTCCTAACCCTTATTCACTTGTTCAGAACCCTTATTTTATCATCCTCACTTTAATATTCCCTTATCTCTTGTTTGTCCTGTTTGTCTGTTCTAATTAGATTGTAAGCTCTGTCGAGCAGGGACTGTCTCTTCATGTTCAAGTGTACAGCGCTGCGTAAGTCTAGTAGCGCTTTAGAAATGATAAGTAGTAGTAGTGCCAAACTTATAAGTGCTTTTTGAATACTGACCTTAATATGTTGAGGTCGGAGGGCTCCCAGAGGCGAATTAAAAACACATATATTTGAGTGACAATAGGTTACGATGGAACTTTGTAAGTCTAAGTGCTTTGAAAATATGCCTCTAGATGTTTCTCGGCAGATCTGTGGGCAAAGTGAAAAGCAGTAATGCACTGTGTGATGTGGCTACTTCCTGCAGTGTACTACTACTACTTAACATTTCTAGAGCACTACTAGGGTTACGCAGCACTGTACAGTTTAACAAAGAAGGACAGTCCCTGCTCGAAGGAGCTTACAATCTAAAGGACAAAATGTCAAGTTGGGGCAGTCAAGATTTCCTGAATAGAGGTAAAGTGGTTAGGTGCCGAAGGCGACATTGGTGGGCTTTGAGCAAGGATTTGAAGATGGGCAGGGAGGGGGCCTGGCGTATGGGCTCAGGGAGTTTATTCCAAGCATGGGGTGAGGCGAGGCAAAAAGGGCGGAGCCTGGAGTTGGCAGTGGTGGAGAAGGGTACTGAAAGGAGGCATTTGTCTTGAGAGCGGAGGTTACGGGTAGGAACGTAAGGGGAGATGAGGGTAGAGAGGTAAGGAGGGGCTCTTTATGTTGACTTTCATTAGATATAAAATCTTTACTATAATAGGTCAAAGCGGTTAACAAAATAAAAAAATTCAAAGCAAAGAAGGTAATAAAAGGAGGAAAGGAAATACAGTATTATGCAGTGGCGTTCCTAGGCTGGCTGACACCCGGGGCGGATCGCCGATGCGCCCCCCCTCCCGGGTGCAGCGCCCCCCCTGGTGAAATTACACCCCCCCCCCCCCGGTTGCAGCATGACCCCCCCCCCCGGGTGCATTTTTACCTGCTGGGGGGGGGGGGAGTGCCGCGCACCTGTCAGCTCCGAGTCCGCTCATTCCCTGTTGCTCCCTCTGCCCCGGAACAGGAAGTAACCTGTTCCACGCAGAGGGAGCAGCAGGGAGGGAACGAGCGGACTCGGCCAACAGGTGCGCGGCACCCCCCCCCCCAGCGGCGTGCACCCAGGGCGGACCGCCCCATCGCCCCCCCCCCCTTGGTACGCCACTGGTATTATGACACGAAAGAAGAGCCGTCAAGCAAGACCAGGCAAAACACAAATACTCAGGAAAGACTTAAAAGCGATCATTCAACTCTGCACTCAGCCCTGACAGTATTTTCTCATTTTGCTGTTCTGTCAACAAATGCTGTTACTACTGATCTTCTCGAGGTCCAACCAATTTCTGATGACTTCAGCCCGCACGCCATACTTTTTCTGATTACCAGAGACACAAGCAGGAGTCTGATCCTTTAATGTACTGTGATGATTTTATTTCTCCGCTCTTTCTGGGAAAACTGTCCACATGGGTGTTTTTAGCGCTCACAGCAGGAAGGAAGAATGAATTGGCTAGACTCAAGGTTTCCTACCTTTTAATGTGCTTGTTATTTATCTGCAGAAAACCTCTCAACTCTGCTGTAATCTTAAGGATGATTGCAATTTTCCTTAAGTTCATCTATTTATAGCAACAATTGTCCATTGTTTTTCGTGAGTATAATTTTCATAGTTTTTTGCTTTTGCATTGTATATGGTATAATATTATTCCAAGCCATCCAGAAAACATCCCCATTGTTATTTGAGATGTGATTTGTTAGTTTTGTTTTACTTTGATGTTTTGAAAGGTTTGTGTATTTTTAATAAATGGCAATTATTGGTTACTTTCATTATGCATGTTAACATTGTAACTTGCTAGGAACTGTGGACTAGGCAATATATATATATCTGTATATATATTTAACTAAAAAAAGTAGAGGAGTGTGGTAGCCGTGTTAGTCCACTCTTAAGGTTATCAATAGAAATCAAACAAAATAAAACATGGAAAAGAAAATAAGGTGATACCTTTTTTATTGGACATAACTTAATACATTTCTTGATTAGCTTTCGAAGGTTGCCCTTCTTCCTCAGATCGGAAAGAAGCAAATGTGCTAGCTGACAGTGCATATAAGTGAAAACATTCAAGCATTACTATGACAGTCTGACAGGGTGGGAGGATGGGGGTGGGTCGGAGGTATGCATGGGGACATCAAAGCATATCATTGATATTCTAACAGGATGGGTGTGGATAGGTGAGGGATGGGATGATCAACAGAGACATACAGCTTTATGGTTTATAATGGGCTAGGAACCCCAGGTCCTTGTTAAGTCCTTTCTGTTGGGTGTTAAAATATTCAATCATTCTGACTTTGAAGGTCTTTCGTTCTTGTATGGATTTAAAGTTACCTTTCAGTATTCTCACTGCTTTGATGTCCCCATGCATACCTCCGACCCACCCCCATCCTCCCACCCTGTCAGACTGTCATAGTAATGCTTGAATGTTTTCACTTATATACACTGTCAGCTAGCACATTTGCTTATTTCCCATCTGAGGAAGAAGGGCAACCTTCGAAAGCTAATCAAGAAATGTATTAAGTTATGTCCAATAAAAAAGGTATCATCTTATTTTCTTTTCCATGTTTTATTTTGTTTGATTTCTATAGATTCTACATGGAATGTTGCTATTCCACTAGCAACATTCCATGTAGAAGTCGGCCCTTGCGGATCACCAATGTGGCCGCACAGGCTTCTGCTTCTGTGAGTCTGACGTCCTGCACGTACGTGCAGGACGTCAGACTCACAGAAACAGAAGCCTGCGCAGCCTTCTACATGGAATGTTGCTAGTGGAATAGCAACATTCCATGTAGAATCTCCAATAGTAGCAACATTCCATGTAGAATCTCCAATGGTATCTATTTTACTGTCATAGTAATGCTTGAATGTTTTCACTTATATGCACTGTCAGCTAGCACATTTGCTTCTTTCCGATCTGACGAAGAAGGGCAACCTTCGAAAGCTAATCAAGAAATGTATTAAGTTATGTCCAATAAAAAAGGTATCATCTTATTTTCTTTTCCATGTTTTATTTTGTTTGATTTCTATTGATAACTAAAAAAATAAAAATCAGTAATGTGTACAATCAGGACAATTAGCAGGGGAAGACAAGATGAGTGTCCACCAAGAACATCAGGCCAGGGGTGCGTTAGTGCAGCATGCCATCACTGTTGTACTAGTGGCGACATTAAGTTCCTACATGTTACTCGGGAGCTTACTTCCTCAGCTGCCTGGCTCCCCCAAATCACGTGGCTCTTCCCGTGCAAACGACAGACCAACTGCATCATTGGAAGGAAGAGCTGACCCTAGCATGTCATCATTGCTCATTTCATACTCCCCTTCCCACTCTTCCAATCTAGAGGACAATCTAGGTGGTTTATATTAAAGAATAATTGTAACATAGTAACATAGTAAATGGTGGCAGATAAAGACCTGTACGGTCCATCCAGTCTGCCCAACAAGATAAACCTGTAGGGTGATCACAATTGTAGATTTTAGTTATCGAAATCTTGGCGGAGGGAGCTCATGGGCTAGGGCCTTGACTGAAGGGGGAGGCTGAAGGTCCACCTGGCGTGTCCAATACTCTTGCAGTAGTCCTCATCACAGGGAGCAGCAGTGGGATTTGAACCTGGACTCCCTGCTTCTCAGCTCTTTGCTCTAATCCTTAGGCTATGCCTCCACTCCTTGTTTTAGTTGATTATGAAGGTCTGTAAACTGCTTTGCTGTCTTGTTTACAAAAGATGGTCTGGCGTACGGCGCCCTCTAGCTTCATGATGGTCCTGTGTGTAACTAGGGGCTTTATCCTTTTTCTCTTGTAGATGATACAAAATAGAAGATAATTATGAAGAGCTGCACAGGTATTTCACAGACATGAGACGTAGACAATGAAGTGTCACACAAGCTTCAATACAGATAATTGTGAAGCAATGAAAATGGAAAAAAAAAAGGTCAATTGTGATTCCTCCCATATAATAAGCTCTAGTTTATCCACTTGTACTCAGGGAAAACATCCCAATATACAGTTGTAGCCGAAGAGGCCAATGCAATGTGAGGAACTATTAAGAACGGATTTACCAACATAACAGAATGGGCCCCCTATAACACCGTCTCTCCCATGGGAGAGGGGAAACCCCTTCTGAGCTCCAGTAAATGAACCCTACAAAAGGCAAACGCATTCCAGACCTATATGGAAAAAGCGTCAATGTAATAGAAACTGAAACTGAAAAGCAAGCTATCAAATATGCTGATTCCCAATGTATTGCACAGGCTGCCAATTCAACCAAGCAGTTGTTCAGTATAGTAAACATAGGGTTAACATAATTTGTCCCCCAAAAAGGAGGACACATGCCCCGCCTCCACCACACACCCTGCCCCGTCCCTTTCACACCACACCCTCGCTCCGCCCCTGTCACATTTTCCCCTTCCCCCTGTCACATACCCCGTCGCCCCCCTCCCCGTCACCCCCCTCCCCTTACTACTGCCCTGGTGGTCTAGTGGCCTCTTCGGGGCAGGAAAGAGCCCCTTCTTTCCTGCCCGTAGCGTTGCGCTGCATGCATCCTTCCTGTTGCTGATCCTCGGCGCCGAGTCAAAATGGCCGCCAAGAGTTGAAGTCTCGCGAGGTCACTTCAACTCTCGGTGGCCATTTTGAATTGGCTCCAAGGATCAGGCAACAGGAAGGATGCATGCAGCGCAACGCTACGGGCAGGAAAGAAGGGGCTCTTTCCTGTCCCGAAGGCGGAAGAGGCCACTGGACCACCAGGGCACTAGAAAGGGGAGGGGAGGCTATCAATCTGCCCATTTGTCCGGATTTCTGGACAAATGGGCAGGCTGGTGGGTGGGCCGTCCTATAGGACAGCCCCCCCACCAGCCTGCCCGTTTGTCCAGAAATCCAGACAAACGGGCAGATTGGCAAAACCCGTCCGGTTGCCCGGACATGCCCTCAAAAGAGGACATGTCCGGGTAAATCCGGACGTATGGTAACCCTAAGTAAACAGCCTACTGCAGCCCCCATAACAGAACCAGCCTGCCAGTGCCCAGTCTAAACTGAACTGCAATGATTTTGACTTGTAACCACTTGTAACCACTCGCCTCCACCTACCCTCCTCTCTTCCTTCCCGTTCACATTAATTGATTTGATTACTTTATTTATTTTTTGTCTATTAGATTGTAAGCTCTTTGAGCAGGGACTGTCTTTCTTCTATGTTTGTGCAGCGCTGCGTACGCCTTGTAGCGCTATAGAAATGCTAAATAGTAGTAGTAGTAGTTGTTGCATACTTTGCCAACAAAATTAAAAGTCTCTGCCAGGATTTACAGGTAATCCCACCCAGTCTCCAATCAGTTAACCAGGAGTGCATAAACTCGCCCCCTCCTGACACAGACAGGTGGGACACTTAACCCAATAACAGAGGAGAGCCTTGACAAAATCCTAAGAGACCTTCGACCAACTACCTGCTCCCTCGACCCCTGCCCATCAAAGATAGTGCAGCAGGCAAGTATGGGCCTCACAGAAGGTGCCACAAAAATTGTGAACGCCTCTCTTTCTAACGGGCAACCACCAACAGCATTAAAAAGGGCGGTGGTTCACCCTTTGCTAAAGAAAAGCAACCTTGACCAGGACAAACTTGAAAGTTACCGGCCAGTATCTGACATCCCTTTTCTAGGGAAACGTATAGTACAAACAGTCTGTATTCAACTCAGTGATTGGCTAGAAGAGAGAAACTGGCTAAATCCATGTCAATCTGGATTCAGACTTGGTTATGGAACAGAAACGGCCCTCGTATCCCTATTAGATGATCCTCACAGAAACCGAGACAGGGGATTCGTCTCAATACTGCTGGATTTCTCAGCAGCTTTTGACACTTTGGATGAGGATATGCGAGCACGACTGACAGAAACAGGTATCAATGGAACAACACTTGCTTGGTTCAAATCCTATCAGACAGACAACAATCCATAATGTTTGGCAGCAACTCATCGCCACCATGGGCACTGACCTGTGGGGTACCACATGGATCGATACTGTCACCTGTTCTGTTCAATATCTAATTCAAGCCACTAGCTGAGCTGATTCAGTCAATGGACACTCAGTTCTACATCTCCGTGGATGATGTGCAGCTACTCTTACCCATTGAACCTGACTTACCTACAGCCCTGAATAAACTGATTACCTGTCTAACATCAATTCAAGAATGGGCTAAACACAACAAACTTTGCCTGAACCCAAATAAAACCAAGCTTCTCCGGGTCCCTAACACAAGTGGATGCATACCTGACAGCAAAATCTCTTTTGGCAAGAATGAATTCCCGGGCTTTGATCCTGGGGAACTGGGTTTGACTCCCACTGCAGCTCCTTGTGACTCTGGACAAGTCACTTAACCCTCCATTGCCTCAGGTACAAATAAGTGCTCGACTTTACTTTATCTTTGTAAAGCTGCTTTAGAGCACTTCATGAGAATCAGTGAAGGTTTTTATGAACCAAAGAAAATTTGAAGCTAGCATTGATATTGTCAATATATTTAAAAACATTTTCTTGTAAAAAGAGCAAAATTGATAAAATCTATTTGGAAATAAATTAAAAGTTAAAATAACTCTTTCCAAGCAAGATTTTTATAACCAGTGATGAACACCACGCCCCCAGTTAAAGCTGCTGAAAACTGAAAGTAAGCGGTCGGGCGTTTTGAGGTCTTTTCCTTGCTTTTTAGAAATATTTTGTTAAAATCAAACATTATATTTCCATATAAATTTTATTGGATTCCTCTTTATATGTTCAGTGCTATTCCACTAGCAACATTCCATGTAGAAGCCTGCCCTTGCAGATCAGCAACGCGGCCGCACTTTCTAATAGCAAATTCCTTAGGTAGGTTCTTAAAATCACTAATCTTAATCAACTTCACAATTATTTCACTGTCTCGGACCCACGCCAACATGACATGTTTTGCGATGCTGCGTCAGGGCTTGGTCCTAAACCAGCACTGGCAACATCTCTCAGCGTGGATCTGAGACAGTAAAATAATTGTGATGTTGATTAAGGTAAGTGATTTTAAGAAACCTATCTAAGGAATTTGCTATTAGAAAGTGATTATTAAAGTTTTGTATTTTGAGATATTACTTTCTGTGACATGTTGTGAGACCGATGATGATATTAGTGAGTTGTCAGGCAGTGATCCTGGCGTGAAACGAGTCACTGCCAAGGTAGTACATTGCTTTTGACTCGTAACCACTTGTAACCACTCGCCTCCACCTACCCTCCTCTCTTCCTTCCCGTTCACATTAATTGATTTGATTTGCTTACTTTATTTATTTTTTGTCTATTAGATTGTAAGCTCTTTGAGCAGGGACTGTCTTTCTTCTATGTTTGTGCAGCGCTGCGTACGCCTTGTAGCGCTATAGAAATGCTAAATAGTAGTAGTAGTAGGTCTCCTGTTTCACAGTTTAACTTTGCTTATCTATACTAGATTTATTGTTACTGCGCTGGGCTTAATTTATATGTATCTATGATTATTGGCCCCGCTTTAATACCCCTCTTTACTAAGCTATGCTTGAGGCTCAATAGTGTTTTTAGCATGCGCTGTGTAGGTGTCCACAAAATTCCTATGGGAACCTACACAGTTAGCTCAATGCTCATTTTATGCACACACAAAAAATGCTAAACGCACCTTAGTAAACAGGGCCCTAAGTTTTATTCTAGTTTTGAGGCATTTTCGATTTTTTAACATAGCTTGAAAAGAACAGATCACACCTAGAAAAGGTATAGAAAATTGTAAAAAAAAAAGATTAGACATATGGAATAACTTCCATAGGAGAAAAAGCTCAAATAAATTAGGACTCTTCAACCTGGAACAGATGACTAAAGGGAGATATGTTAGAGAGATATAAAATCATGAAAGGTATAACTATTATTCACTGTATCTTTTAATACAAGACCTAACCATCAGGCCCTCCCTTTCAATGGGGTAAAAATTGGAATACTGGACCTCAATAAAGTTTGTAAGAGTAAATCAGGAGGAAAGGACCCCCACCTGGAGCTTGTAATTGGCAAAATCTCCTTGTAAATCTACTGCAGAGTTCTCCTGGTAATGCCTTCACACAGGCAACAGGAAATAATGGTGCTGAATCAGAGGTCATAATCTGTGCACTCCATAGCCTTAAATCATTCGTCCAGAACAGATCTTTATAGCATCAGGTGTTCAGGTCCACAAGTCCTGGAAGTGGCTTAATGGGCTCATGGCACTTTTTGTCATGCTGATCCCCTCTTCTCCCACCCCCAAAGGGCCTAATATTCAAAAAAGACTGTCCTAAATTTAGAATCCTAACGTAGGTGCTTAAATGTATTCCCTATTTTCAGTCATACATAGGATCCTAAGCTTTCCGCTGAAAATTCACCAAAATTTAGAAGTTTACAAGGTAGACGCCTAAATGAAGGCCTGTCATTCATTTGCATAGATTTAAGACTCTACTTTATTTATTTAATGTATTCATCCTTGTATCCCACAATTATCCAAAAACGAGTTTCGGTTCAATGTGGCATACATTTAATAGTTGTTAGAGATTACATTGATTCAATTACATTTACAAGGTTGTATAATGCTGTATTTTACAGTGGTTGGCAAGATAACTATACACTGGGTTTCTTGAGAAGATATGTCTTAGTTCATTCCTTAAACGAAAAGATGCATTGCAATTAGAGGTTGTCATGGTTGTGACTGTATCCCATGCCTACAGTCACCTCGCCTCCTGGTGACCAGGCCCTATGGCTGCTGTGGACTGTCTTCTCCGTTTCCCAAACATATTCCGGAATCCGGTTCCAGCCAAGCCCATTCCAGTCCTATTCAGATGTTCCAGCATTCCAGACTTACTTGTGACCTCATCTGTAATTGCTTTTATTAAGCACCTGGGAACTTTCAGGTTTGCCTTTGCAACAGAGGTCTTCAGATGAGTTTTCGTCTGTGTGTGTTTGTTGCAGTTCCAGCCCTGCTAGTTCTTGTCTTGCCAGTCTTCAACTTCTACTCCAACCCTGCTTGTTCCAGCCCTGCAAGCCTTCAGCTTCCGTTCTAATCCTGCTTGTCTTCTGCTTCAGTTCCTCCACTGTTTGTTCCAGCCTCCATTCCAGCTCTGCCTGAATCCTGTTCCAGCCAAGTCTGTTTGAGAATCCTGAATCCTGTTCCTGCCTTGTTTATTGTCTTGCTTCCAGTCAAGCCAAGCCCGTTCCAGAATCCAGTTCCAGCCAAGCCTGTTTGAGAATCCTGAATCCTGTTTGAGAATCCTATCTACAGCTTCAGCTCCAGTCCGGTAGTTCCAGTCCTACTTATTCCAGCCCTGCTCATCTACGGCTTCAGTTCCCATCCTGCTAGTTCCGGTCCTGCTTGTACCAGCCTGTCTGTGTTCAGGCTCACTTCCTGTTTGGGTGGTTCACCTGCTGCTGCTGGTCACCGGCAGTGGCCCAAGGGCTCACTACTCCGGACTCCGTGACAGTCCGTGACAGAGGTTGCGTTGTATCTTGTTGTTCCACAATGATTAGTGCATATTTTGCTCATAGAATTTCCTGAAGAGGTAGGTCTTTATGTCTTCTCTGAACTGGAGGTAGATCATGATGCTTCTTACGACTACAGGAACTGAGTCCCACCATTTTGAGCTCAGGTAGCTAAATCCTGCCATGTAGGTGGACTTATATAATACGTTTTTGCCATTGGGCAGGTGAAGTACTAGGTAACCTCTGGTTCCTGGGTTTGCATTTCTTGGTGATAGTTTGATCATGTCTAGCATGTAGTCCAGTGACATGCCAAACAGTATTTTGAAGATGATTGAGCTGGTTTTGAAAAATAATCTGGCCTTGATTGGGAGCCAACGTAGCATTATGAGTAGTGGGGTTGCTCTGTCATTCTTGGACGGTCTGCAACAATCGAAGTAGGTTTTCTTTGATAGCATTCTATAAGTTGTGCATGTCTCTAGGTGACCCGTCTATGCCTCTCCCTTGTCCACGCCCCTCTTTGGAGTTGGAGTTGTGATATGAAATTTAGCTGCATACGTTTTGTACAATAAGGCAAGGGTTCTCAACCCAATCCTCCGGACACACTCAGCCAGTTAGGTTTTCATGATACCCAGAATAAATATGCAGGAGATAAATTTGCATGCACTACCGCCATTCTATGCAAACTCATCTCATGCATATTCATTGAGAGTATCCTGAAAAACAGACTGACTACGGGCAGATCCACACATAGTTCCTAATTACTTCCAATTAAGTGCTTGTTAATGCCAATTATTGATTGCTTGTGCCTGCGGATCTGTGATCTGCGCCCAACTTTGAGCAGCCTGTACGGAATCTGGCAATATCCCCCCGGATTCTATATAGCGCACCTAGAGATCCACGCCAAAATCCAGGTGGATTCTATAACAACACGTGTAACTCAATTGGCTTAACAAGCAAATTAGCATTGATAACAGCACTTAACAAGCAATAATGAGCACTGATTAGCAATAATTAGAATTTACACGCACAACTTGCTAAGCATATTCTGTAATGAATGGCGCCTAACTTCTAGCAAATGCCATAAAATCAATGCATGCCCTAACAAACTTCCGAAAACTACTAAAAACCAACCTGTTCAAAAAGGCGTACCACAATTGACCCACACTAATTATCAGACAAGGAAACCGATACTTGAAATAGACAAAATGAGCCTTCAATACTTGACTGGCAACATTCCATGTAGAAGCC
The DNA here is from genome assembly GCF_901765095.1 of Microcaecilia unicolor. Lineage (NCBI taxonomy): Eukaryota > Metazoa > Chordata > Amphibia > Gymnophiona > Siphonopidae > Microcaecilia > Microcaecilia unicolor. The sequence goes on along the minus strand of NC_044041.1, from coordinate 29,213,292 downwards.
TGCCCTTGCAGATCAGCAATGTGCAGGACGTCAGACTCACAGAAACAGAAGCCTGCGCGGCCGCATTGCTGATCTGCAAGGGCAGGCTTCTACATGGAATGTTGCTAGTGGAATAGCAACATTCCATGTAGAATCTCAAATAGTAGCAACAGAATCTCAATAGTAGCAACATTCCATCTAGAATCTCAAATAGTAGCAACAGAATCTCCAATACTAGCTACATTCCATGTAGAATCTCAAATAGGGAAAGGGAAATGGGACTTGATATACTGCCTTTCCGAGGTTTTTGCAACTACATTCAAAGCGGTTTACATATAGTCAGGTACTTATTTTGTACCAGGGGCAATGGAGGGTTAAGTGACTTGCCCAGAGTCACAAGGAGCTGCAGTGGGAATCGAACTCAGTTCCCCAGGATCAAAATTCACTGCACTAACCACAAGCCTACTCCTCCACTCCAGGAGTGGCCTAGTGGTTAGAGAACTGCTCTTGATGTCTAAAGGTGGCCGCTTCAAATCCCACTGCTGCTCCTTTTGATCTTGGGCAAGTCATTTAACCCTCTATTGCCTCAGGTACAACATTAGATTGTGAGCCCTCCAGGGACAGGGAAATACCCAGTAGACCTGAATGTAACTCACCTTGAGCTACTACTGATAAAAGTGTGATCAAAATCCAAATATATAAATAAAACGGATGGTTCCTTCTCTGGTAGTTGGTTTGCAAGATGTGGTTTGCCACAGGGATCTCCATTGTTGTCTATTTTATTTAACATTCTGTTGGTCCCTCTAGGAAGGCTACTTGAATCTGAAGGTTTTAAAATGTTTATATACACTGATGACATTATTGTCATAATAGACTTTACACAAACTAGACAAAACCGAACTCTTGCCACTTGACTGTTTAACCTCACTGCTATTAAAGAAAGTTACACAATACGCACTACCAATCTATTTCCTAAATTGAAGATGACATCTCTATAGTCGATGACCTAACTTATGCTACAACTCACTTTATCACTTAGAAACCTCTATGCAATGCCATTATGCATTCCTCTGTACCATGCAGTGGCGTTCCTGGGGGGGGCTGGCACCCGGGGCAGATCGCCGATGCGCCCCGCCCCCCGGGTGCAGCGCCCCCCCCCAATGCAGCACAGACCCCCCCCCCGGTGAAAGGACACCCCCGTGAAGGAACCCCCCCCCCCCGCCGGGTGCACGCCGCTGGGGGGGGCGCCACGTGCGCCTGCCCTCCGTTGTTCCATGCTTCTTCTCTGCCCCGGAACAGGAAGTAACCTGTTCCGGGGCAGAGAAGAAGCATGGACCAACGGAGGACAGGTGCGCGCGGCACCCCCCCAGCAGCGTGCACCCGGGGCAGACCGCCCCCACCGCCCCCCCCTAGGAACTCCACTGGTACCATGTATGTATGCACCTTGATGCAAAATCATTTGTATGCAATACCACAATGTATTCCTTTTTACCATATATGTATACACCTAAATGTATTACCATTTGAAATTCTGTACCCGGACGTGGCGATCACCATCACGGCATAATGTAAGCCACATTGAGCCTGCAAATAGGTGGGAAAATGTGGGATACAAATGCTACAAATAAATAAATAATTCCAGTCCCTTCAGGCTTAGCAAATGTGGGATTCAATACTCTATTTCATTAATTGCTAAATAGATGTCAGACAGTTTACTAAAATTAAACAAGGATAAGACTAAATTTCTTCTGATAGGATCAAAAGACAAGATTGCTTCTATTGTTATTGAGAAGGTTATTTATAAATTGGAACCCACCTTTGAAAATACTAGGGGTAATTTTGGACTATCATCTAACATTAGAATCACACGTACATCAACTAATAAGAAATTGTTTCTGGACAATGAATTTTTGACACAAAAACATTTTAAATTGATTGTCCAGTGATGATTTTTCTTCTAAATTAGATTACTGTAACATTATGTATACAGGATGTACAAAGGCCCTGTTTAAAACAAACCAAAACTGCAGTCAGTGCAGAATGCTGCAGTAAAACTGATTTGCTCAAGGAGGAAATCTGATAAGAGTGACCTCTTTGTATGTTCAGCTTCAATGGATGCCTGTAGAGATCAGAGTATTGTTTAAATTATAATGCATGATTTTCCAGATTCGACAAGGAATAGCTCCTGGCTATATGATTCATTTACTTGATTTTTTCATGTGCCTTCTGCAAATGGTCTTTACGATCTTTTAACCAACTGAGTTTTCCAGATCCTAAAGGGATATGATCAAAGACACTTTTTAATTCTCTCTTTTCCTATCAGGCAGCTAATTTACTATCAGAGAATTTAAGAAAAGAGTATAATTTAGGAAAATGATAAAAACTATTCTTTTTTTTGTGAATTTGTCACTTCTAAACTAATGTAATCTGGATTTTATTTGTAGAAGTTTTTTATTTTTTTATATGGTCCAAGGTATTTTATCAAATTTTTCTTGTTTGTGATTTGCTTTGAATTCATTGGGTCTCATTTTTGAAAAACGTCTAAAAATGTGTCATAAAGCAGCATTTGGACCAATTTCTTCTCGAAATATCCAAATTGATATTTTTGAAACCTATTTTGCAGGCGATTATCTATGCAATTTGTCTGTAGTGCATCCAAATCGCAAAGGGGAGCGTTGGGGGCGGGCTTAGGGTGTTCCTAACACTTGGACGTTTTATAGCCACAATGGAACAAAACAAAACAAAAATGTCTAGGGCTGAAACTTCAATGTTTTGGTCTAGACCTGTTTTTAGAATAAATAAGGCACAAAAGGGTGCCCTAAATGACCAGAAGACCACTGGAGGGAATCAGGGATTACCTCCCTTATTCCCCCAGTGGTTACTTACTGACCCCCTCCCGCCCCCCAAAGATGTGATTAAAAATATTACTTACCAGCCTCTATGACAATTTCAGATGTTATAGCCAGGTCTATTAGTGTAGTGGTCAGTAGAATGGACTACAGAGAGGAGGACCCAGGCCCATATCCCCCTCTACCTGTTACACTTGTGGTGGAAATTGTGAGCCCTTCCACACTCTTTCAAAACCTACTGTACCCATATATAGGTGACCCCTTCACCTATAAGGGCTATTGTAATGGTGTACAGTTGGGTACGGTAGGTTTTTGGTGAGTTTTGGAGGGCTCAGCATACAGTATAATGGGGTAATGGTGAGATGTGTACCTGGAAGTCCACTGCAGTGCCCTCTAGGGTGCCCCATTGCCCTCTGGGGATGTCTGTATGGCCAGTCTACTAAGAATGCTGGCTCCTCCTACGTCCCAATGGCTTGATTTTCTCTTGGGTTGTTTTTTTTTTTTTTTTCAAAAATGGCCCAAAAGGTAAGCCCACAGAGCATGAAAACATCTTGACTGTGGCCATTAAAAAAAAAAAAAAAAGATAGACATTTTACTGTTTCAAAAAATGGCTATATTTCCTATTCGGATTTGGAATGTTTAGTGCAAAATGTCCAAAGCCCAACTTATACATCATATTGAAAATATCCCTCATTGGGTATCAGGGGCGTAGCCAGACAACAGATTTTGGGTGGGCCTAGGCAAGAATTGGGTGGGCACCAAGTGTTCTACCCCCCCCCCCCCCCCCAAAAAAAAATAAATTATCTCAGCTGGTGGGAAAATGCTTCTTTCCACCTTGGCAGCAGGCATGCACTGAAAACTGAGCATACGCAGGTGTCGGTGTCATGGAGAGCGTTTTCGTTACCATCAGTGAAAACTCTTCAGCTGGCGGAGCTTGGGATTCCCATCAGTTACCACTAAACATTTGCTACTGTTGGGTGGGCCTGAGCCATAAATGGGTGGTCCTTGGCCCACCTAAGCCCACCCGTGGCTACGCCACTGTTGAGTATTAGCAGAATGCAAAACCAGAGTGTAATGTAATATAATAAAATGAGGGGGCAAATGAAGCAAAAATTTGGGAACAGCACTAGTACATTTTCAAAGAGGTCAATTTAGGAGCTTAACTCTCAAACAAAGTTAGAAATTCCAATTCTGAATATTGGCCACCAAGATTTCTAAGTTGGGCCAGGTGAAATTTAATCCTTTCCCCTGATGAGTTACTCCTATGGTTTATTTATTTCATACCTCTAAAGGTTATTCTCTGTGATGTTGTTTTTCTGCATATCATCCAGCCCTTAAATTAGATGTGTATTTCTTATTTTGCAATGGAGATTACACATATACTACAAAAGTGTTTCATGCTGGCATTTGCCATTGCTCTGCGGCACACATCTGCGAGCTAACTGCTCACATGGAGCTTGGGTTTGGAAAAGTGATTAAAGGGCCCTTTTACTAAGGTGTGTCGGCACCTACGTGCATCTGACACATGCCAAATTGGAACTACCGCCATGCTGCTGCGTGCCGCGGGTGGTAATTCCATTTTTGGCGCGTGCCCAAATCGTGCGGTAGAAAATATGTTCTGTTTTCTACCGCACGGTGCTTACCCGGTGGTAAGCAGCAGTTTATGCGTGCTGACCGCTTACCGCCTGGTTAGGGCATGAGACCTGACCGCTAAGTCAATGGGTGACGGTAAGGTTTCAGGCCAAAAAATGGACACTCGCTGGTTTTAATTTTGCAGCAAAACAAAAATGCCTTCTTTTCAGGCGTTGACCTGCGTGCGTCCAAAACAGGCACCTAAACCAGCGCATGTCACTTTTAGGTGCGCCTTAGTAAAAGGGAGGAATTTTGGTGTCCAGAACCACCACAAACAAAAAATTGAAGATTGTGCTTTCAGCTTTGGATCTTGGTGTTTAATTGGTTTCCCTTGGACGTGCAGTTTTGCAAAATCTGGAACTTCAACATGTAACTGACAGATTGGGCTGTTTACACATGCTATTGCTGGTACTTACACATTACAACACCCCAAGTGATTCTACTTTTTTTTTTTTTTTTCTGAATGTGTTCTTTTGTGCTGCCAAATACATGCATTTTCTCCATGGCTTTATACCTTTTTTTGCAAACGCCTCCACTTTCAGTGAGCTTTTTATATCATAAATGCATGTCGTGACCCTCCAGACTTGGTTGTCCTTTTTCTGAACAGGCTCACGTATGCAAAACTGAGCTTCAAATCCGACTTTAAATCATAGGATGAACCACTTAACTCCTAAATTAGGTCATTTTCAGGAGCAGTTCTTTTCTATGGTTATTTGAACAGTATTTAGATAATTAGCTCAAATGGGGCACTAAAGCATGAAAATATTTTATCACTTCTTATATACTGAGTGGATTAAGGAGGTCTCCTTAGAGGCTTTAAAAGTACTGCGGTTAAATGGAGAATCCTCCCAAGAAAATGAATTCTAAGGTCATGGCTGTATTATTTGTTCTCATGTTTGATCTCTAAACCAATATTGTTTAATCTGCTTAAAACTATTCTTTGCTACTTGTGTCAAACAACTCTCAGTCAAACACAACACAATACAAGGACCACACCCTGCAAACGTGAATTTTCCAGCGATAACCAACCTGCTCCACAGTCGGATCCTTGAATTTTGTCCTACCTTTAAAATAATTGTTCAGTCTAATAAACTGCCCTCAGATTGCACAAGTCTAAAGATGCTAAGCTGCTACCCTAACAGATCTCCCCCCCCCCCCTTCTGTGCTGAAAGCTAAGATTATCCCTAAATCTTTACAGAGACGTACTAAGCAACTTACTTTATCTCTGTCCAGTGCATATAGATAGACAAAGATGGATAGGGTCAATCCAGATAGTAACCTCATCTTGTTAATCACTTGTAAGCCACATTGAACCGAAATTTGTTTTTGGATAATCGTGGGATACAAGAATAAATAAATACATATTTTCTGCTTTCTGGGTCGCCTATATGCACCTGCCATAGCCTGAGAGTTTAGCAAGGACACACAAACACATACATTCACTTTCTCACCCTCATAAGCCGCCTTCTCCTTTGGAAAAGACGCTCAAAAATTAGACTCCCTAATTTGCTTAGAGCCCGACACAATCTAACTCGACAGCTCCCAGCAGTGACCTCATCGGCAGCCTGCGCTATGACGTCACCCCTAGAGCCCAGCCCAGATCTAGGCAGAAGCGCAGCGCTCCTGTCTGTTGCGCTGACTCGCGCTAGGTTTGGCAGCCATGTACTATGCATTTCTTTGTGCTCAACGCCTCAGGCCACGCCAAAGCACGTTTTATAAGACTGTACAAACTTCAATAGTTTGTTCTCAGAAACTGCCTGTGTCAATTTATTAGACTGGATCTAATTGCCTCTCCCCTACCACACCCAGCAGTGGGTTCACTGTAAAATAAATAAGCAGCAGGGCAAGCCGACGCAGGCTAAGAGCGATTTGGGACGGAAGCTCGGGCAGGAGCCCGGGGATTCCTCACCTTTTTTGGTCGGCGTGCGGCCGCTTTCTGCTCCTTTCCTGACATCGCTGTGCTGTTTCTCAAAGGTTCGCTTCACATCAGCCACAGTGGGCGATTTTTCGTCACCCTCCTGCTCTCTCTCCGAGACCTCCCCCCAGGGTCTGGGTGGGCTCACCGGTAGGCTGCTAGGCGCTGCCTTGCTCTGGCTCTCTGGGGAGTTGTCTTGAGGGGCTCGTTCGCAGCCCCCGCTGCCCTCAGGGCTTCTCTCCTGCTGCTGCTCTTCCTCCTCCTCCTCCTCCTCAGCCCGGCTGCTGTTACACCTTGCACTGACCGGTGAGGCTGCCTGGTCTCGTTCGGTTTGGGGATCTGGACTAGTGGGAGCCTTTGGGCTCCAGCCTGCTGTCCCTTCCGGCTCCACAGCACATGCCTTTCCATCCTGTCCTTGGCTTTCCTTGCCAGCCTCCCTGGGAGGATCTGTGCTTATCTTCTCGGCAGGGAGTGGGGGGAGCACCGCACCGTCTTCACCGGGGTCTCCCCTGCCACTACTGTCAATGCCCTGGAAGCTCTGCAGGTTTAAGACGAGTTTGTTCACTTGCCTGCTTCCCACGCTGCTTTCGGAGTCCGTCCGGCTCAGTTGTCTGCTAAGGATTCCCCGTGAGCTCGCGGCGTTTTCGAGCTCCTGGTTATTCTTCCCTCCATCCTGATCGCTCCAGCTCCGCTGAATCCTCAGCTTGTACTCTGTGACCTCTCTCGTTGGAGACCCGCTCATCGTCTGTGTGTGCAAGGACTGGGGTGTCTCTCTGGAAATACTCAGTTCGTTTTCCTCCACTTTATAAATGATTGTGTTTACCTTTCTGTCTTCTGGGCTGTCATCTTCCGAGGGCTGATGTCCGAGCTTGACCTCCAGCACCTTGGAGGAGGTTTCAGGCTGTCCCCTTTCCCCAAATGATCTCCTACCGTCGTATTCTTCCGGCCGTGACCCCCTGCTTCTCTTCTCCCCCGGCCTCCCCTCCTGCAGGTTTCCGCTCATCCTCAGCTCCTTTCTGGAAACGAGAACATACCGTCGTTCACCCTTGTCCCGTTCAGCTATTTCGCTTCTGAAGGTCAGAGTCTCCTGCCTGACTTGCTCTGCCTGCCGGAAAGCCTGGCCGTCCCATTTGGTCACTGCTCTCACTGGACAGCTCGGAGAGGCTTTTCTCAGCACTTTGCTGATAAATCCATTTTCAAAGCTTTTTCTGGCAACGCGATCCTGCTCCCGAGGCTCAGGTTTCCGTAACTTAATGGACTTTTGGGAAACCGACAGATCAATATTTCCTGTGTTTAACACGGATGGGAGGCGATCCGCGTTTAAGTCCCCATCCCCACGTTTCGGCGAGATCCTGGAGCGTTTGCACGCACAAGTGGCCGAAGGAATCCGGTTTCCTCTACCTGCCGAATAGCTGCAGCCAAGTTTTACTTCCAGCTTTACAATGCATGGGCTTGATTTGCATTTAGAGCTGACCTTTGACTGTCCAGATGTTTTTGCATAGAGGAGGTTCATTTTTCTAAAGCCCCTCTTTGCCTTTTACTCTTGCTAGGCTGGGTGGTTCCATGATTTATACCCGGGTATTTCTTTCGTTGCTCCTCTCTTGGGTATGGCAGGGAGCTTCCAGTGCTGCTGCGGAGTCAGGGACCTCTGGAAGGATTTCCAAGAGCTGACTCGTCCCCCTCGGTCGTTAAGCTTGGAGATGGCTGTCAGATTTTTATTTATTTACTTGCTAAAGAAGTTGTACGCGAAATATGCCCGCTAATAAGGCGCGCAGCTGAAGACTGATAAGCGGATAATTTGCACCTTAAAGTATTAAAGCGGGTAAACACAGTGAAATACCAAGCAGCGAAGTAACGGCTCCATTTATTAAACAAGGCAGGCAAGCTTTATAAGAAAAGTATTTTTAGCTGAAGTGGGCCAGTTCAGAACTGCCAACTTCTGCTAGTTTCCCAAGGTAAAACGTGTCGGTGCTGGGTTTTTTTGGCAGCTCCTACTCAATATATTGCAGTTACTAAGGCGAGGCAGGACAGTAAACCTAACAGTGCTCTGGGATTATTATTTTTTTTGCAAAAGGTCAAATGCCAGAACTGGCCAAACTTCCTTCCAGAATCTGGGACACCTGGTTGGCCCTGGCATGGCACAGCCATTAAGCATGACTAACACAGAGCAGCTTAAGTTGAAACAAACATGATGCCCCCTATGCTCGGAAGCAAACCCAGGTGCTAAAGGCAATTGGGCTGGACTAGATCTCACATCAGTGAGCGCAGACTGCTCAGAGGCTCTAGCGCAGGAGACATGCGTGCCAAAAAGTAGCGCAAATGTAGTCAAATGGATGTTAATGAGGTCATTTCCTATTCCCTCCCAATGCTCAGAGAGCAGGGGCACAAAACAAAGCCACCCTTACTGCTGAAAAGAAGAATGCCAGCTCGGAGCAGGCATTAGGGTGTTTGAAGAGAGGATTGCTGTGTTTCTTTCTTTAAAATTTGCCAGTTTTTATATAATTTGGAAGCAGAAGGAATCGCGTGCAAGCTCCTAAGCACTGGTAGTGAGAAATGAATGTGTGCGAGTTAAAGGAAACTCGAAAGTGACAGCACACACCGGCGCCTGTTTCTTGCCTTCCAAGTTTTAAAAAAATTGAAATACTTGTATTTGAATGTGCAGAAAACAGACACAGAAGTACACGAGTATTGCCGTACTGGCTCAGACCGAAGGTCCATCAAGCCCAGCGTCCTGTTTCCAACAGTGGCCAATCCGGGGTCACAAGTACCTGGCAAGATCCCAAAACAGTACGATACATTTTATGTTGCTTTTTCTAGAAATAAGCGGTGGATTTTCCCCAAGTCCATTTAAATAATGGTCTATGGACTTTTCCCTTAGGAAGCCATCCAAACCTTTTTTAAACCCCGCTAAGTTAACCGCTTTTACTACATTCTCTGGCAACATGTGCTTCACATTCCGGTTTGCCAGGCACATGCGCACAGGAGCTGAGCTTACTGGGAAACTCTTCTTCACATGCATGAAACACTCTTTCCCCCCCCCCCCCCCCCCCCCCCCCCGCTTTTGTTTTTACAGCGTGAATCCCATTTTCTTTACGTATTGGAGAGCTAGGTTTCTGCGCTATTGGCTTATGAGGGGAGTTTTGAGCATCGGCCTCTGAAGAACCATCAATACATTCCTTTCCCTACAGGAAGGGTGGGTAGTTTTCAAACAGCCTAGTTATCTGGGTAAATAACTTTTAGAAACTGCCCTCATTATTTGCGTGTGCGACCCCCCCCCCCCCTCCCGTTTAGTAGTTAATAGCAGGGGCATAGCCAGACTTCGGTGGGAGGGGGGTCCAGAGTCCGAGGTGAGGGGGCACATTTTAGCCCCCCCCTGGCACCGCCGACCCCCCCCCCCCCCCACCATTGCCAACCCTGCCGCCAACTTCTCCCCCCCCCGCTGACAACCCTCTCGACCCCCCTCTCACTGCCAACCTGCTGTCGCCTACCTTTGCTGGTGGGGGACCCCAACCCCCACCAGCCGAGGTCCTCTTCTTCCCGCGCAAGGCTTCCTTCTGTTTCTGACATCCTGCCCGTTGTACATGCAGGATGTCAGAAACAGAAGGAAGCCTTTTGCGGGATGAAAAGGACCTCAACTGGCGGGGGTTGGGGTCCCCTGCCAGCAAAGACAGGCGACGGTGACGGAGGGAGTGGGGGTCTAGAGGGTTGTTGGCAGGGGGGTCCAGGGCCAAATCTACGTGGGCCCAGGCCCCCCTGGACCCACGTAGCTATGCCACTGGTTAATAGCATACCCCTGCATTCTATAAATGGTGCTCAAAATTGTGCACACAATTTGAGTAACAAGGTAATTAGCCCCAATAACTGGGGACTAAATAGCAACAATTTGAATTTACGTGTGCATCTTACTAGGTGCAAGATGCATACATTTTTTTTAGCATGCAACTAAAAAGGGGGTGTGACCATGGGAGGGGCATGGGTGGGTCAGGGATGTTCACTTAAGATACACACAGTGTTACAGAATACAGGAGATCCGCACCTAATTTAGGCGCGAGAATTTATGTGGTGTGGATCCAAGTACTAAGTGCTATAAACCATGGAGCCGGGAACCGTTCATCCCCAACAATCCCCACCCCAACATCTCCCCCCCCCCCCGTACCCCCTTGCAATAATTCTCTTGATAACCAGTATTGGGTAACATAGGCCGCAGCTTTCTTTATTAACAATTCAACTTCAATGCACTTGAACAACCAATAGCCCCTTTTAGCCTGAGCTACATATGTCCAGGCTTAACGCCAACAGTGGCCCCCCCCCCCCTTCCACCTTCGCCCTGTCAGCAAAACGGCAATCTTCCAGGCTCTGCCGTCTCAGCAAGAACCCTGCTCCGAGTGGACCTCCACACGTCTCCCGGATCGCCAACCCGCCTTTCAAGCCCTGGCTCAGCCCCCCCATGAGCAATGCTTCCTGTAGCTCGAGTTGGTTGTGTTCTTTTTGCCGCTGCAACAGCCCTTGTCTTTCACCTGAAAAACACAAAACATAATCCATTCTCCCCCCCCCTATTCCCTGCCCCCCCCCCCCCCCGCTTGAGGGTGGGAGGGTGGGCAAACACCTCCGCGGATCGCCAGAGTGCCCTCTTGACGTCACTACCCCATGCCTTAAACTCTCTCCTATGCCCCGCCCTCACCCCTCCGTTCCTCCAATAGGCATCAGTTATGCCCTCTGCCTCTTTCGAATCCGCCTATCCCACGAAGGAATCCTTCTGCACGATTCCCGTGGACCCCCACCCCCTTCCTTCTGCCTCAAAGCCCTCGCTCAACTGGGTGCAGCCCACGTTTAAATGGGCCAGTCAAGACCAGCTCTCGGTCCCACTATTCTATAAATGGTACGCAACTTGGAACACTGATTTTAGAATAGAACTCAGTGCTCACTTTTTTTGTGTGCCCAAATTTGGACATTGTTCACTGAATCCAGCCTTGCAGGGACAGACTAGGAGTTTAACAGTTAATTAAAGGGGAGGGACATTTGCTTAGGGGTCCTGATACTCTTGCACCAGTTCTGGGTTGGTCTACACTACGTGTATATGCAGCCCAATAGGAAGAAGGTGTAGTACCTCCACTCTCAGGATGCAGGAGCTCCCAGTGTGCAACAGACAACTCCCTCCCTAGCAAGAATCCCAAAACAAGCCCCCAAAGAAACCATCTGTATCCCTTCCCCCCCACACAAAAGAAAATTTTAACAGTTTACATACTTCTCACAGAATTATATTCTATCACGTTTTGCTTAAAGAAACCCCTAAGAAACTATTTTAAACTTTTCTGTGGAGTACTATCTAAATTGCATGGCTTAGTAAAATATCTCTTAACCTTAGGCTGGAAGCTAGAGAAATGTATTTATAGTTTCACAATTAACAGTAAGAGACGTCCAAAAACACTTACTTACTTACTTACTTTCTTTCACTCCACAACATGAGAATGCTTCCAAGCTTGGATATATGGCGTTCTAACACCCTCTTCCTTCCATTATCTTTAGGATTATCCTTGGCAAGAGATCACAGACTACAGCTCTCTAGAACCTACTCTAGCCTGGCCACTAGATGTCACTATAGAGCAGGGCTTTTCAACCCCGTAAGGTTTTCAAGATCTCCACAATGAATACTGTAGACTGTAAGCCGCCTAGACATCTACTTGATGGGCAGGGTAGTAAATGTTTGAATAAAATTGAAACTTGAATATGCGTGAGATAAGTGGATGCACTGCCTCAATTGTTATGCATGTTTATTGTGGATATCCTGAGAACCAGACTGGCTAGGTGTATCTCAAGAACTGGGTTGAGAACCCCTGCTATAGAATAAGGACTGACTAGGACATTCTTTTGAGCTGTGAACCAGCCCAAGGGTTAGGGGATCCTCAAGCACCACAACCCAGTCAAGTTTTTCACAATGAATATGCGTGAGATTGATTTGCATGTTCTGTTACTATTGTAGGCAAATAGATCTTATGTATATCCATTGTGGAAAAATCTCAAAAACCCAACTGGTTTGTGGCCTTCAACAACCATGGTTGCCCGCCCCTGGGTTAGGGCAATTGAGCGAAAATACTAGATCACTGTAGCATGTTTACCACATTGGCTAAGTCTTTTTCTTTAGTGTACTAATTAATTTTGCAAACAAAACAGAAAAGCCAGAGCTACATCACAGCTGATCCCTCCCTGTTAAGGAATAAACTAGAAATTAATTGGGGTCTTTGTGGTTATCAGCTACCATATACTATGTTAGGTTTGGAGGAGTGGGAAAGGGTGGGTGTAGGTCAATGGCTGGAGAAAATGTGGTAATGAGGCACAGCTCCATCAGGCTTGGGTAAACTGCAGAGAAGGGGGGCCTTGGTTGTACCTGCCAAGTGTGAGAGAGAGCAAGAAGACAACTGAGCAGGCTTGATGGGTCAATCAGTCTTTAAACTGGTGCCCCATTATTGCAATATCAGTGAAACAAAGATGCTGGTCAAGTGAGGGCAGCGAAGGGCGACGAAATGATAGCAGGGATGGGACGACTTCCCTATGAAGAAAGACTAAGGAGGCTAGGGCTTTTCAGCTTGGAGAAGAGACGGCTGAGGGGAGACATGATAGAGGTATATAAAATAATGAGTGGAGTGGAACAGGTGGATGTGAAGCGTCTGTTCACGCTTTCCAAAAATACTAGGACTAGGGGGCTGCTTACATGTCAAGGGCACCATTAATTGACAGGCGCCTATGAGCACTAGCTGCTATTCTATAATGTAGCAACTAAGTGGAGGAATGGTCTAGTGGTTAGAGTACTGGTCTTGCAATCCAGAGGTGGCCGGTTCAAATCCCACCGCTGCTCCTTGTGATCTTGGGCAAGTCACTTAACCCTCCATTGCCTCAGGTACAAACTTAGATTGTGAGCCTTCCTGGAACAGAGAGATATCCAGAGTACCTGAATGTAACTCACCTTGAGCTACTACTGAAAAAGGTGTGAGCAAAATCTAAATATTTGAGATTCTACATGGAATGTTAATGTTGCTATTCCACTAGCAATGTTCCATGTAGAAGCCTGCCCCTGCAGATCAGCAACGTGGCTGTGCAGGCTTCTGTTTCTGTGAGTCTGACATCCTCCTGCACATACGTGCAGGATGTCAGACTCCAGAAACAGGTTGCTGATCTGCAAGGGCAGGCTTCTACATGGAATGTTGCCAGTGGAGGAGTAGCCTAATGGTTAGTGCAGTGGAACATGGAATGTTGCTACTATCGAAGATTCTACATGGAATGTTGCCACTTTTGGGGATTCTGTTGCTACTATGTGAGATTCTAGATGGAATGTTGCTGGTGGAAGAGTGGCCTAGTGGTTAGAGCACAGGTCTTGCAATCCAGAGGTGGCCGGTTCAAATCCCACTGCTACTCCTTGTGATCTTGGGCAAGTCACCTAACCCTCCAGGTACAAACTTCGATTGTGAGCCCTCCTGGGACAAAGAAATATTCAGAGTACCTGAATGTAACTCACCTTGAGCTATTATTGAAAAAGGTGTGAGCAAAATCCAAATAAATAAAAGGGCCATAGCACCTAACTGCAAGGAGAGCTTACACATGGGTGAGCTATGGGCATATCTCCCAGTTACATGCATAGTTTATAGGATACTATTATTTATGTGCATCACTTGGGGTACCAACTTATGTCTGCCATTGACAGAGTAAGAGGGCACGCCTACAGACAGGTCTGTCCATGCCAACATTATGCTAGTATTAAACGTGAAACATAAATCAGCATTTCAGAAACACCTGAAAGACTTTTTGTTGTTTAAGGCTTTTTGTAATTCTGATTGATGCTGTATTTGATTTGTTTTGAGTTCTTTGGTTTTCTATATTTGTTTATTGCATTTTTATGAATGTTGTACTGTAACCTGCCCTGGATAAGGGCAGGCTAAAAATAATACATCTAAATCTAAATTTAACAGAATCTTGGCACCAAGCTACAGATACAGAATTGATACTAGAGCACAAAGAAAGGGAAACCAAAGCAGAAAACGTGAAACAACAGCAACAAGAAAAAAAGCACCAAAGGCCTCCAGGACCGAGGATAGCAAACAGATCTTTACTTTCAGAGGGACACAGGCCATGATTTCAATACATTATCCCAGCTCCTGAAGACCATCCCCTCAGCAATACAACAAGGAGAGGGAAACCAAAGCACAAAATGTGAAACAGAAATGGCACTAAGCACTGGGAAGGGGGACTTCATATACTGCCTTTCTGATGTTTTTGCAACTACATTCAAAGCAGTTTACATATATTCTGGTACTTATTTTGTACCAAGTCAATGGAGGGTTAAGTGACTTGCCCAGAGTCACAAGGAGTTGCAGTGGGAATTGAACTTAGTTCCCCAGGATCAAAGTCCACTGCACTAACCACTAGGCTACTCCTCCACTAGCAACATTCCATATAGAATCTTCAAACAGTAGCAACATTCTAGAATCTCAAATAGTAGCAACAGCAACATTCCATGTATAATCTCAAATAGGGAAGGGAAAGGGAAATGGGACTTGATATTGATATACCACCTTTCTGAGGTTTTTGCAACTATATTCAAAGCAGTTTACATAGTATAGACACCAGGGGCAATGGAGGGTTAAGTGACTTACCCAGAGTCACAAGGAGCTGCAGTGGGAATCAAACTCAGTTCCCCAGAATCAAAGTCCACTGCACTAACCACTAGGCTACTCTTTCACTCCATTGGGGGTACCTAAACTGAGGTACCAATTTATAGACTTGCCCTGCTTGAATTCTGCAGTGTGCCTGCCTTTGAGACAGCATGTTGAATTATGCAGTCATGATGCTACAGCCAAGCTTTCAAACCCCACTCTGTCCCTTCTTCAGCTGTGACTGGCAGGATCAAAAACGAAGCAAATGTAACCCAAAGCGCTGGATCAGAATTCAAGTTAACACTGGGGTGGGGTGGGGGGTGTTCTTCAGGTCCTAGCAAGTGGATTAGCATAAGACAGAAAAGAAGAAGAAGAAAGTCCTGATCCCCCCTACCTGGCTGGACAGACCTCACACTGCTCTGTCATACAGGGAACCCAACATGCTCTGTAGAGAAAATCAGCAGTGCCGTTTGCTATTTCATTCCATTTTGAATCCAAAAACAAAGACAGCTCTACCCACAGATGCTGCTGGTTTCCTGACTTACTACAGGTGTTCATTTCCCTATGCTAAGATTAGGTTATATTTTAGATTTATTATTTGCCTTTTCCAGGTACAAGTGCAAGATGAGTTATTTGCTTGCATAAACTGGCTTACAATTTATGGGCGTCTTTTACTAAGGCCCGCTCATGTTTTTAGCGTGCGTTAAATTGTGGGCACGCTAAATGTTAGGAATGCATTGGCGTCTCTATCGTTCAGCGTGTGCTAAAAAACGTGAGCGCACCTTAGTAAAAGACGCCCTATATTTCCAGCAGAGACAATGGAGGAGATCGGGAGGCGGGGCTGGTGGTTGGGAGGCGGGGTTAGTGCTGGGCAGACTTATACGGTTTGTGCCAGAGCCGGTGGTTGGGAGGCGGGGATAGTGCTGGGCAGACTTATACGGTCTGTGCCCTGAAGAGCACAGGTACAAATCAAAGTAGGGTATACACAAAAAGTAGCACATATGAGTTGTCTTGTTGGGCAGACTGGATGGACCATGCAGGTCTTTTTCTGCCATCATCTACTATGTTACTATGTTACTATGTAAGGTGACTTGCCCACGATTGTAAGCAGCATCTGCAGGAGAAATGGGATTTGAACCCCGGCCTTGCAACCTGCTTCCTGTCCACTAAGTTATTCCTCCACACCATCTCTTCTTGCCATGCAATGTCCCTCGTACTCTATCCCCAATTGCCTGTGCTAGAAAACTAATGTCCTCTCCGTATGATGTAGCCTTCAACCCCATCTACCCTTTCAAAATGCATATGAACACCTCCTCCACTACATGTGGAGGGCTGGTTTGGAATCTTGAACTCTGGCAGGCATGTGTATATTTATGCAACGCCCCAGCGGGGGTGGAAGTGAGGACAGATCCAAATGACCAAGGCCAATAAGGAGTAAGAGCGTCCAAGAGTTTACTTGCCAAAAACTATTTATACAAAGACCCTACGCGGGCCGTGTTGTGACTCAAAGCCCTTCGTCAGGGGTGGTAGCAGTGCAACTGTAGTCAGCTTCACAGAGAATTTAACTGAGAAAAAGCCTTAAAAGCACCGGAACAATGTGTGCTATAAAGCAGTGGAGTAGCCACAGGTGGGCCTGGATGGGCCGAGGCCCACCTAGTTAGGGCTCAGGACCACCCAACAGTAGCACATGTTTAGCGGTAGCTGTTGTAGCTCTTCAAGGTGAAGACTTCCCCGATGGTAACAAAAACGCTGCTCTCCACAATACTGGCACCTGCACATGCTCCATTTTCAGTGCATGCCTGCTGCAGACTGCTAAGGTAGAGGGAAGCATTTTCCCGCCAGCTGAGATATTTTTTTTTGGTGTGTGTGGGGGAGGGAGAACACTTAGTGCCCACCCACTTCTTGCCTAGGCCCACCCAAAATCTGCTGTCTGGCTACGCCCCTGCTATAAAGCAAGACATCTGTGAAAAAACAGCAGATTAAAATATACATGAGTGTCTGTCAGGATTTACAATTACACTTTGCAGTTCGTAGATTGAAACCTTAAAAGCATTTAAAATTGCAGATAGGATTGTTGCCAATGTACACTTTCATATATGTAACCAGCACTCATTTTAGGAACGACTTTTTTCACATGTCAAAATCTGATTTCACACATGGAAAAGCTTTCTAAATTCAATACCTTCATGCAGATGAGGAGCATGACTGCGCTCAGAAGCTGATCAGCTGTTATGGAGTGGAATAGCCTAACGGTTGGAGCAGTGGCCTGAGAACCTGGAGAAACAGGTGACTCTGGGCAAGTCACTTAACCCTCCTTTGCCACAGGTTCAAAATAAGCACCAGTATATAATATGTAAACCACTTTGATTGGAAGCACAGAAAAGCAGTATGTCAAAGATCATCCCCTTTCCCTAGATAAGATGCCACCAGCCTTCTTGTCATTTTTTGCTACCACAGACTTTTTATTTATTTAGATTTTGCTCACACTTTTTTTCAGTAGTAGCTCAAGGTGAGTTACATTGGATGTTTCTCTGTCCCAGGAGGGCTCACAATCTAAGTTTGTACCTGAGGCAATGGAGGGTTGCCCAAGATCACAAGGAGCAGCAGTGGGATTTCAACCGGCCACCTCTAGATTGCAAGACCGGTGCTCTAACCACTAGGCCACTCCTCCACTGAGCAACATTCCATGTAGAATCACCAGTAGTGGCAATATTCGATGTTCCACTGCACTAACCACTAGGCTACTCCTCCACTAGCAACATTCCAATGTAGAAGCCTGCCCTTGCAGATCAGCAATGCGGCCGCGCAGGCTTCTGTTTCTGTGAGTCTGACGTCCTGCACGTATGTGCAGGACGTCAGACTCACAGAAACAGAAGCCTGCGCGGCCGTGTTGCTGATCTGCAAAGTTAGGCTTCTATATGAAATGTTGCTAGTGGCATAGCAACATTCCATGTAGAATCTCAAATAGTAGCAACAGAATCTCAACATTCCATGTAGAATCTCAAATATTTATTTATTTAGATTTTGCTCACACCTTTTTCATTAGTAGCTCAAGGTGAGTTACATTCAGGTACACTGGATATTTCTCTGTCCCAGGAGGGCTCACAATCTAAGTTTGTACCTGAGGCAATGGAAGGTTAAGTGACTTGCCCAAGATCACAAGGAACAGCAGTGAGATTTGAACCGGCCACCTCTGGATTGCAAGACCAGTGCTCTAACCACTAGGCCACTCCTCTAATATAGGTAACTGTTTAAATTTTAATCTACAAAGGTTATAGAGGGGGGAGGGTTTCCCCTCTTTATGTTTTGCTAAAGATTTTAAAATTTCCTTGGCACAGAACCTTAGTTCTGTGCATTTGTCTGAAATATGACATTTTCCATGTTTCTAAACAGAAACAAGAGGAAGAAAAACAGAACTTTTTGTTTTTCCCATGTCATCAATAGTGTGCACTACTGAGTGATAGAAATTACACTGCCTCCCAAAAAGTAAACAAAATGAAAAATCCTGTAACTAATACAGAAAACTAACATTTTTGGCCTACACAGCTCTAGTCTTGGAGAACCACACATGGGTTTGGTTTTCCGGGTAACCAAGCTAGGCAAATTAGCCAAAAAGCATGAAGAATCAACCTGCTAAGCATTCACTGGGGCTATCTTGAAAGTCAAACACGGGGGACCACATCTGCCCAACAGTTATACTATTAGGCTTCCCTGGTCAGCCCTTGAAAGCTGGTTAGATTTGAATGGCATTTTTTTTTACCTGTGGCTTCTCCTTTTTGCAGATGCTCAGTTGAAGGTGCCACGTGGTTTGATTTTGCAGTTTGCAGGCATAAGGCAGTTCTTGCTCCAGAACAATAGCTAAGGGCCAGCGTGTTCAGAGATCTTTGCTGTGCATGACAAACCCTAAAATAGTCATTTTCCAAGCTGGCCGGGAGACATTAGCCAAAAAAGGAGGAACTGGATCAGAGCAGGACTGAAAATAGCTCAAATAGCTTCTCAAAAAAGTAGAAACAAAAGGAGGATTAAAAAGATTAGCACTTTGAACTTTTTTCTGCTGTATTTTCTCTGGCTACAAAAGGAAAGGCAGTTCGCATCGGCACTGGCTTCCCTTATAGGTAGAAAAAGCTCGTTCTCGGTTCAGGCTGTTCTTTAGTCAAGCAGGACACATTTTTCACAAGCTGTATTTAAGTGATGTTGGCTCTTTTCACTACTTGGTGTGCCGGTGTTTTGAAATCCCAGGGCAGTCTGGAATTCCCCTTCCTCTGTAATGTAGTAACCAAAAAACCCACAACATTACTCCTTGTCACTGAGAGATTTATACCGCAACCTGGTATTAACCCTTTATACCCCAAGCATGTCTGAAATTTCTGGTGAACGCAATGTAAACTGTTGAGGGCAGAGGGGTAGCCAGACAGCCAATTTTGAGTGGGCCTGAGCCCAAGGTAGGTGGGGGTCGGTAACCGTGCCCCGACCCAGTGTCTCTCCCTCCCCTCCCCTCCCCACATTGGGGGGGGGGGTGTCTCTCAATTCCACTCCCCCAATCCTGCCAGTATCTTTTAAAGCCTTCAGGTCTTTAGTGGCAGCGAGCTGCAACTCATAACCTTTGACCTGGTTATGCCCAGGGGCGTAGCCAGACTTCGGCGGGAGGGGGGTCCAGAGCCGAAGGTGGGGGGGGCACATTTTAGCCTGCTTCCCCCAGCCGCCGACCCCACGCCGCTGCCACAAGCATGCTCTGTTTCACTTAAAGGAACGTGCAGGACGTCAGGACTCAAGAAGAGAGCAGCACAGATCAGTGAACGCACCGGAGACCGGCGCTGAAGAAGACTTTGGCTGGCGGGGGTTGGGGACCCCCGCCAGCAAAACCAGGGAGACCAGGACTAAATCTGTGGGGGCCCATGCCCCCACCTAGCTACGCCTCTGGTTCTGCCTATGTGGAAACTGAAAATCGCATCAGAGGGAGACTTGGGATTGGCCTAAGCAACGGGTATGAGTCGCCATTCACTGCCAGTGAAGAACTGAAGGCATTAAAAAGGTACCAGCAGAGTTTTTATTTTTATTTTATTTATTTATTGAGATTTATTAACCACTTTTATGAAGAGATTCACCGAAGGCAGTGTACCAACAGGAACAGTTTAACATTACTAATTGTATCCTAATTTAATTGTATCCGATATCCTGTTATGACAATGTTATCAAATCTATGTAAGCCACATTGAGCCTGCAAATAGGTGGGGGAATGTGGGATTCAAATGCAATAAATAATAAAACAATTTTGTTAACAGCATAACAATAGTAAAATAACCAAGAATAAACATAAATACAACAAATGAGGTAAACTGTAAATTGAAACCTAAGAATAGAACTACCATGAAACAGTATCAAAAATATACACATTTAACAGCACTGGAATTCAAATACCAGTGATATAATACAATGTTAGCATAATACTAATGATACACCTAATAAACATGCATTAGAACATTCAACTAACATAGATATGATGCTAAAGATTTTCTACAATGCGGCTTACCATATAGCTGAGGGACCAAAAGCAGATATATGATGGGAACATGATGCATGGTACAGAGTCAGTTGGGATCATTTGATGGTTAGCTAAGCTCAAGGCAAGTTTTTTGTATAGTTAAGCACGAGATAAGGACCTGATCTAAGTTACAGTATATGGAGCAAGCAGGTGCAGAATGGGTGTATAGTCAGTCACCCTATGTATTAAAGGCTTGGGAGACAAGCCAGGCTTTCACCTGCTTCCTGAATTAGAGGTAGTCTCGAGTTATACGTAGTCCCTCTGGGTGTAAATTCCAGAATGGGTTGGGGGTTGGGGGATGGAGTTGAAAGACCAGAGTGCCTTTGGGAGAGGGGCAAGAGAGCTGCAGGGAGTCTTCAGCTGGCAGGGCTTGGGGAACCCTGCCAGCTACATCACAGCTGTGCCACTGCTGGGTGAACCTGAGTCCAAAATAGGTGGGCCTGTGCCCACCTGGGTCCATCCACCCATGGCTATGCCACTGGTTTAGGGTCTAATCATTTACATGAATAGAGCTACCACTTACATACACAATTTTAGAGAACTTTCATTTCAGGCCGAAATTTGCCACTTGGTTTCAGCTGGAACAGGAATCAAAACCAAAAATGGCTTATGTTGCTTCCAATCCCAAGATGGCTGCCGGAACCTCCCGTGACAGTCTCGCGAGGCTGCTGTGGAAAGTCCCGGAAGCTATTTTGGCTCAGTAACCTGTGGGGGCAAGAGTGACTGCAGATTGCTGTTGCCCAGAAGACACCACTTGACCACCAGGCCATTTAAAGGTAGGTCCAGGGAGAGCCTTTGGGTGGTGGGAGGGCAGAGGAGTTGGAGTCAGATGGCCGACCAATCCAGGAGAACCTAGCCTCTTCCTGGGGGGAGGGGGGCCGGTGGCAGTGGAAAGTGATCGCTGGAAAGGGAGAGCATTTCTGTTTCATCCAAAAATACACTAGCGTTTTCGGCCAAAACTGGATTCCAGATTTCTGATCGGTCCGAAATTGAAACCAAAACCGAAATTCAGCCGCTACACAACTTATAGTTACACCAGGTCTAGGGGGGTTTAAATGATACCGGGTTATGCTAATGTTCTGTAATGGAATCTTGGCACCCAGGTGCCGTTACAGAATAGGCTCTCACTGCGTGGTGTTGGGTTTCTACATGTAGGCATCCATTTACAGAACTGCCTCCCAAATGTCTGAGATCTTGTTAATGTGAACAAGTTCAATCAACCCTTTGCATCCTCCAGGTCCCACGATCCTGTTATCATAGTATTTCAATACCTTTTGCTAGGCCAGTGATGGCGAACCTTTCAGAGACCGAGTGCCCAAACAGCAACCCAAAATCGAATTATTTATTGCAAAATGCTGGTACTCATTATGGGTGGGGTCACCACATATGACTCCACCCCTATGATAGCCACACCCCTTACACCAGCCATGGCGCATATAAACAGACATCATTGAAAATATTATACTAGTATAGGAGAAAAAAATAACATGATTTTCTTCCATTATAAATCATTTCTGTAAGCTGTTACAGCTCCAGTATACCCAGTGCAAAATAAGACAGCAGATGTAAATTCTCAAATTGGACATATTCCAAACACTAAAATGAAAATAAAATGATTTTTTCTACCTTTGTTGTCTGGTGACTTTGTTTTTTCTGATCATGCTGGCCCAGTATCCGATTCTGCTGCTATCTGTCCTCTTAACTCCGTTTCCAGGGTTTCCTTTCCATTTATTTCTTTACTTTCCTCCTTTCGTCTTCATTTCTTGCCCTCCATCCATGTCCAGCAACCCTCCGCTCCTCTCCAGCCACAAATGTCCAGCCACTCTCCTCTCCCCCTGCCCTCACCTCCAGCCGCCCATGTCCAGCCACCCTCCTCTCCCCCTGCCCTCCCTCCCAGCACCAGGCAGGCCTCCCTCCCACCCAGCAGCACCCAGCATCAGGCTGGCCTCCCTCCCACCCAGCACCCAACATCAGGCCTCCCACCCTCCCTCCCAGCACCCATCATCAGGCCTCCCTCCCTCCCAACACCCAGTAGCAGGCCTCCCTCCCACCCAGCATCAGGCCTCCCTCCCACCCAGCACCACACAGCACCAAGCCTCCCTCCCAGCACCAGGCCTGCCTGCCTCCCACCCTCCCTCCAACAAGCATCAGGCTGCCCGCTCGTCCTCCCTCCCTCCCAGCACCAGGAACCCCCCTCCTCCTCTGAAATTTAAAAAGCGTACCGTCCTCGGGGTTAAGGCAGCGTGCGTCGGCAGCAAAGTGCGTGTTCTTCGCTCAGCGCACCTTTGGCCTTCACTTCTGTTTCTCAAGCTCTGGTCCCACCCCATAAGCGGGACCAGAGCTTGAGACACAGAAAGGAAGGCCGAAGGCGCGCCACACAAAGAACACGCGTTTTGCTGCCACTGCCGAGGCATGCCGCCTTAACCCTGAGGAGTAGGATGGTACACTTTTTAAATTTCAGAGGAGGAGGGGGGTTCCTGGTGCTGGGAGGGAGGGAGAGAGGGAGGGAAGGAGGGAGGACGGGCGGCCTGATGCTTGTTTGGTTGGAGGGAGGGCGGGAGGGAGGCCGAACTGGTGCTCGGAGGGAGGGAGAGTGGGCGAACCAGCGATGGCGTGCGTGCCAAGGGAGAGGGCTCTGCATGCCCTCTCTGGCACGCGTGCCATAGGTTCGCCATCACCGTGCTAGGCTGACAAACCCAGATCTAGGGATTGAACCATAAAATAAGTAAAAGGAAGACCAGTCAGACTTCATTTCAACACTTAGTCATATGATCAGAGATGATGAAAACAAAATAGAAGACCTCCCCTTCATCTTCCTTCTATTTATGCAGATTGCCGAGGCCCTGGTGGCCTAGTGCTCCCAAGTCCTCACAGTCCCCTGAACAGTGACACCCCTAACCCCCCCAGCACCAAAAAAAATCCCTGGTGGCCCAGTGGGCTGCAGACTCAACCACCCCCACCCGCCTTAGTAGTCTAGTGGCAACCCTCACCCCCCCATACCTCCGTGTGATGGAGGAGGGAGTAGCACTCCCTCCTCTTCTGGTGCCACCTCCAAAATGGTGGCATCCTGCTCTGCCCACTGCATGCCCAGGCAGAATCCTCCCACACTTTTCCCCTGATGATCAAGGCTAATAATGCACCTAAATTAGCATGTTATTAGCATTGATTATTGGGGAGTTAATTCCCTGCGCTGTTCCGGCACTATTTCTAGAGCGCTGTTTCAGAACAGCACAGGGAATTGATTATTGGGCTGTGGGAGCAGAGTCAGCAATTGGATAAATGCCTATATTCCGCCCTTAACCGGATCAGTTAAAAGTCCTATCTTTGTCTGGTTTAACTGATCCGGTTAAGGGCTGAATATTGGCATTTATGCAGTTATGTGCTGGCCATCCACACATACCTGGATATTTAATGCTGGTACCCAGACATGGCCTGGCATTGAATATCCAGGCATAATTTCAGCGTGGCAGTGTTTACAATAATACTGACCGCTGCCAGTTCATTACTATCTCCATAAATATGCAAACCCAATCCAATCAAGTAACAATGGAATCCTCAGACCCTGTATCACGAAAACACCTAGCCACCCACGTGGGGTTACCCCGTGGCCACTTAGAGGGTCTATCCCCAGCACAGCTCGGGTCCATCTGCACCTGCTGCTTGTGCTCTACACTAGCACCCTCCTCCCACCGACTGGGTCACAACCGCCTCTAGGTGAGTCTCCCACTTTAAAATTATCCCCAATGATTTCTAGGTTACTGGGGCCACACTCCCAGTGGTCCCACAGTTCCCAGAAAGCACTCACGGATCCAACACACAAACCACCAAGATTCTTTATCAGTCCAGACAGGCAGCAGCAATAAACATTTATTGTCTTAAAAATTGAACAATGAACAAAAAATGTACAATTAGCAAAACAATAACAGGTATTTGAAATATGGGTCAATTATAAAACTAACTAAACATTTGCATACTTCTTAGAAAGTGCCTGGGGAGATCAAGACATATATCTGTTCATAGAGCTTCAGCAAAGAGATCTCTCTCTCCTTCTCTCAGTCTGAAACTGAATCAACAGCCAGCATCTACTGGGTAATTTTAAAACTCCAGGCCAATCAGAGCCCAGAACAGTCAAGTTTCAAATAAAAACTGGTTACATCACTACAGGCACTTCCTATTATCTGTGTGCCAAATACAAGAAAGAGAAGTCAGTCCTCTGTAACAACTTTAAGCAGCATAGACATTCACCATCTGCTGGCCAAACAGGAGAAATACACTTCAGACACATTTAAGACAGGAAAATATCCAATACGTTTTACAGGCTTAAAACATAGTTTCTTCACACCCCAGTAAAGGTGTAAAGACCGGAGCCGGAGCTTCAGGTTCAAGGGTCAACTGCTCTCCTTTCAGGCAGACAGTGGCTTTTTCATTTCCAGACCACAGCCGTTTTTCAGGTTGTAGTCAAATGAAAAGCAAGCTGTACTGAGCTGTAATTGTTATATAATGGGCAACTGCTTCTGTTTGAAACGATTCACGGTGAAGCACATTTTAAAGTTTGTGAAGCAGAACCCCTGATGAAGCCGTGAAAGTGAAATGGATGGGCCACCATCGAGTGCAACTTAAGTGCTTCTTTTTCTGATTATTCAAGTTGGTTGCAGTTTACATTTATCTGTTTTAAATGAATTGTATAGAGACAAGGAAAATTGCATAGGATATGTTAATAAAATAATACAAAGGAACAAATGCATGTGTATGAAACATATTAATAAATAAATGTGTGTGGAATAATTACAAGGTTTTTTGTTTGATCAGTGATAATAAGTGGAGTTTAAAAAAGGTTTGGACGGCTTCCTAAAGGAAAAGTCCATAGACCATTATTAAAATGGACTTGGGGAAAATCCACTATCTCTGGGATAAGCAGTATAAAATGTTTTGTACATTTTTGGGATCTTGCCGGGTATTTGTGACCTGGATTGGCCACTGTTGGAAACAGGATGCTGGGCTTGATGGACCTTTGGTCTGTCCCAGTACTTATGTACTTGGGATTCTGAATGGAATCTTGCTACTCTTTGGGGATCTACATGGAATCTTGCTACACTTTGAAATTCTGCATGGAATCTTGTTATTCTTTAGAATTCTAGAATCTTGCTACTCTTTGGGGTTCTACATAGAATGTTGCTACTATTTAGGTTTCTGCTAGGTACTTATGACCTGGATTGGCCACTGTTAGAAACAGGATGCTGGGCTTGATGGACCGTTGGTCTGTCCCAGTGTGGCAATGCTTATGTACTTATGTATCCAAGCTCCAGTGAAGGTGCTGAGTTGGTTCTTTTCCTCATATTTTATTTAATGCACACGGTTCACTTAATTTTTACTGGGTTCTCTAGTTGATAGTATTGTAATACATTTTCAAAACCATTACAACACTCACAGCATTTGGAGCAGGACTGTGAGGCCCCTTTCTGCACTACAGCTAGTGACAGCCTTGAAATATATATATAGGGCCTGATATTCACATGATTAATGCTAACCTTGAGTTACGCTACTAAATTGGCCTCATTGAAAATTTATTAGGGTTTAGTGCATACATTTATACTCCTGATTTCATTAACCTCCTAAAGCTAGGAGCATAAAAAGTGGGTGGTAGCACGGGTGGATTTAGGGTGGGGAAAAGAAGTTAGGAGATTAGCTCGGATTTTCAGCACTAGGCTCAAAAATCCAGGCAAATGAACGGCAAGTCTAAATTTCTAAGCTTAACTTTTTACTCGGAGGAAGGAAAGATGAGTGGTGGAGTGCCTCAAGGATCGGTGCTGGGGCTGATTCTGTTCAATATATTTGTGAGCGACATTGCCGAAGGGTTAGAAGGTAAAGTGTCCTTTTTGTGGATGATACCAAGATTTGTAACAGAGTGGACACCCCAGAGGGAGTGGAAAGCATGAAAAAGGATCTGCAAAAGTTAGAAGAATGGTCTAATGTTTGGCAATTAATATTCAACACAAAGAAGTGCAGAGTGATGCACTTAGGGAGTAGAAATCCAAGGGAGCCATATGCGTTAGGCGGTGAGAGGCTGATATGCACAGACAGGGAGAGGGATCTTGGGGTGATAGTATCTGAGGATCTGAAAGGCAACAAAACAGTGTGACAAGGCGGTGGCCATAGCCAGAAGGATGCTAGGCTGTACAGATAGAGGCCTAACCAGCAGAAGAAAGGAGGTGTTGATGCCCTTGTACAAGTCATTGGTGAGGTCCCACTTGGAGTATTGTGTTCAGTTTTGGAGGCTGTATCTTGCTAAAGATGAAAAAAGACTTGAAGCGGTCCAGAGGAAGGTGGCAAAAATGGTATGGGGCTTGCTCCAAAAGATGTATGAGAAGAGACTGGAAGACCTGAATATGTATACCCTAGAGGAGAGGAGGGACAGGGAAGATATGATACAGACGTTTAAATACTTGAAAGGTATTAATACAGAAACAAATATTTTCCAGAGAAGGGAAAATGGTAAAACTAAAGGACATGAATTGAGGTGTGGTAGACTTAGGAGTAACGTCAGGAAATTCTTTCACAGAGAGGGTTGTTGATGCCTGGAATGCCCTCCCAAGGCAAGTGGTGAAGAAAAAAATGGTGACGGAATTGAAAAAGGTGTGGGATGAACACAGAGGATCTCTAATTAGAAAATGAATGAATGGTATAAAAAACAAAACTTAAAGGGTTGCATATGTGTTTGCATGTGATGCTTAGATGGCAACTCTGGCTGTAAAAACTAAGGCCAGTGCTGGGCTGGCTTATACGGTCTATGTCCCATATATAGCAATCTGGTTTAGGATGGACTGGAGAGAGCTTCAACGGAAGTTCCAGTAATTTGGAACATGAGGAAAGTGCCGGACAGACTTTTACAGTCTGCGTCCTGCAAATGACATGACAGATTCAGATAAGCTGGGGTGCACTTTGACGGCAACTCCAAGTAGTTGGAACATAAGGACAGAGCCAGGCGGACTTCTACGATCTATGTCCCAGAACCACGAAAGAAAGACTATGATCAAGTATATAATCTGTGATTGATGTCATTTCTGTGCATTGCCATTGAGGCACTCCATAGTTGATCGCTCAATTTTTGAGTTTGAAGGATTTGTTTGACCCCTGATGCAGGCTTTGATGCCGAAACACGGCCGTGTCGGGTCGTCATCTGATTATCAATAAAGTTTTTTGGATTTCCTCAACATTAGTCCTCACTTTTTCGCTTTCATTTTCAAGTATATAATCTCACGTTCATTGTTGATTTAATCTAGAATTGATAATGAATGTGACTATTGGGCAGACTAGATGGACTGTTCAGATCTTTATCTGCCGTCACTTACTATGTTACTATGTTTTAAGCTCCTAAATTAAGATGAATTTTCAGCTGAAAACTTGGGATCCTAAGTTTGGATGAAAGCAAGGCACAAATTTAGGAAGTCTGCTTCTTTATTATTATTATTATTATTATTTTTAATATTAGGCCCACAATTTTTATTATGGATAATTATATCTTCAAGAGCTCCCTTGTCATAATCTAGTATTAATTGAAATATATATATTCAATGTAGGCTGGAGTTCTGCATGTACTGTGATATAAGGAGACCAGAGACATCTAATGGTCAATTACACCACATGCCTTCAGAAGTAAACAGTCAACCACTACCTATCAGGGATGACTTCTGCACAGTGTAAGGGTCTTCTATGCTGTGTACCGGACTGCAAGTTTCAAGTATCAACTTTTGAATGTGACAGCTGGTTTGTATTGACGGCTCGTTGAACTTTAGAAATTTGAAGACTTTGGATTTTAGAACGATCTTTAAGAATTTTTCCGGTACTGGAGGAGAATATTGTGAAGAAGAGCCACATCAATATATGGCCACTTTGGAAAATCAAAATTCGAATCTGCCAAGCCCCTTCGTGAAAAATTACGCTGGCTTCCCATTAAAGAACGTATCGCCTTTAAGGTCTGTACCTTGATTCATAGGATTATTTACGGAGAAGTTCCTGAATACGTGCTAGATCTGGTTGATTTGCCACCCAGAAACAGATCCAGTTTCTCCCGATCCTACCTAAATTTACATTAGCCAGACTGCAGCGGCCTAAAATACAAATCTACCTACGCATCCAACTTCTCCTTCATAGGCACACAACTTTGGAATGCACTAGCCAAAATCTTAAAATCAACTCAGAATCATCTAAATTTCAGAAATTATTGAAGACCACCTTGTTCAAGAAGGCTTACCTTCCAGACTCAACCTAAATGACCTCTTCTTGGTTTCAACAAAATTCATTGACCCTTTTATCTTGTATTAGCTTATTATCTTTGCTGTTTTATACGATACCTATTTGATTACTATCTTACTATTACATTGTTTAATTGTACTTTTATGAACTGTAGCCTACCTACGGTTATGTGTAAGCCACATTGAGCCTACAACTAGTGGGGAAAATGTGGGGTATAAATGTGTTAAATAAATAAATAAATATGGACATAATTGCTGCGGGGAGCGGGTGCAGTTTTAAAATGTTGTTTGTTCAGGATTAAATTGTGAAATAAAGACTGGGGGCCCTTTTACTAAGCCGCGTAAGCATCTATGTGCGCCAAAATGGAGTTACCACCCGGTTACCATGTGGCTCTTGTGGTAATTTCATTTTTGGCACGCATCTGATATGCACGGCCGAAAAATATTTTTTCTTTTCGGACACGCACCAAGCGGCATTTGATGCACATAGGTCATTACCGCCCGGTTACCCTGTGAGACTTTACCGCTAGGTCAATGTCTGGCGGTAAGGTCGCAGATCCCAAACGGGCGCGCAGCAATTTTGATTTTGCCGCACGTCCGTTTTCGGCAAAAAATTTTTTTTTTTAAGGCCTTTTTTTTACAGGCGTGCTGAAAAATGGACCTGAGCATTGCCCAAAACCCGCACCTACACTACCACAAGGCATTAAAGGACCCCTGTGTGCTTTTAAACAGTGGGAGTTAATTGGTGAATGTCAGATTATATGTTGTTAGACAAACGTATTAGTCATCAGTATTTTTATATAGGGTAAAGATAAAGAGAGGAAAGGTGTGATAGGGACATTTGAATACCTCAAAGATATTAATAGTGCTGAATAATTACATTTTTTTTCAACAGGAAGGACAGTGCTGGATTCTAAAACAATACAGGGGCATGTTTACTAAATGTTAGTGCACATTAATATGCACAATCTCCCGCTGTGCTCACAAGAATAACAGAGGTGTGGTACTAGACAGCATGCTAATGCACATTAGTGACCTGTAGTGTTAAGTAAACATGCTCCCTACCAGGATTCAAATCAGATATGGAATGAGCACAGAAGATGCTCAGTTGTGAGGATGTAAGAATAATGCCGGTCTAGTGCATCAGGTCCTTTCTGGTCCTTGTCTGCTGTCATTTTCGGTTTCCACGATGAACTCTCTTCGCATTTTACCACAGTGCCAAAACCTAAAACATCTCCAGCCTTTACTGTAACGCTGCCAAGGTAAATATTAACACGGCTCTCCTGAAAGCGGTTGACAGTGTTAAAACAAATCCCAGGGCCGAGAAGCTCTGCTGGTTTTACAAGCACAAGCAGCTGACAGAAATTATTTCCCTTTAAAGGTAAAATGTGATATCCTGCCCCACGCTCTGATACAGGATAGGAAAGCAGGCAGCATTTGGGCACGGAAGTGATGCCCCGCAGTATATAAAGAGGGTACTAAGAATTTATAAGCCAGTGCAATCGCTAAGATCACAAGGCTCTCACATATTCTGTCCATCAAATAATGATATCTGGCTGAAACATGGGCTTGTACCATTTCAGTACCTGGCCCAGTTGAATGGTATACGATACCGCCAGTGGCATAGCCATGGGTGGGCCAGGGCCCACCCTATTTGGACTCTGGCCTACCCAAAATTGTGCACTCTTGCTATGGCTTGCAGAGGTCCTCAAACCCCGTCAGCTGAAAATTTCCTCCTTCTCGGGCAGCCCAGTGCTCTTTCAAACGGCAGCTGGCAGCACTTGCCTGGAGCTGAAACCAACACGGGCCCCTCTTCACATGTTTAGTTTTCACGCATGCACAGCCTGCTGGCCGGGGCATCAGCTCAAGGAAAGTGCTGCTGGCTTGTTTGGAAGAGTACTGACTGTCTGAACAGGAGGGGATCTACAAACCCTGCTGGCTGAAGATTTCCTCCTGCTCAGGTATTTAATATTGTGTGCTTGCAGGTGGAGGGAGGGATGAAGAGCAGAGCAGAAGGGGGCTAGGGACAGGGGGGGGGGAGGGCATGAATTCCATGCCCACCCACCTTGGACTCAGGCCCACCCAAAATTGGCTGCCTGGCTACGCCCCTGGATACCACAGGAGTTGAGAAAAATTTAAAACCTCACAGATTGTAAAATTATAAATAAAGAATTAAAAAATCAAACAATATCACAAGAATAATCTTGTTACAGCAACACAGAGCATATATATATTAAGGTAAGAAACGGTAATTGGAATAAAATAAGGAAAAAAAATCCCATCTCTTTCTTAGACCACAATAGGTGGGAGTGCAGACAAATGATTTAAAGGAATACACGATGAAAAAGGAAAAGTTAATACGTAAAATACCCTCAAGTTATCCTAAATTACTGCAGTAGGGCCCCCTCCAATCAGGTTGTGGGGTA
Organism: Microcaecilia unicolor; assembly: GCF_901765095.1. Classification (NCBI taxonomy): domain Eukaryota; kingdom Metazoa; phylum Chordata; class Amphibia; order Gymnophiona; family Siphonopidae; genus Microcaecilia; species Microcaecilia unicolor. The sequence continues at coordinate 29,182,052 of NC_044041.1, read as the reverse complement.
GAGCTTAAAGGAGGAGTCTACTGCCTGATAAAAGAGGCAAGAGAGGGTCTGATGATCAAATCTCCAGCATTGTTCCAAACAGCGCTAGAAAAGTACTGGCCGATCAGTGTGTCTGAACTACTCTCTCATGCTCAACGCTAATGAGATAAAAATATAGGCGTACTCATTGTGTTGAGCATGAGGGAGCTGTTTGGGAGTTAGGGGCATTAAGCACAGTTCTTCAGCACATGCCCAGAAGGCCAGAGGGCAAAAGGAACAAGAGGTGCCAGTTGAGGGACCCCTGCATGGTCAGGGGGAGGAGGCATCATGCTTTGCTTCCCTTCCTATCTGGCGCAGGTAAAGTTGCTGCTCATTTATTGTTTAAAAGATCCTCTGAACACTTTAAACTTCAGAATGGGATGGAGGGAGACTCTCTCTCTCTCATGTGGTCACCCCTGAAATTCAGCCTAATCCCCCTCATGCTGGGCCGGGCTGTGGGCTGTTTGTTTCAGAAATCCTGCATTGTCCCATCAGCTGTGAATCGCTTACGGCCTCTTTAGACACCTAACACCAGCTCCGAGCTGGCGTTAGGTTCCTGGCAGGAAGGGCACCCATGTTCAGGGCACTTCAGTTCATTTATATCACATTAGCATGCAATTTGCAGTATCCTTGGGCATGCTCGTTGTTCACCATGCTATGGCCTTCTGTACATTTTGCAGTAGCAAATGTGGGCACTAGGTCGGCGCTAATGAGCATCGGGATCTGAGAGAATTACTCAGCCTCCCCAATGGGAGCCATGCTGGTGCATGTTGGAGTCTGACGATAATAATAGGAAATCCAAGGTGTTTTTTCTTTTGGTTTTCCCCATTAATTGTGGGAAAAAATTAGAATAAGCCTAAAGAACAACAGTCCCCTGCTGGTGGGTGGATGTAGCAGTAAGCTAGGCTATATGGGTCATGGCAAGTAAGCAGGCCAAGACTAGGCCCAGCCCTAGCCCTAACTCAAGACTTTGATTTTCTGATATGTTCAAGCCAATGGACAAATTGGATTGCACATTTTTTTTTTAATTTTCAGCATGAAGATGGAGTTAATGACTCCAAGTGTTTTGGACCTATACCAATCTTGACACGGATTGATGTTTGGATTGAAAGTTTTTGAGGGCCTGGACTAAGCTTGCACCTAAGCAGCAGGGCCTTTGGGAGACCTCCCTTAGGAGGGTCCTTCTGAATACTTGGCCTACACTTATGGTTGGGGGACTGACTCTCTTGGCAGTGGATACGGCCCACGCTTATGTGTGGCTGGTGTCACAGGTGGGTAGTCAGCCCATGCTTACGGGTGGGCGACGTGCGTGACACTAATCCTTATATAGTCTATTTCTCAGGGAATTCCTTTTATAATAAGGGCAAAATAAATATTCCCTTTCCTGTCTTCAATATACAAGTTGAAACATTCCTGAAAGAATACTTTAGGAATTCAGAGACAAATTTACTTTAGTTCAGTTATTTGAGTTGCTAGGAATGAATTACAGGTTTTTATGGGTTGGACCCTCTGGGAGGGGTTTTTCTTTCTGTTTATTTTATAAAGAATATTTCACAGTATCGTCCTTACATAAGAACATAAAAATAGCTATACTTCGGTCAGACCAGTGGTCCCATCTAGCCCAGTATTCTGTTTCCCACAGCGGCCAATCCAGGTCACAAGTACCTGGCAGAAACCCAAATAGTCAAAATATAAAAGGGAAACTGATCGCTCCACGGTAAATGATATAAAAAAAAAAGATACAGGAGCAGAGGCACGTATTATAAAGATGATCATTTTTGCCGATATTTGAAAATAAGTTCCAGTGGCCGCTTCTCAATTACCCCGGATGCAGGTCCTATTGACTGAAACACCCTTGTTTGCGGTGGGTGTCGGGTGTGTCTCTTTTTGTCAGTTGGCCAGCGTTATGTGCTACCTGCACAACTAAACTAAACAGTTGTTCCTTCTTTACTTTTGTTAAAATGTGTTTTAATGTTTACACAGAGGTTTTATATATGTAGAAAACATGACACATGAGAAAAGTGATTGATGACATGGCACGGCAGAGCTTAGATCTGGAATAGCTGTGCACTATAGGAGATCCGATAGCTCACTTTTATAAAAAGACTAGTAAGAAATGCCCATTTCTGGAAAAAATGGAACAGGCGCTAGCAGGGTAATCCCCCCCCCCCCATCCTCCCTCCGAGTTGCAGACACCCCCTCCGTGCCTCCGTTCCGAGTTGCACACCTCTCCTCTTCCTCCGTTCGTCCCTCAGTGACGTGGTTGCGAGGGCCGCCCCGCCCTCAACGTCATCGCGTTTTGACGTGAGGGCCGCCCCGCCCTCAACATCATCGCGTTTTGACGCGAGGGCGGAGCTACAGTGACTGGAGCCTGCAGGCCAAACCGGATATCTCGGGCGCCTCAAGTTTCCGGCTTGAGGCTTCAAAGTGCCTTTTATATATATAGATATCTGATGCATCGGTGTTTCTACATAAAAATAAAAATAACCTTAAAAATAAATTAGCATTTATTTCTAAAATGTTATCTATATAATAATTGGTCACTAGATGGCTGGCTGGCTGGCTGGCTGGGTTCGTAACAGCATGCAAATGAGCTGATGTCAGCTCGCCTCCAGCGTTCCCGTCCCTCTCTCAGTGTCCCGCCCTCGCGGAAAGACGAAATGACATCAGAGGAGGGCGGGACACTGAGAGGGAAGGCAAGGGCAGGCTGGAGGCGACGCGAGCCAAGCCTGCCACCGCTGCGACCTGAGGTAACATGAACGGCTTAAAGGCAGGGCGGTAGGAAGGAGAAGAAGGCAGGGAGAGGAAGGGAGAATCGCTGGCCATGGATGGGAGGCGAGAGGAGGGGAGAGTCACTGGCCACGGAGGGGAGGGGAGAATCACTGGACATGGATGGGTATGGGTTGAGATGGGAGGGGAGAATCACTGGACATGGATTAGATGGGAGGGGAGGGCAGGGCAGAGGAGAATCACTGGACATGGATGGGATGGGAGAATCATGGAACATGAATGGGAGGGGAGAGCAGGGCAGAGGAGAATCACTGGACATGGATTGGATGGGATAGGAGGGGAGAATCACAGGACACGGAGGGGAGGGGAGGGCAGGGCAGAGGAGAATCGCTGGATATGGATGGGATGGGAGGAGAGAATCGCGGGACACGGATGAGAGGGCAGGGCAGAGGAGAATCGCTGGACAGATGAGTGGGAAGAATCGCTGGACATGGAGGGGAGGGCAGGGCAGGGGAGAGAGGATAAATCGCTTACATGTGAGCCTTCTTAGGGCCCGTTTCATTTTTCACGAAACGGGCTTTGTTGCTTCTAGTAGTGAGTTGATAATGGGCAGGTGTTGTTTTGCCTATTAGATGTCTGTGGCCTCATTGTTTCTGCTCCTATAGCATTTTGCTATTAGAAACCGAAATATTAGCATGTTACCAATCCCTTATTTGAGGAGCATTCTAACGTCTAAATAGCAGCATTTAAACGCCTGGAAAGGCTCAAATATTTAAAGCCAATTTAGAAGAGAGATTTCAGCCTTCCAGAAGCCAAGTACCTCCAGATGGCAATGAGGTGTGGGGAGGATGGGGAGAGGGAGTGGTCCGGGCGGGACTAAAATACAGATATACACTCACAAAGGGAATGCACGTCTGCAAAGGGAAACCCAGATATCGGAATTTATACCTGCTCTGGGGCAGTGGTAAATCCTGAGAGGATGCCGGCACTCCCTCACCACCATCACCCCCCCCCCCCCCCCCCCCCCCCCCCAGTTCAAAATCTCCTGTGTCATAAACACAACCACCTCAACCAGCAAAAAACCCTCCATGTCTCAAACACAACTGACACTCCCTCCCCCAACAGGGAAGGCCCCCACATGCAGGCATGAGCCCAACATTATAGAACCCCTCCCCCCCCCCCAGGGCCCTCACAACTGGCCTTCTGAATGAAGGCTTCTTTTCCTTCCCACAAGTCAGTCCCTGGGCATACTGGGGCCCCTGGTGACTAGCGGGATGGAAGCAATGTCCACTTGCTCCTGCCTCCTGACTGCCCAGCATTAAAATGGCTGCTGAGACCTCTAGTGGTATTGTGGCTTCTACATATGGAAGTTTTGCATATAAAAATAGAATTTCCTTGTTTTACTAATACAACAAAACCAAACAAAAGATGCTGTATGCAGCCATGGTGCAACAGGCCTTGAATATATGCCTGGTGTACCTGAATGTAACTCACCTTCAACTACTACTGAGATAGATAGATAGATAGATAGATAGATAGATAGATAGATAGATAGATAGATAGATAGATAGCACAATGGCTTCAGTTATCTATCTATCTCAAAACTATAAACGTGGCTAGGATTTCACTTTGAAAAGGCTCCAACCTGACAGCTGTACTTGAAAGGGTTTATCTGATAAAAGCAAGATTCCTGATGCCAGCAATTCCCCTCTTATTTGCAAACAGATAGCGACATTATAAACACGTTTATTATATTTGAGAAGAACTGAGAAAGGACCAGATTTCCCGGATGCATTCCTTCAGTCCCAGGCCGCTTTCTCCTCTCCTTGTACCAGGCACCATGCTAGGAAGATATCATAAGCATGGAAGAACTGGACAGGCTAGAGCCAGTGCAAGGGCGGTGGGATCCCTTGGAAAACTTTCAGACTTCTACTCCCCCCCCCCCTTAACTTTCAGGTCGCTAGCCTGAAGTCCCCATCCCCCCCTCAAGAGGTTGATTAAACATAGCAGTCATGATCATCACACTACATCCTGTAAAAATGCACTTTAAAGCATGTGCTGATGGTTCTTTGAGTCTGTGTGGCTTCCAGGTGCTATCGTTGTGCTAGTCTACTGCTACTCTTTGCTACCCCCAAAATGTTGTTGCTCTAGGTGACTACCTAGTCATGCCTAATGGTTTGGCTGGTCTTGGGTTGGGTTATCTGCTAGTGAAATGGAACAAACTGAATTCAAAAAATTATTCTGAACTCACATATATGAAGAATTGGTTTGGAAAAAAAACAGCTTGATCAGAGATTCAGAGGTCAGCGGATTTTTATGTTTTGGAATCTCTGATCAAGCTGTTTTTTTTCCAAACCAATTCTTCATATATGTGAGTTCAGAATAATTTTTTGAATTCAGTTTGTTCCATTTCACTAGCAGATAAGTTTTTCTAATTAATAGGAACTCTTTTATTTTGTAGCTATTGACAGGACTTGCTCCGTCTGCCTTATATTTGGCAGCAAAGGACCTTTGTATAGGTGGGTGTCTTAGCCTATGTCTGTCCATTATTATATGTGTATATGAGGTATTTTAATTTTAATTTTAAGTCGTAGCTGTTCCTTTTATTCTTTTTGATCTCTGTTTTATTAATATTTAATATAATTTTAGATGATGTATCATTTTAAATGTATGTTTATATAGATGATATAATTGTTGTGTGTGCATATACATGTATGTGTATATATATATATATATATTATATACGTTATCTACATGTGTAATATTATAACAGACAATATTTATATATTTTATCTTTTTATAGCCCCTGAAGCAGCCCAGTTGGGCGAAACACGGCCTGTGTCGGGCTGTTTGTATTTACATGAGTATTGCTATACTGTTTAAATAAATTACATCTTATTTTCACACGATCTGCTCCTTTTTGTTTTCCATTTTACACCCTGATCGTGGCCCTTATTACTGTCCTCTCAACAAAAGCGCCCGATATAAGAGGCTTGGGGAGGTTAAGCCTCCCCAGCCCAACCACAACCGTCCCCTCCTCTCACTTGTTTGCCATAGACCACTGCTTCCCAATCTTAGTGGCAGCACAAAAAACAAACTGGGAGCTTCACCTCCCTGCTGCCTGTCTGCTCGACATGCTGGCTCCCTGATTCGGTGGTAGTCAATAAAGAGGAACTGTACACAAGGCCATAGAGCTCTGCTCTACATGCCACTTACAGCTCTGCCGGTCCTGCCCCCTATGATGCAACTTCCTGTTTGGGCAGGAACGGCAGAGCTGTCAGCGGCATCCAGAGCTCTATGGCCCTGTGCACAGTTTCTCCTTATTGACAACCACTGAATCGGGGACACAGCAGGTCAGGCTGACAGGTGGCAGGGAGGGGACGCTCCCATTTTTTTCTTTTTTAGGGGTTGGGGGAGGAAAACGAGAGAGATAGGGTGATGTTGGAGGCAGGAAATGGGAGGAATGAAAGAGAAGGGATGATGGGGAGGCGGAAGAGACCAAGGGGCAAAGATGGATAGTGGGGAGGAGAAGAGAAACAAATGGGCAATACTGAATGATGGGGGAAGAGAGGCTGAGAGGTGATGATAGAGTGAGGAGAGAGGGAAAGGCAATGCTGGAAGGTGGGGGGAGAGACAGAGGGGCATCGTTGGATGGGGACAGAGAAAGAGAGAGATACAGAGAAGAGATCCTGGATGGCTGGGGAATGGAGAGAGAGAGATGCTGCATGGCATGGGGGGGGGAGAGAGGTAATCTTGGATGGGGGAGAGAAAGAGAGGAGATGTTGCAAGGTAAGTGGAGAGAGACAAAGACAGAAGATTCTGGATGGTATGGTAGGGTGGGAAGGGAGGGAGATGGCTGGGGGAGGGGGAGAGAGAGAAGATATGCTGCATGGTGGGAGGGAGTGGAGAGAGACAGAAGTGCCCCCACAGGCATACGTATCACAACCCCAAAGATTAAATTTGTTGCAGCACACCCCATGTCACCCTGCATTAGCCCTGCCCCAACCCTACCCCATTGTAGCCTCCCCAAACATTTGCATCACCGACCACCTATGCCACTCAATCTCTGCCAAGCATGCTTCAGGTCTGTCCATTTCCTGCCAGCTCTCCACTAAACTATTGCAGGCAACAGCTCTCTCAGTAAAGGACTATTTCCAGGGCTAGATTGAAGACGTTGACCCTCTACCGGTCTTCAGCCCTGCCTATGAGGGTCAACAGGTGGCTGAAGACCAGTAGAGAGAGAAGGTTTCTCCCCAGAGATCAGAGTGTATGGTCTTAAAGCAAGAGGAATCAGGCTCCTCTTTAGCTCAAGCACCCTAGGCAGCTGCCTATATTGCCTATTCCTAAATCCAGGTCCAATTGTTTGCTGAGCTTCCCTCCTAACTAAATGATGAAGTACCTTAAGGGAGGAATATATTAGAGAGATTAGAGAAGAGAGCTGGAAGAGCCAAAGAAACCCCTACACAGGAGTTAAGCACCTTCATCCATCTTCATGGCAGTGAGATTATTTATTAAGGGTCTAAGAGCTGACAGATTTTCAGTCTGGATGTGCTGTACCTCCATACAGCATAGTCCGTTCTTTAATTTATAGTTTCTATGCCTTAATGTGTTCATTCCTTACTAGATATCATGTATAGCAATTTGAGCATCATTCCCTTTACACTTTTCATATCATTAATGAAAATGAGACGGGAGAAAAAAAGAATTTCTCTTTAACATTTGGTATACCAGGCAGGTTTCTTTCCAACCTTGCTCAATGTCAATGTGCCCAGTAGAATCCTAACCTTATAATTATGGTTCCTTAAAAACCATTAAGAGATTCATCTTTTTTGTTTTTCAATCCTCTAGTTCCTAAAATGCCTTCCTTCTGAGGTGTTTCTTACCAAAGCAGGCATTCGTCTCTGAATCATTAATATGGTGCATGGCCGTGTCTTCCTGGAAAGCTTTGAGCACTTCATAATACTAGTGCATGCAATCAAGCCCCTATTAACCTGTGACCCACTCTGCAGTAATGGGAACGTCATGTCATTATGCATTATTAAGTAGCCTTAATAATCCAAAGACAGCTGATGCAAAGGAGGGCTGAAAGTGGTTTCTGTCCATCTCAGCCATTCTAATTGGGCATTTAAGTCAAGCAATAATGCTCAACGTAGCAGACGTGTACTAGCCAACTAATGATCGTAGCACTAGCCAGGTCCGATGATGGAATGCTCAAGGTCATTACTGGTATCGCTTTCTGATAGAACAAAGACAAGATTCAATCTGCACAGACATCACATGAAAATAGCCGGTGCCAGTCAAGCCCCCACCCCTGTGGGCCAACACTTTACAAGACCAGAACACTGCACCAGTAATTTCTCAGTAAGAATACTGAAAGGTAACTTTAAAACAATACAGGAACGTAAGACCTTTGAAATAAGAATGATTGAATATTTTGACACCCAACAAACAGGACTTAATAAGGATCTGGGTTTTCTAACCCATTACAAACTATAAAGTTGTATTTCTCTGTTTATTTCTCTGTTTATTACCCTCCTCTCACCTACCAACCCCCATCCTGTTAGAATATCAATGAAATGCTTTGATGTCCCCATGCATACCCCCACCCTCCCACTCTGCCAGACTGTCAAAGTAATGCTTTGATGTTTCTCTTATATATACTATCTGCTACCACATTTGCTTATTTCCGATCTGATGAAGAAGGGCGACCTTCGAAAGCTAATCAAGAAATGTATTAAGTTATGTCCAATAAAGAAGGTATCATCTTATTTTCTTTTCCATGTTTTATTTTATTTGATTTCTATTGATAACCTTTAGGACCCAGAAAAACCAAAACAGACCAGATAAAGACCATAGGGAGTAAGGGCACCAAAGAAGTTTATTAGGACCCAGAAAATAGCTGGTGCCAGTCAAGCCCCCAACCCTGTGGGCCAACACTTTACAAGACCAGAACACTGCACCAGTGATTTCTCAGTAAGAATACTGAAAGGTAACTTTAAAACAATACAGGAACGTAAGACCTTTGAAATAAGAATGATTGAATATTTTGACACCCAACAAACAGGACTTAATAAGGATCTGGGTTTTCTAACCCATTACAAACTATAAAGTTGTATTTCTCTGTTTATTTCTCTGTTTATTACCCTCCTCTCACCTACCAACACCCATCCTGTTAGAATATCAATGAAATGCTTTGATGTCCCCATGCATACCCCCACCCTCCCACCCTGTCAGACTGTCAAAGTAATGCTTTGATGTTTTTCTTATATATACTATCTGCTACCACATTTGCTTATTTCCGATCTGACGAAGAAGGGCAACCTTCGAAAGCTAATCAAGAAATGTATTAAGTTATGTCCAATAAAAAAGGTATCATCGTATTTTCTTTTCCATGTTTTATTTTGTTTGATTTCTATTGATAACCTTTAAGAGTGGACTAACACGGTTACCACACCTCTCTACTGACAGAACAAAGAAAATAATGGAGGTTTTATAAATGAAAGCAACATTACATTAAGAAGAGGTGATACTGTTCAAGAAGAAAGATGGGGCAGAGCAATAAAACGAAGCCATTACCTTTGGGAAAGGGGCAATGGGAAATTCTGACATTTAGAGCCCGTAAACTTGTAGTATTTCTCTTCTACTTTCTTCAGTCTTTGGGCTTTATTTTCCATGATTATTTATTTGCATTTTGCTCACTCCTTTTTTAGTAGTAGCTCAAGGTGAGTAATATTCAGGTACGTTAGGCATTTCCATGTCCCGGGTCAGTTCAGAACCTTCCATTGCCTCAGGTGCAGAATTAGATTAAGGGGTCCTTTATTAAACTCCAGTAAACACTAACACACGCTTACTGAACCTTAAAAGGGTTTCCCGCAGGGGGCGCTGAGGCAGCCCGCAGTAAGGGCCCCTTTTAGTAAGCCGCATAGGCGCGTACACATGTCCTACACACACAAATTTTGAATTACCGCCCGGCTACCGTGTGGCCCAGGTGGTAATTTCATTTTTTACACACGTCCACTAAGCGTGCTGAAAAAATTCCGGCGCGTGGCGCTAACCGGGCAGTAATCAGCATTGAATGCGCATAGACCATTACCGCCCAGTTAACACGTGAGACCTTACCGCTGGGTCAAAGGGTGGTGGTAAGGTCTGAGGCCCAAAATGGACACATGCCAATTTTTCTTCTGCTATACATCCATTTTCGGCCAAAAAAAAAGGCGCACTGAAAAATAGACCTGTGTGCGTCCAATACACACCTCTACACCAGTGCAGGCCATTTTTCTGCACATCTTAGTAAAAGGACCCCTAAAATTCAAATGTGTGCACGCTACACACTGCTACTAATTTTCAGTTGGTTTAGCATCATGTTAAGACTGTGTTAAGAATGCCTTCGGGCTATTTTCAATTTCTACATTGTATTAAACCCTTGCTTGAGGGAAATTGCGATTAATAAGCCCTATATTAACATTGATACCCAAAGGCTAAAAAATATATTAAACATTTTCAATGAAGGGGCATGTCTGAGGGAGCAGAGAGTGGGTGCATCTTCAAATCTAGGCTAAAAGCCCACCTTTTTGTTGCTGCTTTTAACTCCTAACTCCTATTCACTTGTTCAGTACCCATGTCTGTTTGATCTTTCCCACCTTAGTAATTTCCTTATCCCTTATTTGTCCTCTTTGTCTGTCCTCATTAGATTGTAAGCTCTGTCGAGCAGGGACTGTCTCTTCATGTTCAAGTGTACAGCGCTGCGTATGTCTAGTAGCGCTATAGAAATGATAAGTAGTAGTAGTAGTAGTCTTGGGATTCCGGAATCTTGCTACTCTTTGGGATTCTGCACAGAATCTTGCTACTATGGGATTCCAGAATCTTGCTACTCTTTAGGATTCTGCACGGAATCTTGCTACTCTTTGTCCTTATCCCTTATTTGTTCTGTTTGTCTATCTTGATTAGATTGTAAGCTCTGTCGAGCAGGGACTGTCTCTTCATGTTCAAGTGTACAGTGCTGCATACATCTTGTAGTGCTATAGAAATAAGTAGTAGTAGTTTTGGGGATTCTGGAATCTTGCTACTCTTCGTCCTTATCCCTTATTTGTCCTGAGCCGGTGGTGGGAGGCGGGGCTGGTGGTTGGGAGGCGAGGATATTGCTGGGCAGACTTATACGGTCTGTGCCAGAGCCGGTGGTTGGGAGGCAGGGATAGTGCTGGGCAGACTTATACGGTCTGTGCCCTGAAAATGACAGATACAAATCAAGGTAAGGTATACACGAAAAGTAGCAGATATGAGTTTATCTTGTTGGGCAGACTGGATGGACCGTGCAGGTCTTTTTCTGCCGTCATCTACTATGTTACTATGTTACTATGTCCTGTTTGTCTGTCTTGATAGATTGTAAGCTCTGTCGAGTAGGGACTGTCTCTTACATGTTCAGTGTACAGCAGTGGCGTAACTACGGGGGGGGCCATGGGGGCCTGGGCCCCCACAAATTTTGTCCAGGCCCCTGGTTTGGCTGGCAGGGGTCCCCAACCCCTCCCAGCCGAAGCCTTCTTCAGCGCCGGTCTCCAACGTAGCCACGTTCGCTGCCTTGCTCTTCTTTCTTCTTGCTCCTCCTGTACGTGCTGACGCTCCTTTACGTGAAACTGCATGCTCAGTTGGGGACCCTGGCCAGCAAAAGTATTTTTTTGCAGGGGAAGCGACGAGGCGGTGAGGGGGAGTGACGAGGAGGTGAGGCGGTGGGGGGGGGGGGGGGGGTGAGGAGGCGTGGCGGTGGAGGGGCACCACTCAAAATGTGCCCCCAAACTCGGGCTCTGGCCCCCTCCCACCATGAGGTCTGGCTACGCCTCTGGTGTACAGCGTTGCCTATGTCTAGTAACACTATAGAAATGATTAGTAGTAGTAGTATTTGGGATTCTGGAATCTTGCTAGTCCTGTTTGTCTGTCTTGAGTAGATTGTAAGCTCTGTCGAGCAGGGACTGTCTTTTACATGTTCAATGTACAGCGCCGTGTACATCTAGTAGCACTATAGAAAAGATAAGTAGTAGTAGTACCTTGATCTTGGAGGAAGAAAGTTTATTTCTCAGGCTTAGCCACCATGAAAGTCTGTGCCTTCTACACCTCAAATTCAGTTCTGCTTCCACTCTACAGCAACATTGTGGCAGACAGCATGGATGAATGCATGATTTGCAGGTAGGGCAGCTTCTAAATAGACCTCAGGTTAAGAACACCACGCTCTGTGAACCTAGTACAAAAAAAACCATCTTATTTCTTTCTGATTACATTGAAAATTGTCTTTCTCAAAAGACTTTTTTCATGTCAAAGTGGCTTCAGCTCCAATGACCATAAAATGTAAACATGGATTCCTAAACCTTTCTTGCAGACATCGATAGAATCAATGGTGCAGACTTTGAAAAGAATGACCTCATTGATTGGAGAACAAAGCAATTGATGAGACATGAATGTAAGTGAAAGAGTCCTGGGAATTCTGCTGGTAAAGCAAGTTAGGGTGCTCCTGTTCCATTCACTACTACTTTACCCTTTGTGGATCAGTGTTTTCAGTAGTTATTGCCATCAAAGGAAAAGTAGAAACCTACTAGATATCAAAAATAACAAGCACATTCCTATGTCAAAGACCATCCATATTTCAGCAGTCTTTTCACTGAAATTTTTCTTTTGACTAGAAGAATTGAAGAGGTTGGTTCTAAAACCTGTTAAGTACAAAAAGCTGCTCTGTAGATAAATGCAATTGTTTTTTATTACCAAGAATTCTAACCAATATTAAAAACAAATGTTCAAATATTTCCTCAATTATTACTTTAAAGGAGTGACGCCTGTGAAAACTGGGATTACTTTAATCAGTGGGATCTGAATTAGAGACTTAAGTATATGTATTGTTAAATAACTTCTGGTTTTTAAAAGAGAGAGAGAATGTAATCAGATGTATTATTTCTAATATTGAACAATAAGTATGTTTTTCACTGAAATGATTTGACTATACACCGTATTGGCCTTGAAGAAGCCAACCAGATGATCAATGTGGAATAATGAATTAGACGAGTAATATCTGGGGATAATCAGGTTAATACCACGTTTTTTTCTGTTTACTGTTTAATCGATCTCCTTGTCTTGTTTCACTCTCCCTATTTAGTGGTCTAAGGAAGACAACAGAATTAACTGATTGAAATAATTCCTATATATTACTTTCTCTGTATTTCCGGCAAGTATCGCTTGTAAAAATTTAAATGGTTATAAATTTAAAAAAAAACCAAATGTTCACTGAATACCATATACCTTACGAATAAATGCCTTTTAGTGTGAATTTCACATACTATATGGCCATCTATAATGACAGTCTGTTTCCCCTATGAACTCACTTTTGAAAAAAAAAATGTTCTTTCCAGGTTTTGGAACAGACCTCTTCAGTTGTTCCTGTGCGTTTTTCTGGGGAGGCACACCTAGCTTCCATCAGATTCTCAAAGGTCTGCGAATAAAAAAAAAAAAGAATCACTGTACTGGAGACACATCACTGTAACTATGCGATTGATCACTATCTGCTTGGCAGTAGCAATATTAAGGGGTGGGTGCACGTGATGTACTGTTTCTGGGAATTCATTATCTTTCCTTTGCTCTCAATGTATTTCCAAAGAGGTGTATCAATCTTTGACAATAATTGGATTTAATGCGCTTGGGTGCATGCACGCTCTATTTTGGACAGCAACTATAATCATTCCATTGGCTTGCGGAGGGGGGGGGGGAGTGGAAGGGAAGGTGGTGGTAACATAGTAACATAGTAAATGACGGCAGATAAAGACTTGTACGGTTCATCCAGTCTGCCCAACAAGATAAACTCATTTTACATGGTAGTGATACTTTATATGTATACCTGAGTTTGATTTGTCCTTGCCTTTCTCAGGGCACAGACCGTAGAAGTCTGCCCAGTACTGTTCTTTGTACTAAGTTCAGAGGTGTGGTAGCCATGTTAGTCCACTTTTAAAGGTAATCAATAGAAATAAAACAAAATAAAACATGGAAAAGAAAATAAGATGATACCTTTTTTATTGGACATAACTTAATACATTTCTTGATTAGCTTTCGAAGGTTGCCCTTCTTCGTTAGATCAGAAATAAGCAAATGTTGGTAGATGACAATATATATGAGTGAAACATCAAAGCATTTCAGTGACAATCTAACAGGGTGGGGATGGATAGGTGAGAGTCAGGGAGACAATAGAGCAATGCAATTTACAAAGCAATACAATGTTATGCTTTGTAATGGGCTAGAAAACCCAGATCTTTGTTAAGTCCTGTCTGGTGGGTGTCAAAATATTTAATCATTTTGACTTCAAAGGTCTTACGTTCCTGTATTGTTTTAAACTTCCCTTTCAGGATCCTTACCATGAAATCACTGGTACAGTGTTCTGGTTTCGTAAAGTGCTGTCCCACAGGCGTGACATCTTTGTTTGTACTGGCATTTTTCATATGATGTCTATGTAAATTAAATCTCTTCTTTAGCATCTGACTTGTTTCTCCAATGTAGCAGCCTTCATCACATTTTTTACACTGAATGATATATACCACATTGGAAGATGAGCATGTGAAAGATTCCTTAATGTTGAATATTTTTCCTTTGTGGATGATCGTGGGGACCTGTGAGATATTTTGGCATAGTTTGCAGCTGGATATATTGCAAGGATGTGTGCCATTCTTTTGTTTTTGAGTCTGTATTGAGAGCTTACTTCTAATTAGCTTGTGTTTTAAGTTGGGTGGCTGTCGGAAGGCCAGTACTGGTGGGGATGGGAATATCTCTTTCAGTAATTCATCCTCCTGGAGTAGAGGCTGCAGGTCTCTTATGATTTTTCCAGCTCTGGGTTGTATGTCACTTTAAGGGGGATTCTGTCTGTCTGTCTGTACTAAGTTCTGAAGCTATCATCAAGGCCCCTTAAAATTTACACTCCAGCCCATCCCTATCTATTCAGTCACGATTAGGGCGTAGACCGTAGAAGTCTGCCCAGCTCCCGTTTTGTTTCCAATTACCGGCGTCAGTTCAGAGGTGAAGCCTTGTAAGATTTGAAAAATTAAACAAGCTGCTTTGAACCTGAATCTTTCTGCTATGGGAAGCCAGTGCAGTTTGTTTAGATGAGTTCAAACACTAGTATATCTATTCAATCTGTATATTAGTCTTGCAACTGTATTTTGTATGATTTGCAGTTTTTTTTTCTGATATTGACACTTAATACCAAGAAATAGAACGTTAGAGTAATCCAAGTGAGGTAGGACTAACATTTGTAGTAGTAGTGCGAAGGCTTTTGGGTCGAAGAATAGTCTGACTAGACGTAGCTGTCTCATTTTGAATAGTGTTTTCTTCCATAGCTGATTAATATGGGAAGAGAAGGTGAGTGAAGAATCAAGCAATAACTCCTAACACTCTAGTTTCAGATTTGGCATCCCTGGGCATACCTGACCATTCCTGATTCTCATCTAGTGGGTCTTTCAGGCAGGAGCAAAGCCCACTCACTTCTGCCCCCCCCCCCCCCCCCCCCCGGCTGTAAAATGGCACTTATTCCCCTAGCAATACCAGGGAGGGCCTGGGAGGCCTACTGGAAAGTCAGAGTTTCTGGGGCAGGCCTTAGTATGTTGAGGGGGTCTGGGTGGGGAATCAGAACTTGATGGGGGGGGGGGGGGGCTTGACATCCCCTTATACTGGTCCTGGCTGAATACACAAGAACTGGCAGCTGACACGGTGCTGGTAATGCATATCAGGGTCTAATTACGCCTGCAGCTGTCAGGGCTTAAAGAAAATGCTGACGGCCATCAGCTGAATACTGATCAGTAAGCTGCCTATCACCAAATTTACCTCGTTGTTTACACTGACATTTGGTCAAAATACTACTGTTAGGAACAAACTTATATTCTGATAAACAGCACATCAAGCTATACCAGTTATACATCAATTTGGGTGAATCGCTTCATAAAAGTGGCTAATAAATCTAATACATGAAATCCCATATATAAAAACAGCAGTTGCACAGATGGCAAACTGCAAGTGGAGGAGAGGCACAGGACAGAAAAATATGACGTTATTCCTACTTATTAGGTTAAAAGGACATCAAGACCTTCTGCCAGGAAATCACATTTTCAAGAACGGGAAAGAGGCTATAGGACATTTACTGAAGCGATACACGGGAACATTTCCTTCTTTTGAACAAGTGAAAAAAATTAATGGAATATCCCAAATTCGCAACTACTGTTATCTGCAAGCAAGACATTACTTTCAGGCTTATTTTCGAAAGAGAAGGGCGCCCATCTTTTGACACAAATTGGGAGATGGGCGTCCTTCTCTCAGGGTGCCTGAACTAATCAGATGACCACCGGAGAGAATCGGGGATGACCTCCCCTGACTCCCCCCAGTGGTCACTAACCCCCTCCCACCCTCAAAAAGACAAATTTAAATACTTTTTTTTTTTTGCCAGCCTCAAAATACTCAGATCCTGATGATATGCTTCTCACACTCACTCAACCAAAAACCTCAGTTCAACGTCTATTAGAAGTCATAGACGAATTTGGGTTCTACTCAGGATTGCAATTAAACTTGCAAAAATCACTGGCCCTTTCAGTACAGGACGCGGTGCAGGAGGAGTGGGAGGGTCCTTTTCCCTTTCAATGGGCACAGGGCTCACTTAAGTACCTAGGGGTCAAGGTACCGAGAGATCTAACAAAGCTATATAAGGAAAATATGGACCCCTTAATGAGACATACAGGGGAGGCCCTGCAGGGGTGGCAGGGTTTACCTTTGTCTTTAAGGGGAAGAATCACTATGTATAACATGTTTATATTTCCCAAATGGACATATACCTTCCAGATGATTCCTGTTGTACTGGGATATAAGGAGGAGAGGTGGCTAAAAAAAACCCTTACAACCTTTTTGTGGCAAGGAAAGCGCGCACGTATTGGCTTACATAAACTTATGAGACCGTGCCTAAAAGGAGGGCTGGGGCTGCTTGATCTAAAGCTTATTTCAATTGCTTGTAACCTGAGACACTTATCAGATTGGTTTCGTTCTAGAGAGTTTTTCTCCTGTACGAAAGTGGAAACCCTGTTGATGGCCCCAATGGGATTTGCTTATTGGCTGCAAGCCCCTCCAGGGGAACTCCCAAACCTGGGCTCATATAGATTTCTATTGAACCCTTTGCGGAAAACATGGAAATGGTTGAGTAAAAAACACAAATGGAATAGTGGGGTGTCCCCACTATTACCTATTAAAGGTAACTTAGCATTCCCGGAGGGAGGACAATCTATGCTATTTAGGAAATGGGAAATATGTGGCATTAAATATCTATTCCAAGTAGTGTCGGAGACAGGGATTATTAAAACATTTCAGGCCCTGTGTACAGAATTTGGACTTGGACAAAAAGACTATTTTCAATATTTGCAACTTAAACATTACATATGCACGTTGCCGGCCGTGGCTCTCACCCAACAAATATGGGACTCAATGAGCGAGATGATGGGCCTAGAAGCACAATTAAAAGTACCACTAAAATACTTTCATCATCACTTAAGAGACTTACAGGAAACACCTGACTACACGCAGGTGTCACAACAATGGCATCAGGAGCTCCGATGGAAACTGGATCCAGAGCAGATAAAACTGAGCTTAAAGAGTGTGTACAGTGTGACGGAGAATGTAACCTGGCAGGAGATGCATTATAAATTTATCATGAGAATGTATATATCACCACACCGGGCCTACAAGGCGACTTTGAGAGCAACAGACGACTGCCCAAAATGTGGAACGAGGGGGGCATCTCTGGGACATATGTTCTGGCACTGCCCAAGGGTAAAGCCCTTCTGGATAGAACTTGGACATCAAGTATCACAAATGTGGAGCATACACTGGCAGCCAACACCAGGACAATTATTTGATGTCTTTAAAATTGGTGGCAAGTCACCAGAGAGACTCAAAGAGTTTTTGAAAAGAGTAATTCTGATGGGCAAACGTACCATATTACAACTATGGTTACAACCAGACCCACCCGAAACACCACAATGGCGTGGTGCTATGATGCAATGTTGTATGTTGGAAAAAAAAAAAGTGGGAGACTTAGCCTCAAGGAAGGGAGACCAGTTCTGTAAAACCTGGCTCCCGTTTTGGGATACCTTGACACCCGTTGTGAGAAGTAGGATATTGAATTGTTAACAGAACTTGTAGCGGAATAGTTGAGGGTGGGAGAGGGGGGGGGGGAGGGGGGAGGGAATATACAAAAGTTGATGACATTATTGTATGTACTGTTTGCATTATTTGATGTATTATGTTCATGTTATCAATAAAATGATATGGAAAAAAAAAATACTCAGATCCATCGCAGCAGTATGCAGGTCCCTGGAGCAGTTTTAGTGGGTGCAGTGCACCTCAGGCAGGCAGACCCAGGCCCATCCCCCCTACCTGTTACACTTGTGGTGGTAAATGTTGAGCCCTCCAAAACCCACATCTAGGTGCCCCCCTTCACCCATAAGGGCTATGGTAGTGGTGTACAGTTGTGGGGAGTGGGTTTTGGGGGGCTCAGAAAACAAGGTAAGGGAGCTATGCATTTGGGACCAATTTGTAATGCCCCCTAGGGTGCCCAGTTGATGTCCTGGCATGTGAAGGGGACCAGTGCACTATGAATGCTGGCTCCTCCCATGACCAAATGACTTGGATTTGGTCGTTTCTGAGATGGACGTCCTCGGTTTCCATTATGGGTGAAAACCAGGGACGACCATCTCTAAGTTCACCCATCTCAACATTTAAGTCGACCATCTCTAAAGTCGACCTAAATGTTGAGATATGGATGTCCCCAACCGTATTATCAAAACAATAGATGGTTGCCCATCTTGTTTCAATAATACGGGTGTCCCCGCCCCTTAGCGGCACTGTCCTTATAGATAGGCGCCCTTAGAGATGGTAGTCCCCGTTCGATTATGCCCCTCTTTGTGTCACTAAAATAAATCTGCAAGCCACTTAAAAGTACGTGAATTAAACACAGAATTTGTATTATTGCATCCATCAGGGCCACCGACAGAGCTGGGCCCCCATCACCCCTGAACTTGGGCCACTGCTGTCTTCGCTTCCCCCCCCCCCCCCCCCCCCCCGACTCAGGCAGCTGCCACCCCTGCCTTCTTACCTTCCTGCTCCTCCCTCAGTCTGCTCCTCCCTTGGTCTGTTCCTGTTTGCTGGGGCTCAGGTTATCATGTTAACGCAATCATCCAGGGTCCAACACAAAGGAGCAGGAGAGAGACAGACCCCAGTGCTGGGCTTGGGGAATTTTGCCCTCCCCCCCCTTGATGGCCCTGGCATCCATGTGTCAATAAAAGGTCCTGTAGTGCACTATTTTGCACGTTCCCCCCCCCCCCCCCCCCCCGCACACTAAGGCCATTTTTACTACAGTCATAAAAATGGCTGTGACAAAGCAGTGGGTTTCTATATTTCCTGGCGTGTGTTTCTCCTAATTGGCCATCAGATGGCATCTGTTTTGTGTTTTAAAGCTGTTGCACAAAAGACTATTTTCTTTTCCAGTTTAAGCTTGTGAAAAGGCAATCTGCAGTACCATTGGCCAGATACTTTCAAAGTTGGTGCCCTGGGTTCTGACTGGCCCTGGAGTTCAAATCTAGCCAGGAGGTACTGGATTTTCTTTAGTCTCAGATAGGGAGAATAGAGGAGAATGACCTGAGACACTGTTCAAGACTTGTGAGCAGTTAATGTCCTGAAACTCCCCAGGTGCTACCCAGGTAGTAACAAGTGTTAGTGTCACAAAACTCCTAGCCACCCACATGGGGTTACTCTGCAGCCACTTAGAGGGTCTATCTTCAGCACAGCTCAGGTTCACCTGCACCTGCCACTTGTGCTCTACACTAGCGCCCTCTTTTCACCAGACTGGGTCCCAACCACCTCTGGGCAAGTCTCCTGCTCTCAAGGTATTCCTCAGTGATTTCTAGGTTTTCCCAGTGATTTCCCAGTGGCCCCACAGTTCCTGGAAAGCACTCACAAGCCCAAAACAGAAACCACCAGGATTCTTAGTCAGTCCAGACAAGCAGAGGCAATAAACTAAAAATGTTTATTGTTATGAAAAATATTGAATAGTGAACCATAAAAACAGATGGAACAAAAACAGAACATAATAACAGGTAACTGATATGGATCAATTATAAATCTATCTAAACATTTGTTCACTAACTAAATAATGCCTGGGAAGTACAGGAAATGTAGCTGCTCACAGGCTACAGAATATAACTGCTCACTGGGTCTCAGTAAACAGGTCTTTCTCTCTCTACTTCCAAGCTGAGACTGGAGAAAAATCCAGTATTTAATAGATGAATTTGAGCGCCTGGGCCAATTAGAGCCCAGAACAACAAATTTTAAAAATAGCTGGCCACATCACTGCAGGTTACCTCTTATCTGTGTTAACTAAAGAGGGAACAGTCATTTCTGGGTAACAGCTTTAAACATGCACCACCTGCTGGCCAAACTAGAGAAATACACTTCAAGAAATAATCAATATAGTTTACAGGCTTAAAACCCACTGTTTTGTCACAGATAGTTTTAATGTTGATCCTTGTTTTGGTTATCTGTTATCGCTTGCTTACTTTTTCACTTGGTTTTTCAAATGTTCGCTGTTCTACTGTGACAATAAACCTGTTAGTTTATTGGCTTTGTTGTCCTGGATCAAGAATCCTGGTGGTTTGTGTGTTGGGTCTGTAGGTGCTTTCTAGGAACTGTGGGACCCCCCAGTATGGCCCCAGTACCTAGAAATCACTGGGGAATAACTTGAGAGTGGGAGACTCGCCCAGAGGCAAGTGGGACCCAGTCAGTGGGAGGAGGGTGCTAGCATAGAGCACATGCCCAGGTGAAGGGACAGACCCTCCAGGTGGCCGAGGGTAACCCTAGGTGGGTGCTAGGCATTCTGTAAAAATGGCCTTTTTCTACTTTTTTGTATTAATCACCCTTAGCGCATGGTCATTAAATATCAGCACATGTGCCCTTTCCACCACCCATTTTGTAGGCGGTAAGGGCTCATGTGCTATTTCTGCGCTAACTAGTTAGTACACGTAATGTAGCTGCACTGATTATCATTATCCACCCCCACACATGCCCCCTCGCCATTTTAAGCTGCATTAGGTGCACATTACCGTCTAACACAGCTTAGCAAAAGGTCCCCTAAGTTAGCAATGTGGTACAAGTAGGGAAGCTGAAGAAAGTGAATACCTTACATCCTTAGCAGCAAAGTGGTACGAGGAAATGTCAAGAGACATATCTGTAACAAACACGGAGAGATTGCTTT